>NT_176697.1:0-220 GCF_000188095.3 Bombus impatiens | reverse complement strand
CTTCGTGATTTGGGTGACATTTTGCTCGTTTCGACGCCTAAACAGTAATGCATTACATTTGCACTGTAAAATGAAGTTCAACGAGCGCTTCAACGTCGAAATATCACCAGTGGGAAGGAAATGACAGTTAGTTTTTGTCAAAATAGACGAAATCTCCGCGATTTGCGAGCTATTTTGCTTGTTTCGGCGCTTGAACGGTAGTGCATTACAATTGCAGTTT
>NT_176696.1:0-105955 GCF_000188095.3 Bombus impatiens | reverse complement strand
TCACATTTGTCAATTGCATATTGACCGGGGATATCGACAAAATTCCACCCTGTACATGTCAGGAAACGCAACTTTTGATGCTAGAATTACTCGAATGATTAAAATTACCAATTTATAATTCCTTTATAAAAGTTTAAGGAATATACAATGACTAGCAGCAAGTTATATAGTTATAGTTTAGTTATAGTTTATATATAGTTATAGTTTATATATGTCGGAGATGAAAGGAAAATCGGAGCCTTCCCTTTGCAATTTTGGAAAAGTTCTCTAATGCTTTAGCCTAGATTTTATCATAGCTGTAATTAAGCAATTGTTGTCATTCGATCTGATTGTAATTGTTCGAGACTTGTGATAGCGAAATTGGGCTCGAGGTGACAACTGGTCGCCGAACGTAGCCACGGTCACGGGATGGACGTTTTGCCTGACGAAGGTGTGGAGCGGGTGTATGGTTCTCCCTAGAAATGTGGTTATGGCGGCATACGGCCTCAAGAACGGGCCTGGCCACATGGGATTGTACTTTGGAGGTGTCGGTATAATGGGACACACGTTGTATTAATAATCAAACTCCAGACAGAAACTGCCTAGCAACGGCGTTTGGATCTTTCTCGATGTTTCCAAAGAGTATACAACAAACTTTTGACAGAAATTGCCTAGCAACAACGATTGGAACCTTCTCGATGTCTCCAGCGAGCATATAACAAACAAATGCAGTCGTATAGCGAAAAAGATTTTCATCAGATATTCATTCGTGTGATCGCCTTGGAAAGTGATACATCGAGCAATTCACCGAGTGTCTCAGCAATCGTATTTTTGTGTTTAAAATTATTCTACGCATAGTAAAGAGTTATCCCGTTGACCGTGGATTTGTTTGAACCCTGGAACATTGTTAATAGCGTTAATTAAATTCATTATTCGTAAAACCTATCAATCGTTAATCTCATTATTCGCTAATCTTATTATTCGTTAAACTTATTATTCGTAAAACATATTATTTGTTAATCTTATTATTCATTAAACTCAATATTCATTATGCTTTGTAAAATCTTGTATATACGCGTAAATATAATCTCTATTTTGTAAAACGATGGCTAATTCAAACGAAGAATCGTTACGCGCCCTAAATTCTAATGTTAACCCGACATATAAATATAGAAAACCAATTTAGTAAATTAGATTCTACTACTATCGACTATTACATCGACTACTATTAATAATTAAAGAAATGATCATTTTTGTTACAGATTAAAATATATTAATTCTATTGCATGTTATCAAAATTTTTTCTTGCTTCAATTGTGCAATTTCCCATTTCTGTTGAATATTTACGTAGCTTTTTCTAAAATTTGATTCAATATAAAATATCAATAGAATGAACATAAATTTTTCATAAAATTCCATGTTTGGCAAATATCATTCTTTCAATATTATCTGACAATATTTAATCATATCATCCGTAACTAAAAATTGCTGTTTCAAGAATAATTTCTCTCAACAGCTTAACTTAAGTAATACTATTTTCAGTACCCCTGAATACACAATATTTGATAAAATTAGTCAAGATTCCAGTTTCTATATTAAAATCAAAATCAAAAATATTGGAAGATAGAAATACTTATGTTAAAGTAAAAAATATTAAATTATTAAAGCTTGTATATAAAAATAACCCAATATTATTGGAATAATAATTAAATTATCGCGCAAATAGGTTACATTCATAAATAAAAGTTTCATGCCGTGCAATTGTAATTGGCTTAAACATGGCTAGACGATATTGCGACAGATCCAACGAATATTCTATATCCGGTGCATTTTTCAAAGCCCTTTATCGAACGATATGTGTAAACATTTCAGTTGACAGCAGGAGCGAACCTCTGCTGGATTTCATATGTATAAATTCTGCTGGACGCAAACATTATCAATTTTATTCTTTTTTACTTTTTTATCCTTTATTCCTCAAAGTATCAAGATATTATATTTTACATGGAAATGAAAATAAGAATCGTTTGGCATCGTTTCATCGACAGTCCGGATATCTCGAGATCAGAAAAATCAATTTGCTGAAGTACAAAAAGCGAAAGGAAGAGAAATTGATCGTAAATAGATTTGTTTACGCACCGTCTGGCCATGAGAATATGTATTGTCATCGACGATGCATTTTTTCGGGAACGATTCTTCCGTCGTTAATTCATTTCCGGCGTCCTCTTGAACGTCAATGTCTACTTGTCCAAGGAGAACCTGCCCGGTCGTTCTTGCTGGAACTAAAAAGTTGGAATCAATGTTAGAGAACGAAGTCGGCAGACGAAGTGGCAACTGAAATTGAATGAAACCAATCTTTTGATCAGCTTTTTGACCAATCAAAATCAATGGATAAAGGCAAACTTTTTATCCTTTGATCATATCGTAGGAATAATTTTAGAAGAAGGAATGTCGAGGAGTTTTTTACTTTTATGGTATGATGAATGATGGATTGTCTAGAATTTTCAGAAGTAGGAGAATTTCGCGAAGTGGGAATTCTCTGAACGGAGAAATCGCAGGAAATAGATAATTTAAGTATTCGTTAGAGAAATAAAATTATTGGAAAACGTAGGAAAGATTTAACTCTATTGCCTTCTTTCGCTCATTTCTTACCCAATTGTACCTTTTTAGCGTTAAAAATATTTCGAGTTTGAGCTAAATATGAAATGAAAATTTGTTATTGAGATGCGTGATATGTTTTGTAAATTTGATGTTGAACATTTCCTTAAAGTATTGCGAATCATTTTTATCTGCCAAGAGAATGAGAATGAGAATGAGATTGAAGTACAAAAATTCGAGGTCAGCGATATAGGAGTTAGCGATACATTCATACAAGTTATGTACAGTATGCCCGTTTTAAATCTGTACACACAATTATTTCTGTAACAGAAGTGCTAAAAAATGTTTCAAATGAAAGCCGTTCGACTTCATGGGAGAAACTTAATAAGATATTTCGATTTTTTTTTTTACATTTGAGGTGAACGTCGGTGCCTACAAGAAATACTCTTGATTTTCAACAATAACGTTTATTAGACTCTTAACAATTAACAACAAACAACGATTAACAATTAACGTTTAACAACGATTAATAACAAGTATCAACGCTGAATTCTCAAGAGTCAATTACCCGTTTCTCTAATTGTGTTTGCTTCGCTTAACCTTTCGCACTTCGCAGCACGGGGCAGAATGAATCTTTTGGTTCAAAACCAAACAGATTCTTTTCTTTGTTGCCCCTCGATATCCCCGCTACGCGCGCGTTTATTAGAAGTCCGCGGCGGTTGCCGCGTATGCATTCTACCGAATATTCAGCGAAAGAACCTTAGGGATATATCGATGGTACGGCAACCACGATTTTTGCTACCATGTTGAGAATTGTGGATCTTTGAAGCCGAAATAATGTTATAGGAACACTAAATTTATACTGAGGATTAATATTAAAATAATGAAGTATTTATTTCATGAACGATTCCTTATATATTCATTGATACACACTTGCACGCGTCTCAGCACTTTCTTCTATACCCGACTGTTAACCGACTCTTAATTGAACTGTTTACATTATTTTGTTTTCGAGGCGCTTCGGACACACATACTTCCACACACTGATATTCACACACAAGTATCTCTATTACGCATTTAACCTAGTCCAGCACAGAAAATTATACATATCTCAACAGGTACATTAGGCTTTCAAGGTATAGCGCTTTATGTCGCGAAGCCGTTGGAAATTTTCGTGGTCGAGTGCCGCCACAACTGATCGAAAAGCTAGTCAAGTGCGGTTCAAAGAAGTAATAGCAAGTGAAGTTATGTTCCGTGAAAGCGGTATTTACATGAGATTAGTGATGGGTGCTGGTTGCCCCACCAACGGTCCCTTGCGGGTGGAAATGACCGTTGAACATGTAATCCGACCTTTCCATTTTTTACCGGATTGTACAATAACCCTAAGGAACTTCTCGACTTTTTTTTTATTTATTTATAAAATTACAATCAATTCTCGCGTTGAGAATTTTCAGTAATTTTTCTGGCGCGGCGCAGTAACATGGCTAACTTCTCGACTTGAAAAATGTTTTGAAGCAATTAAATGCCTTGACGGTAAAATAAAGATGCTTAATTTTATGACAGTTGCTTAGGATTATTTTGGTCCGACTAATTATATTTGTACAGCTGGTGGCCGTCTTGACTGAGGCATGGATTTTGATTTATGCAGACGTAACAATAGTATTATGTTAAAAAATGTTATACCGTAGGGTATTTTGTCACATTATAGTTGTTTTGCTTAATCAATCGTGGCTTACTCGTTTTACTCGGTTAGTATAATATACTAGAGTTATATATAGTTTTAAGTATGTATAATGACTCCTTTTTATTCATTTTTTAGCTATCTTTTGATAGATATTTATTTATAATTAAGAAAAATTATTCGTGTACTCTTCGTGTTTTATAATATTCATGAAGAATAATATTAATATAATTGCATACTTCATTAATATTTCATATTTGATCAACCTTCTTACACACACGCCTGCCTATTTTTTTATAAGCGTATGTGTCTGACTATAAAGCTGTCTCTTCTACTTGATCTTATGGTTAACCCAAATCTGTTCTTTGTTATTTCAATTTAATTCATCATCTAGTCTGGTTTGTACAGTCGAAGTGAAAAATATTAGTAAAATTTTACAGATGAGAGATATTTTATAACTTGTTAAGAAATATTCGATAATAAGAGAAATTAAATTTTATAAATGAATATTACCAATTACAAGTCATCTGATTATTCTGCTTGACGTAAAATTATGAAACTGTAAAATCTAATTCTATAATTTGCAGTTTATAACTTGTCTATTTAATGATATTATTAATTAACAAATTGTTATGCAAGATTCTTCTTGTGTCCGTATTAACAGTAATATAAGTAGTTAAATTTATCAGACTAAATTAATTTTTTGTAAATAAATTCCATTCATCTATAGTGACTTCTTAATATATTAATGTAATATAACTAAAGGAACTAAATCGGTACAACTAATCGATACGCCTTTCCAAGTACCCACCTTTCTGAAGGACCAGGGGCATATCTCAGGGTCACATGGCCCATTGAAATTTTCCATCCCTTCTGATCCTTCGGCACTTTCACTTTCTACCTGCACTGTAGTTCGTACTCCTAGCGAGTTCATCGGTTTTGTTGAATGATTATTCCACGGTACTACACTGGGCCATTGCGATATAAACATCTGTTCCCAGGTGTGCTCAGTATCACACTAGTTTCACTTATAGCACTGTCTTCATCAATGACCCACAACTTCACATAATCAACCGCCGTGGAAGTCGTTTGCGGTTCTTCGTACTCGCCTTCTCGCTGCATCGTGTAGCGGTCGTTGAGTAAAATCACATAATACCGTCCAAGGAACGTCGGATGGAATCCAGGAGCGGCTTGCGTCCTTTTAAAATTGCCATCGAATCTCTCGTCTTGTACACTGTCGTCTTCTTGCGTTTCTCGTTAAACGCCCTGACTGATGGTTCGCCTTCGCACCACCTGAAATTTTCTCACGACTATTCCGTTCTCTGGCCACGTTTTAATCTGATTATCGACTTCGACTTTATCCGAAGAAGATAGTCTTCGCGGTCTTTCATAAACAGGAATGTCGCCTTGCTGAATTAAATTCATTTTCTCTACTTCTGCTCTACTTCTTCTCTATTTTAGGCATTTGGAAATCCGTTATAATCTTTGCCATCTATTTTATGAATGGAAATGTCTCCGTCTTTTATGTTTATTTCGACGGTAATTAGAAAGTCTGTGCCAATGATCAACGAATATAGCATCAAGGTATCTGACACTATATGTGCCGTTCCAATTCTCACAGACCGATCCGTTCGCATCAAAGCCAACTCGCTACCGGTGTCTACTAACGCTGTCAATTCACAATCTCCGACCTTAATGTCTCTACGACGCTTCGTCTGTAATGACTGTGACGCATCTTCAGGCGATTTACTCGTGTTATTTACATTGCGATGCAATGTGTCCGTATTTCTGGCATTTGAAATATCTAACATTTTTGATTTTCATCGGACAGTTCACAACCAGATGATATTTATTTCCGCATAGAAAGCACCGTCGTTCTCTCATCCCCTTGAATTTTTTTTCGACTCGCTTACCCTTCGTCTTTGCGTTTTCCTTCATGGCTTCGTACAGGACAAGCTTCTTTTCTAACTCGCGAATATTCTTGGCGCCGTATAGTACCATTTTGTTGGTCTCCTTGTCACGAATCCCGTCGATGATGTATTTTATTACGGACGAATTTTCCATACCTACTTGTTTAGCTATGTAGAACATTTTACAGACATACTCTTGGTATGTCTCGGTTTCCTTCTTGGTTTGACGCGACAGCTCCTTATGTACGTTGTACGAGTCTACTTTTTTCGCAAATTCGGTCACATCGCGCTTTTCTTCATTTTCTTCCCCTTCGTCTCCTTCGTCCTCGCCGTACTCGATTTCAAAGGCGATGGAAACTCTTAGACGATCTCGCAGTTCTTCCTTTGCACCAGTTGTCCTTAACCTTCGTTTTCTTAGTTCATCTTTCAACTCTGCAACTCCCATTGTTTTGATTCGCTCCAGCTTATCGTTAACAACGCACCTTTCTTCAACCTTAACGATGTTATTATCCACGTTTGATCCTTCGCTCATTGTGGATAATGATTCAGCTCAATTCCAATTCCAGCCCAATTTCACAATTACGAGCAATTATTTCACAAATACTCGGCGGTGTTCGACGATATATTTATTTAACAGGCCTCACACTCGTTTCGAAAACTTCTCACAATTTTCACTTCTCGGTTACAACTAAACTCTCCCGCTTCGCTGTTAAAACTCAAATGTTTCTTCTCGTTTCTTCTGTCGCCCCTCGACATCTCCACTACGCGCGCATTTGTTCGTCTATGACCGTTGCCACGAACGCCTTCTTCCGAATATTCGGCAGATGGGCCGTAGGGTACCGATGGGTCATTACGCATGTCGACCTTACGCTTCTGTGACATATTTTATATGAAAGAAACCGTCAGAAAGTTCCATCGCCGGGTGCCACTACAGTATCGCTGTATCGCTGGTACTGCTGGTTGTAAAATGATAAAAAAGAGAATACAGTATTTTTAATGTGAAAAAAACATTAAAAAGAGAATACACATTTTTAATGTGCGATAAATACTAGCTCGAAAGTTAACAATAGTAATGAAGAAAACATGGAGCGTGGTAGAAAGAATATTCAAACAGGACTACAAAAGGAGAATGAAGATGTTTGGAGCACTCATAGAGAGCGTTCAATTACTCAAATGGAGAAAACGCTTTGATTTTTCCGAAGCTTCTAAAGAGCAAAAATACAGTGTTAAATGGAATTTGTTAGAATTAATAATGTCTAAAAATGTAGTTGGTAATTCTTTTCGATTCTCTCTGTTCTCCTTTCTTCTGGAGTTTCGCTATAATTTTTTCTCCCATTCCTTTCGAATCGCTTTATTCTTGTTCGTTATGGGAAAAGTTTCCACCGCTGCATGCGAAACGCCATTATCCTAGAAGTTCCACGTTACTCGATTTTTTGCAGCAAAATTTACTTACTACCAGCTCGTCGTCTAATGCTTTTCTCATGGCTCCATTTCAACTAGCTGGTTAACGACGCTTTTATCGTTTTGCAGAATGAATTTTTAGGAATTCTCTTTGGATACAGACTCTAAGGTTGCTTTCCTTTCTTAATGGTCGGTTTTTAATTGTTTTTGACGAAGTTCTAAACTGTTGTAAGATTAAGTGACATGAAATTTCTCTTTGTGCTCTTGTTATTGATAGTACCTGTTCAATTATATTATTTTTGACTCTCCTATTTCCATGCTTGTCGTATGATTACGTATTTAGAATTATGAATTCGAATGTTAGAGATAGGTTTCAAATGAAATTTACAAATAATTCTTATTGATAATTACTGGTCATTAATTTGAATTTTTTAATAATTCAAAATATTTATATGAATCGATTATTTATTATGTAATGGAAACAAAATTACAGACAGATGTATGTGGTTGTTAACTAAATAACAAGATTAAACGATATTCTGTCTTTTTTTTGTTGGCCATATTTCCAGGAATAATAAAATATTTTTAACAAAACCTTGGAGAAATAATAAGAATCTGCAGGATTTATTCAATTGCCAGAAAGATGAAATTTTTTATATTTTCTAATCATTTATTGTTTAATAACTGATCTTTTTTTCTACATATTAGGTTATACTAATTCTAAATAATTGATGTCAAAACAGAAAGTTAAATACACATATTACCATTTGATAAGATATCTGTATTTCTTAATACACACTTAATTAACACTTATTATATGCTCAAATGAGTTTATATAATCAGAATATAAAACATAGATGCACAAGCCAGTAAGTAAACAAATAAATGAAATAACAATTAACAAACGAACTATCTCTTTTCATTTCACAATCTTTCTACACAATATTCCGAATGTACCAATATTATTCGTAATTTTGTTTCTCTTAAATGTCAGTTACGCTAAAATATGTTAAAAATTATGCTATACGATCAATAAAACGAGCAATTTATTATATTCTCACAATAATTAATTTGCCGTATATTATATACATTCTACACATAATTATTTTCAAAAAGTGAACGAAACAATGCGATAGACTTTTTGATCATATTAAATAATAAATAATTATAATAAATAAGTCAATAATTCCAAATTATCTTATTCCGTTGGGAAAATCATCTCTTTAAGGTTCGATTGAATTTTGCAGCACTCAAAAGGAACAACCCAGACTTAATAATGTAATTTACACATATACAGAAGAAATTTTTATTATGCTTATAAAACTTCGGACAAGGCAATTTTTGGTAACGGATATAATTTTCAGGAAATAAAAGGAGGAATTGAATTAATAAGGAGAAGAGAATAAAGGGAAGAGACATAAAAGAAAGATACTCGGAAAAATTGCAGCGATTTAAGACTGATTGCTGATACGAGAAAACGATAAAAAGCAAGACTTTCAACGTTGAAAGAGAGACCAACAGTGCTACATTTCCATTCGCGCGATTCTTGACAATACGCCCAGGACGATTTACATGAATGAAAAGAAAATAAAACGAGACGAGAATGTTACAGCGGGAAGAAAAGGAAGTATAAAAAAATGAAGGTCGCTTCGAAAATCAACGAACCAGCGTAAAACAGATTGCAGAATGTCAGGCTTTCTTTCGACACGTACAATTTCATTCGAACTCGTCATTTTGTCTCATTTATATATTTCCGTATTTTTCTTCCCCTCATTGAATATTTATGACGAGTTATATTTACCTTCGTGCAACGATCAACCACGGAGCATATTATGCGAACAACGTGAAATTTTATTACAATTACGTGGCAGCAGTTTTATAGAACAGCGACAATTTTGGACGGTCCTTCGCGTGTCTTTCTTAGTGGTTTGTTATTAATCGAAGCGAGTCGGTGATGCTATGTAATTTCATTTTATTATTTGATATAAAAATCTCTATTGTTAGATTTTATACGAGCCGAAAGATTATTAACGTGGGATAGCGTGACATCAGGGAAGGACGTGGCAAGAGGGGTAATTGTTTATTAGCGTTGTCAAGATACGTTGACCTTGTCAAAGAGTGTTGCGAGCGCTACCAAGGTATGTTGGGGAAAAGGTGAGCATGGAAAACATTGTAACGAGAGTCGAGAGAGTCAGAGTTGAACTTATCGTCGTCGTGTGAAGATCGTTGTGTCGTTGTGTCGTAGAAGTAGTGAGTAACGAATACGGGGTTTTATATTCGATTACGCGTGAGTGCAAACGATATTGTATTAATCATACTGTTACCTATAAACTAATAATATAACATTCCTACATTAATGCCTCAGTGCAAAAATCACGTACATTAAACACGATTTTCTCATATTTTTCTCAAATATAAAACATCTTCTCCCGATAATAAAACACGAATGAGTTGGAAATGTGTTGCAGAACGTAGCAATGTTTAACAATTTACAAATCAAAATCTATTTCTAATACAACATCCATCCCGTTGAACCCTCGAATGACGCTGTTGGGTTATGTGTGACTACAATAATTTCCTATTTAATTTTAACTTGAATTCTAAATTCTATGCAATAAAGACGACTAATAACCCTTAAGGCGTAAAAAGGCAATTATTGCGAAATCGACAAAGACGACTAGAGGAACAGTGTTCGATAGCCATTAACTTCGCTCGTGACTTATAAAAGTACCAAAAACGAATAAGGAAAGAAGCAATCTTCGTCGGATTCTCTCACCTAGAACGCAATAACGTGTAACATAGGTGGAAACACCTTATAAATATTGACAGACTGGCCACGAGGGGTGACAGGTTAAAGCCATTAGAAGTAATTGAGGCACGAGGCATTACGAGATTACATCGCTTCGACTGCAATATCGGCTCGACTGCGAAAATAGGCGGTTTTCTTCGACCATTTTCCAACCTTCATATACGGTGAATGATATATATCTAAATGATTAAGAACCTATTGTCATTAACTTTTATATAAAGCAAAAAACAACACGCTTTTTGACATAAATCATTTATTATTTTTTAGAAGCTATGTACGGTATATAATATCAGAACGTTGTATTTGACGTCATTTAATAATAATCATTGTCAGTATATTTGTTCGTACAATTTACCTATTAATCACCAAAGTATTATAATACATCTTTGGGAAGAATCGAAAATAAGGTTAGTGTATTTGAAAGAAATGCAGAAAGTTAATATGTAATTAGGCTGCTGATGTTCATGCGAATGTATCTATATTTCTAGAATGCAAGCAGAGAAACGAAACCAAAGTAGCTTGGTTAGAAGATTCTAAAAATATCTTCTTTACTTTGCATTTTCCTACACAAAATTACATATACAGGGTGGTTGGTAACTGGTGATACAAGCGGAAAGGGGGTGATTTTTCTATATTTATAGAAAATAGAAAATATAATTATTCTATATTTTCGTCTTCTTTTTTCGCGTAGAATCATCCCCCTTCCGCTTGTACCATCAGTTATCAACCTGTGTATATTATATACAAAACATATTGCGTATCACGTACTTCTGTGATATATTTATCTCACTAGATTCACCTTATGATAACTGTGTAAACTGCTGATAACAGTAGTAGTGATCGATATGAAATATAGAACAGATGTTACGGTATATTTGTAATGTTTAGTTGGTTAAGTGTACGTTGTTTGTTTATGTTTCGAATGAGGATGGTTCGGTTTGATTAAAATTATAGCATCGTTATCTGCTACGTGAATTAGGTGAATAACAAATAGACATAGGACACGTTCTCTTAAATTTTTCAAAAATAAATGCCTGGAAAGATAAATAAGCATTATATCAGAGACGTAAATTCTGTCAGTTACTAACTGCAAATTTTGACAAGGCGTCTATAATTTATTATCGCATAAAATAATGTAAAAGTATTGTTAAATATCTATTGCTAAATTTTGTATAAAAAATAATATCCGACGCACCAAACTTATGTCAAACATGTTATTGACATATTTTTTGTGTATATTTTACGTCCATAGATCTCATATGCTGCTGTCATATTTTAACATAAGCGGTCTATTAGTACACTTCCCAGGAGAGACCAAGCGACTATTTCATGGATTAGAATTGGACATTCCAAAATTGTACATTCTCACAATCTGTCAAAGGATTCAGCTCCTCGATACGACGAATGCTCTTCTATAATTAAAACAGACCATCTAATCCTGAACAGCTGAAACGTGCTACTGTAAAATAAGCAACGTGATCGAGAGAAGTCAAGTTTGTTCGGCGTCTAGAGATTTTTTTTATTATTTAATTTGTACTTTACAATTTGTCCAGCTGGACATTCGGCAAATTTTTCTAGCTTTATTGCTAAATAACGTGTGGATGGCTGCCCCCAGCGCGATACCATCTTCGAGTTTGTCTATTTTATTTCTTTAGCGAGGTCAATGGGGTGTTTTCTCTTTAGTCTTCTATATGTCATAGACAACTTACAGGCTAATATAAAAGATTTGTGTGTTTCTCATTTTATATAAAAATTAATAACGATATTAATAACAATTAATAAAAGAAACTAGTCAGTTATATATTGTCCAATTTGCATTTTTTCACATTCGTACGGGCATACCGCATACATTTACGTGCTCGTGTTTTGCGTTTTGTTTGACCCTCGTCAGAACATATCGAGATGCATCTCTATGGAAAAGCAACGATAAAATTATTGCAATTTTTCCGATAACAGTATTCTTTTTTCTGTTCTCTTTTTACCTCTTTTCTCTTGGTTAATTCTCGTCGCCTGGTCGATCTCGTTGGGTGTTAATTTTAATACGATAAACGAGAAATTCGCCAGAATCAAAAGTTTATAATGACAGCAACGAACGTTGCATGCGACAGATTGCGGAAAGTAATTTCAACAATGTTCTCGATAAAGCTTTATTTTCGAATAAATTGTGCGGTATAACGACAGGGGAATTTATAATTTGCGAGTAGTTGGCGGATACGTGGTTATGTGTAATAATGTGGAAAAACGTTATTTGACACATGAAATGCCAAGCTTATATTGTACGGCAATAAATGTTGCATACCAATTATCTTGGAAATTTTTGGTATAACATATTTTTATAATTTATTACTAAATTATGTGTTGCGACCTATCAACTAGGTGGTGATCAGTCAGATTACAACTGTTCGGTTGAGGTCGCGAAGGTTTTTTATTTATTTATTTATTTAAATTTTACAATTTGTCCAGTGGGATATTTGGTAAAATATTATAGCTTAGTGGTATAATAATATAACACGTGGGTGGCTACCCCCAGCGGGGTACCATCTTTGTGTTTGTTAAGTTATATCCTTTGTGGTTAACGCTCAAGGTGGAGGTAGATTAAAGATGTCTATTAAGCTCGTGTTTAGTGGGTTTATTTGAACCGTTTAGTATAAACGGAAGAGTGTGAACTGTAAGTAACGGAGTTTAAACCTAGGCGAGTGCGTGATGAGTCTCGTCCCTTGAAACACCTGGTGCTTATATTCTAATTGTCAGTTTAGGGAAACTGTTTCTATCGAATTCTGTAACTGTCGAACTGTCGTGGGCGTCCCGCATGTTTTGCGTCTTGTGCGTTCATGGTCGAAGGTGCGTAGCGTACCGTCTCGTTGGCGCTATTGTCCTTGGTCTATTGTCGAGTTTCATCGGGTGTCGAGCTTTATGTCACGTAATTTATTGCTGAGAAGATCCGTCGAGTGCTTAGGATGCCAATTGAGCTTTCGATGCAGTCCGAGTTGCAAACCTTAGAATATGTAGTGTGGAAAATTCCAACTTCCCAAAAAGTAGCAAATATGCCGCTCGTGCTGCAAATTGAGGATCACACAAAATCTCAAACATTATGTTTTTTAAAATTATATTTTAGCTTCGAAGCGAAACTTTAACTAGCTAAAGATATTTCAATATCTCTGAAAGTTAATAAAAAATTGCAAAAAGAGTAGAAATTCAGATTAATTTGAATTAAATTGTACAGATATAATCTTTAACGAAATTTCACTATAAATTATCGTTCATAAATATCCCAATATTTCGGTCGATTTATTATGACAGTATATGAACTTTACCAAGTTATACAAATTAACGCTGAATTAATAATTAGGGGCAGTATTTACTAATTTATAATGGAATCGCCGAACTATATATATACCAACGGTCAAAGAAGAAATCAGCAGATACGCAAAAAACACAAGGAAAGAATGGCAACACATCCAAACCAGCTGGCTACTGAAACGAGCAAAACCCATATAGAAAGAAAACTAAAAAGAAAACACCTCGCTGAACTCACTAAAGAAATAAAATAGACAAACTCGAAGATGGTATCCCGCTGGGGGCAGCCATCCACATGTTATTTAGCAATAAAGTTAGAGAAATTGACCAAATGTCCAGCTGGACAAATTGTAAAGTACAAATTAGATAAAAGAAAACTATATAAATCTAGTCAGTTATTACAAATATAGCAATAATATATTTGAATATTTACTATATATACTACTACATACATTTGCTATTTAAGTATCTGATTGTATTAACATTTGAAGTTTTTCTGTCGGTTTAAAAGACCTGCCTTAACACGTTGACATTAACGAGTATTTATCCGCGATTTTGTTTTGCGATTTATACTTCATACTAACGACTCACGTATAGTCTGTGCATTAATTTATTACTCTAAATATATTCAACGGTTTCAACAACGAGCAATCTCGTCCTTTAAACCTCACGTAACAACCATCCTCTACACATAAAACTCTACAAATGTGTCGTCGGTCCTTCAGTCGAATAGTTACGCGGAAAAAAGACCTATGTGACCATGGCCGTGATCGGTTGAGGAATACGTACATGATGGGGATTTGAGGAAAGACAAAGGGATGCTTAACACGTTGACTACCACGACACCCGTATTCGGGTGTCAGCAAAGTATCTGGTCAGGCCACGTAACCCTCTGGTCAGGCCACGTAACACATATTAGGGTGTCGCTTATTTGACTACTCGCGAAGGATCGTCGTAGGTATTTGAAAAGATATTCCATAATAATAAATTGATAATTAATAATTAATTGTAATAATAGTTGAATTGTTATAAAAAAATACGAAAATGGTTTATTAAACAAATTATTTAGAATGTAAAATTTTAAAGCATTCTGTATATAGTTGAGTTGGTCGGGACAATTTGGACAATAAATTGTCGGTTTCTTCAAATTCTTTCGTGCCTTTGTTCGGTCCATTCGACGTCTTTTATTTGCATAACGTAGTTTGCATGCGAATCGGTTTTCCGAACGGCGATATTATGCCGACTCCGTCGAAGACAAGGATTTTTGTATTCTCAGACAACCCTAATAATTTTCCAACTAATAATCGTTTAAATATTCAAATATTTATATTTTTTCTTCTTGCAATTTTGTAAACCGTCAAAGCGTTTACAACAGAAATTTCCAGAAGGAATCGAATGCCAAGTTTTCTGTACCATTTGATTCCTTTTCTAATTTTGGTGGTGTAAGAAACCATGTGGTCGGAATAATCAATACCACACTTTCCTTCGTTATATTCAACAACAGCTAGTCGTTTTAACGTATAAACGCGAATAAACGAAACGAAAGATCATTCTTGAGACCACCGCTTGAGCGACTCGCATTACTAAAATATTGATGGGAGCACCTAGCAGAGAACGCTTGGTACTGTTGTACGCGTGGCCTGACGGAGATTTCCTTGAAAATACGCGTGGCAGTCAACGTGTTAATCTACCTTATAATTTTTGTTTTCTATTTGGAAGTAGTTTACAATCAATTCTCATTGAGAATTATAAGTAAATTATTCTGACCTGCTACTATAACGTGAATAATAAATGATTATCGTATATTTGGTTCTAGTTGAATCTAATGTTTAAATCTAATGTCTTTTTAAGCTGCGGATCTAAACCGTCGAGTCAAGTAATTGAGTAACCAATGGGTTTTGGTGGTTGTTAATTCTTATGTTATATTTATTACTGAATTTGGATATTTCTTCTTTAACTGTAGGTATCTTTAGGTCGCGATGTATTGTTTCGTTGGTAACATAGCAAGGTGTATCTATTAAGGATCTTAGAGTTTTTGATTGGAATCGTTGGAAAATTTCTATGTTGGACTCGCTGTTCCTTATAGTTGGATCCCATAGGTCCAGATAGTTTTTAATATGGCTTTATATACCTTGTAATTCAGAAATTAAAAGATCTGCAGATATAGAGTGTGCACAATAATATAGTTCTATAGGATATGTTGTTTACAAACGTCAATTTGATCATTGCATATTGCAAAGATCTACTTAATAGGGTTAGCTACGTTGATTATGCAGCATAAAATCATCGCAGTTTGACTTGATTGCAATTTCGTAATTAAAATACATTTTGTCAAAAACAAGCAAATGTTTGAATACTTTTGAGCGCTAGCGTAGGTATCAATGAATTTCTGAGTTATTTCAATTGAAAGTTTACGCTATGAAATATCGAATAGCGTAATAAGTATATAATATCTTTAATTATAAATTTTTGTACCAGGAAATTCTATTAAAGCTATTAAGTGATAGTAGAAGCGAACCTCTTCTTTCATTTTCTTCGTTCGCCTGTCACTTACGCGAAAAACGGTCGCTGGTAATAAGGTGAACACTCTACATTTTAATGAAGAAAGCAGTCTCTTCGCACTAACTTGAGTTGCTTGCACTGACAAAGCACTCCGAGTTAACGAATGGAAGTGGGACACACTATTTCTGGTTTTATTCCAAGAATATAAACCGTCTCCCTTTTGAATTTAAATGGGCGAAATGGTCCGAACTCCGACTGCCAATGGATATTGGTCTTTATCAGAGTATTGATTTAATATGATAGCTTCTATATTCATCGCTTATTTGCAATTATTCTTCCTCTATACCATCTTTTATTGTTTTCGATTTTTATATTTTTATATCTGACTTCTGATTATTTGAATATTAAATTTAATATTCAGCTACTATATTGTTCGCGATGTTCTTTGATTTAGTAATGCATATTATTAGACCAGTGCAAAGTGTATTTGTGGAATAACGTTTAAAATAGCTTCAGTTTTAGCATGTCGAATCGCTTTAAAATTTAATAATTAATTTGTTATAGTATACCGATAAATCTTCAGATCAAATAATTATAGAAACTACTATTCTAGATTTTGCACGCTTTAACAGCTCACTTTAAATTGAGCATACACGTATGGAAAGGTAATGAATAATGACAATTAGTTTGTATCAAAATTACAATTGGTTAGTACGAACAAAAATTAATATCGGATACTATTTTCAATTTTATTTTGTGAATAATAAGACCTCGTATATCTTAAAAGCGCTATATTTTAAATCTTCCATATAAAATAAGGCAGAACTTGCATAATATCATACTTAAATTCTTATCTATTTTTTATATTTTCTATTATTCCTCATTCGCTATAAATTATATTTTTCGATATTTTTACTGGTATCAGTTTCATATAATCACAAAAATCAATCAATTGATTGAGATTAGACAAATCTATAGTAAAATTCATCTTAGTCTTTGAAACGTGAAGTCGAAAACTACTTCCATTTTCTGGCATTATATTATTCTTCTGTTTATTTACAGGACATTTTATACGACAATATAACATAAAAATAAACTATTGTCAATTCGGTTGTACGAAATAATCACATTAACAACATTCTTTGTAACGTTGACATTTACTCTAACATCTAAAATGAATCAATTTTCAGTAATTTGTAATATCTTATCCAATTGAAATCTTTTCGTTATGCATCGCAATAAGAAAAAGAGAAGACTCGAAGCGGAATATGTTCAATTATTTATAATAATCTCGTAACACAAGATACAAAATACAACGGCATACTAATCTGTTAATCGAATGTTCCAAGATCTGCAACCTCCAACGCGATCAATAGCAATCATAAATTGATACCACACCCTGAACTAATTCCGCGAGTTCTGCCGAAAAGTTTGCCAACTAATTTGCACGTTACGAAAAACTTATGCACGCCACTTCTCCATAAAGCAAATTCTACAAGGATACAGCAGTGGATGAAAGTATGCGAATTGCGACGAATGTGCGCATAAACAACTAGATTTGTACGCATAGACGTCTGAGCGCAATAACCAGAAGCAATAAATGAAAATTCTTGTTTCCACGATCCAACTACGGCTGCATTCATCGACTTTAGAATCCGAGGATTGTTCCGCAACAAACTGAACGTCGGTAATGCTCGAGATTTACGTTTCTCGAGCGGATTAAACGTTGAGGAAAAGTTGGTCGAGATCTTAAAGGTGGCCAGACATCGAAGTGGTGCTGCCAACATTTCCATCGGGATGGTGCCACGGAAAACGTGAGAGCCAGCAAACACCGAGAGCGTTCTTCGAGTAGAAGGTAATTCGTGGAAAGGAACAAGCAATCCTTCTTCACCGGGTTAATCCTACATCCCATTACTCGTTGCATCCATCCTCTGTCTCCCTCGTATTCGAGGGCGTGAACACGACAAATCGATTCTATGCTCCATGAGACCAACTCCGTCTGTACACAGACTGCTCGCTGTCTTGCTTTAAATCCATCCTCTCTCTTCCCCTCGATTTGTCTCTCTGTCTACCCACAGCGGTTCGCGAAAGTATTTGAATGCTTACCATAGAAATTATCCATGAATATATTCCCTGTGTAATACGAAACTTTCATTACCCTTGCTGTGAGACTCGTGTTCATATTAGAAAATTGCGAAACGAATCTGAAAATGTATGCACATATATTGCAGAAGTTGGAAATTATCTGTTGTAATCTTACATCCTCGCAAAGTTGACGAAAGAGTAGTTGTTTTAATTTAAACGTAAAATCAGCGCTTGAGATGCGAACTTATTAAATATTTGAAATATTAATATTTAGCATATAAGGATTACATACGTATCAGGTCTATAAGTATGAAACCGGAATTTGCCTATAGATGGCCCTAGCTGATAATGTAATTATCACAAACCTGCGTCATTGATGTCACAAGTCTTCGTTGACATCTCACAAACATTTTCGGCTCAGAACAATACAAGTTTCATACAACAGCGTAGTTTGTAATGTCAGGTCTATAAGTATGAAACCGGAATTAGCTTACAGATGGTCCTAGCTGATAATGTAGTTATCACTAAACTGCGTCATCGATGCCAAAAGTCCTTGTTGACGTCTCACAAACATTTTCGACTCGGAACAATACAAGTTTCATACAACAGCATAGTTTGTAATAGCGTTGAATATGTCAAATTTTGTGCCTGGAAACTACGATTTGCGGACAGCATTGATTTTCTGTTACCATTTGAAGAAAATGCTGCAGAATCGCGTCGATGCTTGTCGAAGCTTACGGTGAGCATGCTCTTGGTAAATCACAGTGCTTCGAGTGGTTTAAAAAATTCAGAAGTGGCAATTTTGACGCGAGGAACGAAGAACGCGGAAGACCACCGAAAAAGTTTCGAGACAGCGAATTGCAAGCATCGTTGGACAAGGATGACGCTCAAACGCAACAACAACTCGCTGATCGATTAAACGTGACACGAGAAGCCGTCTCCATACGTTTGAAAGCCATGGGAAAGATCCAGGAGGTGGGAAAATGGGTTCCACACGAACCGAATGAAAGACAGCAGGAAAACCGAAAAACCACTTGCGAAATGCTGCTCGCCAGATATAAAAGAAAGTCGTTTCTCCACCAATTGCCAGACAGGTGGAAAAAATGTATAGCTAGCGATGGGCAATACTTCGAATAAAATATTTTTAATCATTTTCATACAATATGAATACAATAATACAATACAATAAACGTGTATTTTCTATACAAAAATTCCGGTTTCATATTTACATACCTGGTATGTAATCTCAAAACCAGGCAAAGAAACAGTTTCGATAACATAAAATTGTTCCCCTATAAGACGAAAAATGTGACATATTTTTTTTTTGAATACATATATACATATATAAATATACATATATAAAATACATATATAAGAATACATATATAGAATACATATATAAAAAGAATCTATTTTTTAGTTATTTCCATTTATGTTCAGTATATCATTAATATTGCCATATGCAGTGACTGACGAAAGTACTTATAAATATATCGTGCGTATATCGTAAAACATTTTGAAATTGCATTAACACTGCGATAATGAAACGCGACAATCACGGTTATATTGGTAAAATTTTGAAATTCATAAAGATCACCAAAATATTTAAACAATCAATTATTCATTATAAATTGGTTCTAATATTTATTTGAGGACATCTTTAGTATTAATCCCGTGCTTAAGATGTGTTGAAATGTGTTGAAAGTTCCATGTTTTTGGATTGTTTTTATATGTTATTAAAATTTATTATTTTGCCAATATATATAAAGAATTTTGTATAATACACGTGTAATATGTATGGTATACATATCTGCACGAATGCGATAAATGCTGAAATACTTTCAAAAGTTACTATAGGCGTTGCATCTTGATAGCAACTATGTTAATCAAACAAAATTCGGAGTCTCATGAAATTTTAGCGATGAACGGTTTAGAATATTACAATGAATATACTAAAATTTTGACTCTTAGATTTTATTTGGTAAGATGTTAGTGCTTCATTTTGGAATTAAATAAGATAGTTAAAAAGAATTTGATATATCGTTGACATTTAAGCAAATTTCTATTTTTATCAATACGAGTATTAAACTTCGAATATTTTACATATTTTTGCGTATTATATGCATTCTATGCAATTTTGCACATTCAACTGTTCTATAAATGCATAAAAATCCGCCAATTCCCCGGTTGGTTTTGTATTTTGTAAAAATAATAACGATAAACGTGCCTCGTTAGAGTACCAAAGAAATTTCAAAACGTTTCCTACTACGTACGTAATATATTCGTAAAAATTTCTCTGACAAGTCGAATGGTTTCATGGGTCACGATATCTATTTCTGTCTCTGTCACCATCTGTCTATCTGTCTGTCTCTCTTCGTTAACTCGTACTCGATACGTTGTGGCATTGTGCTAGAACACAGACTCGGTTCATTGTTGCTTAACTGATGATTCCCGGTATTGCTTCGGGCCCAAATGCTTGAAAAATACAAATTGTCCTGTCCACAGGGGGGAACTTTTTCCACTAGCTTAGGCGATCGAGCTTTTCAGACGAATGGAAAAGCTATTTGGTGATATACGATCGATCGCGGTGAGCTTTGTTACTTGTTGCTGTGGATAACTTTGAATATTGATAGCCTCGAGCACGAACAATAAACTGATGGACTGAATGATGGATCTACGAAATGAACGAGACCCGCGTCATTTTGCTCGCTTCGTACGATAGTTTGGAGGATAATATCAATTACATTAATTTCTTGTATTTTAGTAATTTTTATGCTACGATCGATACGAAATTCCAATATATTTTTATAGTAAGCTTCTTTTGTGTCAAAAGTTTAGGCTCGAAGAAACAAAGATTGCGGATATAGATGTTTATGAATTTATGACAAGTGTAAATATGGAAAAAATGTACAAAGATGATCATAAATTCAGAAATATATAAAATATCTAAAAAGATAAGAAATTTTGTTTGTTCAAGCTTTGCTTTTTTATCGGTGTCTGTGAAAATGTAAATTTGCATAAAAATTCACAGTCTAGTTTTCTTTCCATTTTTTTCTTTCGCCTTTTTTTTTTTGTTAACTGAAAACGAAAGTAAATAAAAATGTTCACCTTATGTACATCTTCGCAGCAGCGAAATACAGAGCATGTGATACGGATAAAATATTGTTTTTCACAATCGAACATTTTGTCAGTTTAATTCTCCGTAATACCCTGGAATCTATTTGTTTACGTGCGAAATTTCATTTTCGAATATCCTGAAGCCTTTCGATTGATATTAAAATAAATCTCCCGATAATTAGCTTGGAAATCTATCGAACAAAAAAAGAGAGACGTCAGTAGGTATTCACGAAAGCCTGAGAGATGAACAATTTTTTGAAATAGACAAAATGAACCCAAGAATACCATAAATGTTGGTAAGAAAACTCTGGGCATTAAAATAGTACTTTCAAGCTTTAGCACCTATTGTTGGGTAGCAATCGATGTAGGGTAATCTTATTCTTCGGATCAAAGGCCAAAAGCACACAGGCGAACGACTATAGACATCCGGACTAACGGACCGTTTAATTACTGTTGACTGACATGTTGACGTACGGTATTCTGACTTGAACAGGCGATCATACAACACATCTACGACATCAGAACGCTAGGAGATGACACCAGAGAGCAGATAAACTGGAAAATTTACAGCAGCACAATTCCGCCTTTATTTAACTTTACGTTTATTCGCGCTATTTCATATGTTGTTAGATACATCATTCTCACAGACGATGTACTTCCAATTTGAAGATTAGTTGAATTTTCATCAAGATTTGATAATTATCTTAACGATAAGACGTAGGCTTTGTATAATCCTTCTTCTTAAATTAATATCTGCCTAATATTTGCTATATATCTCTCAATGTTAATAATAATAATTAATTATTCTGTTTATTATCTGCAATATTGCAATATCGTAAAGCAATTTAAATTAGAGGTCGGTTGAAGTTAGAAAAAAACCGTGTACGTCGTTCTTCTGTGGTTCGTTTACATTTTTTTTAGGAGATTTAAAGTTTATTGAGTCCAAGAATACAGTTTTAGGTATATATTCACAATAAACGGTGAATTTTTGTAATGGTATGTTAGGCAAAGGTACCGTACGCGGCGGTACGACGTAGCCATGTTGTATTATGTGTCGGCGCTTTACATTTTTCGTTGTATGATACAATTTTTGGGTTTAAGCCGCTGGGGAGCGGAGCTTTTTCATGTATTTTTTTTTTTCTGTCCTGAAAATGGTTCGTTTACATTTAAGAGCGTCTATGTGACTAAAGTCACCTAGTTCTTACAGTGATGTGAGAAAAACAATAGACAACGTTAGATCAGAGGGGCGGTTTCGTATTTCAAGGTGGGACGATCGAAAGGTCAGAGTGTGCGAGTCGAAAAGCGTGTGTGTTGCGAGAGTCAGAGTTGATCGAGACATCGAAGAGTGGAGTTGAAAGAGTTGATCGAGACATCGGAGAGTAGAGTTGAGAGAATTGATCGAGTTGTCAGTGTTGTAAAGTTGTTAGAGTTGTTAGTAAGAGAGAGAGTGTGTGTTAGATTCGTTGTGACGAGAGTTGTCAAATAACTGTAAAGTTATTTGAGATAGATACGAGTATCGCATTTAGTTTCAGTTAAACAAACATCGTTTTCTGTCCAATTTATGTTTGTATATTTAATTCAGTATTAATAAATTGTAAGTAATCGGGGAAAAATTTATATCCTAATTTTCCGATATTACAATATCAACGTTATAATATTAATTAAGGAAAGAAGTTTGGCAGCATTCTTTATATTACAATTTTGTAAGGCTTGATAACAACATAAAGTTCCCAATAATTTTGCCTTTTTACACGGGTTAGAGCTAAAATACCTTTTATCAAAAAGGGAGAAAAATTCACTGTTGATAATAATCTGCGCTATTTCTTCTGTTTAATTGACCGTTTGCAACCATATCAATCATCGTAATAGATTATTAGCGACCCACTTAAAATCATAGATTGAGCTAACTTATGACGAAGATTTGTTTATTTAAAAATTTTTAGCAATTGTAACGACAATGTTACATTAAGATTATTCAAATTGTCTTTTATATTCGAGATATTTGTCACACTTTCGAGTATTCTTTATCGCAATAAAATTCACCAACACCAT
Source organism: Bombus impatiens (assembly GCF_000188095.3). Lineage (NCBI taxonomy): Eukaryota > Metazoa > Arthropoda > Insecta > Hymenoptera > Apidae > Bombus > Bombus impatiens. The sequence continues at coordinate 82,527 of NT_176696.1, read as the reverse complement.
TCAACGAAATGAAAACTCGAATGACATTAATCGCATACGAGATACGCTTATCGCGAAAGTAATTACTTCGATCTGTTTAATTAGAAATTAATAATATACGCCTGAGGTGCGGCAATATCGCAATAGAGTGGCAATTACTCTAAGTGTGGGCGCAGAATTGATCTATAGAAATTGGTCTGCGAGCGAAAGAAAGGAATCGAAATAAACGAGAGAAGCCTTTATTACTTCATCATTTAGCGCATTGTTCCACGGATAGCGAGGAGTAACCTACTCTGCATCTAAAACTTATCGATTGCTCGCCGGCTCACTACGACCAATGCCTTTTCCTTCAATCTCGGCGACCGACACTACGAAGATTTCCGTACTCTTTTTGCGCTCTAAGGAAAGATACAAGGTGATCTCGTGAAAAATCTCGTCTCTATCGAAGAGACGGCGAAGACGATAAATCTCGAAGACGAAGCTTGCATAGTAAAAAGGACACGTCTTCACCGATCGTTCGAAACTTCTTTTCATTATAGTTTTACAAAGTTTCGATAACAGTATACCGTGCTCAAAAGTAATTAAAGAGCCATCCGTTTAAAAAGTTTTACTATTTTGTAGAAATATCGTGTATAAGAGTGTATATTTTTTTCTTCCCTTGTACAGCATAAACAGCTTATCATAAAGTTCAGCGTAGTGACAAATTATGGTTAATAGAATGAGATATTCGATGCAGAAATAACGTACGATACAAAGGTAATTCTATAGAACATTTATTAGGTTAAAAATAACATGACGTGAATACGACTTTGATGATGGTAAGATGATTTTCAAAAAGCGGATTGTGGTATCATACCCTTAATTATCGTGAACACATTTGGTCCTCATACATCATTGAAAGCTTTCTTAGCAGCTTTAATTTTCATGTCTGTCGATTCTTATTTATTCTTTTTCATTCATGTTACGTATGCAAATACTTAATTTACTTAATTTAAGAATACTTTATCGTATTTTGTATCTCGTGTTTTATGCGAGAAAGAGTATCGTCAATGACTAATTCAGACAATGAAAAACGGAATATAAATAAAAATTAAATATTTTTTAACTCAAGTTTAATCCTACCAATTAGCACCTATAAACAAATCCAACCGAGGTTTAACAATATGTAAAAAAATAATGAAGGTGATCTTACGATGTTATAGTTAAGAACGATGAATATTTATTTAACGAGTAAATTAAAATTTATATATGAAACATAAGAGTAAAAAATATTCCAAGAAATATTCTAAAGACAAATGCATAGAAATATCCAAAGCAATTTAATTATCTTGTATCTAGAATAATTTGAAGGGAGGAAAATTAGAAGAAAGTGTCATTTTAGAAATAGAAATTTGGAGAATTTTATATACACATCGAAAATTTCTTGCATAATAAATTGAGCCGTTCGAAAATTTCACAGTAAAATCGAACAATAATTTATTTTTTCCTTTTACGATAATGTGCTATCAAATCATATACATATACATTGTTTCATTAAGTGATTTTCTGCTACTCATCGTGCAACTTCATGATTGCTATGCAGAAAACTTTTTGTCTCTTTCACCAATGAATTCTTTGAAATAGTTTTCACAGATTTCTATAACGTATTGAATCTCTTTTTATTAAAAAAGTTTTGTAAAGGTCAGAAGAGATATCAGTCAGATGATATGTTCGATGAACAAGATGGATAGGATTGAAAATTCTAACTAAAATCCAATATTTCTTGTCTATTGCTTATCGATATATCAGATATCGCTGAAAAATACTTTTTCTGTTGAACAATCTCCAAGTTTCCTTTTATACATTGCATTTATATAATGTCCAGCTGAGACATGACCAAACTCTACAGTCTGCAGTTTTATGACAGAATTTTATCACAATTTCAGTATTATGAGAGAAGCTTACAATAAATAATCGTCCTCTAATACTTTAATGTAATACAGCAGGAAAAGCCACTAAACATAATCATGAAAAGTAGATTAATTCTACTATTGTAGATTCTATAAAAATATAATAATTTGTTACTTTTGTTGAAGTTTGATTTTTGAAACTGTACTTTTGCATTTTGTTTTGAATCTATAAATGTTACATCGTGTATTAAATTCACTTGCATATTCTTTACAATGTATAATAAGATGAATTCCTTCTCTATCCAGTTAATTATGTATCAAATAATTCTGTTATCTTATCACTCATAATCTACTTGTATTTTTATAAGAAAATTTGTGCACATATATTTTTTATGCGTTTCACATTTTCTAATGATTTCTTGCAGAGGAAGTGCTCCAAATTTAGGAAAATTTGAAATTCAATGAAGTAGCATTCGGTAAACACTCCACTGATACTAAATACCATAAATCCAAATCAAATTGTGTTACAAAAGAAATACTCAATTTAATATACACACAGTAAATATATATTAAATTAAATGCTCGAATAATTACTCAATTTAGTATCGTAAGTAGTCTTATCTACATACTTCATATTCGTTTCTCAAGAAAGTTTGAATCTTTATTCATTATTACCAATTTAGAGCAAAATTTTAGAGGCTCTACTTGAATATCTTCAATCGTGAAAAAGTGTTAACAGTCAAATGTGTATCATCGACACAAAATGGTTGTGCATATAATATTATATAGCGATTTGATAATTAAAAATATAAAATAATCTATAATAATTATCTATATGTGCGAGATAATGAAAAGGATACGGACGTCTGTAGTTCAATTTGTCTATAAACAGTTTTATTACATGGAACGTTGCGTATATCGTATGATTCCAATTGTTTTCATATTTCCCTAATTAACTTACAATCCCATAACTGCAACAACGCTTCAATAATTAAAACTTCACTCTCTCATTATTCTGAGCAATTTGCGTAATGCGAAGCTCTCTGTTTTAATATTTGCTCAATTCAGTTCAATTTTATACGATAACAATAAATTACAATTAAAAGTGTTATTTATAATAGCTTAAAATTTATAATAATCGTTATGTACGCGTACAATGATTTTCAGATACTTTTATACAAATGTTCAAGCGTAATAATAATGACTGCGTGGTCAAATTGTTATTATTATATGAGCCACTCGGTATTCAAGATGATTAGCTCCGCTTCTTACGAATTCTACGATTCCATTATTTAGGTACACGATTCATGTCCAATTTTAAAACAATAAACGACTTAGTCAGATAAATCGCAGAAAATGGTATTAATAATAGCAAGTTTCGAGATAAATTTTAAAAAACAATGTTTATAATACTGTCACATCTCTTTACTTTCCGATTTTGGAGTTGATCTGTATGGTTTCTGAATGATTCGTGTTTTATTAATTGAAATTTTTATCGATCGTTCTTATTTTTTCTTAGTGACCCGTATACGTTACGCAATTTCGCGTGCAAAATTTATTCCATCGTTGCTTTGCATACATAATAGGATTTGTGAAAAAGTTCCCCACCCCTGTATTAATTACAAGCTTTTTATATCCTCCTGGTGCAATATTCTTCACTCCACTTTATATTCAAGCGAGACATAAGCTCTTACCTAGCTGGTAAATTTTATTTATCTTGCAAAAATTCGTATAATAAATTTTAACTTTTGAAATGTATTAAAAGAAATTATGTTGTACAGTTTTAACGATTATCATGTCAATTACATTATTCCTCCTGACACGCAAATAACTTCGTCTAGATTAAATGAATCGTATGAATTATATACTGGAAATCGTTATTTTACGCTTTTCAATAAGAATTTAATTAAAATTATCATGTCTAACCAAAAAATCATGAATCACTATTTCACAAGATAATCTTACACGATAGACATAGCTTCTTTTCGTGTTTGGATTCAGCACAAAAAATAAACCTTACGCGAAAAAAGAAATATTCTGTAGAAGCAATTGATCCAAAACATAATTACGTAGATTAAGCGAGAACTCCTGGCAAAATTTCGGATATTTATGCAAATTCATATTTTTACGATAACCTATAAAGAAAAGGAATCCAAATAGCTTTCACCCTCTAAATATTCCAACTATCATTGTACTATGGATATTTTCTAGCTTCCCCTATCGATATCCGCGTATTCCACTTACTCAGAAATACACAAACATCCCCAGTCTATTCATATCGAAAGGTTAATTTTTTATTTTCTCTAAAACATTAATTTATCCGCAGACAGTTTGTACGACAGGGATTTCACAAATACACCGGGATCAAGGAGAAGACGAATAAAAACAGACGCAGACCACCCAACGTGTAAGAGGTCTTGTAAGATAGGAAACGACAGAGAAGAAGATAGACGAAGAAGCGTATTTTTCTTCTACGGCTGATCCTAGATTCCATTATTCTCTGCGTATATTCTGAGTCTTGCTTTGGCTATGGGGTACTGACATGGCAAGAATCGATTTCTGCCAGCCACGAATGTTGTTGCACGCTTCTGGTAAACGGGCCGTTTACATTTGCGTTTAAATTGTAACCCTGAAAGCCACCCTTCCCTCGTCGTTCTGTTTTAACTCGAGAAACTGAAAGCTGCCGGCGAATCGATCCGCCGGTGCATTCTCGTCCTAAAAGAGAAGGAGCGTTGCCGTTTTTCCATGCAGACTTTCGAATCGCCATAGACATTGTCTAGGTTCTGTGTATATGGTGTGCTTTGTTGAAATATTTATTGGAACATACTGTCTCTTCCCTGTCTGTGAAGCAGAAATGCGTTTATATGCGTTTATATGCGTTTATATGCGAGAATTTTCCAGTTTCTATATGTACATATATTCTGAGATACGGTTATTGTCCGTGCATACTTTATTCTTGTCACCTGTCTTATCAAAATATCTGCAGCGATACCCTTTGAAAAAATTTCATTAACATATTTCCGCTTTATATTACGATTATTATAAGAATTATCTTTACTTTGTTTACTTCGTGCGTACGCTTGAAATATATATTTATCGTAAATCTTACTATATAACTAAAGATGATTACAGATATACAGGGTAGTTGGTAACTGGTGGTGCAAGCGGAAAGGGGGTGATTCTACGCGATAAAAGAAGTCGAAAATATAAAATAAACATTTTTTTTTTCATTTTTCCATCGAGACAACGATCTACAGTGATATCCGTCATCACGAGACGTGATAAAGTGCACGCGTACCGAGCGAAAATTCAAAGTCGATTTCCTCGAAAACAAAGCCTCAGGCGAAAAATTTTTATTCCATATTTTCGACTTCTTTTTTCGCGTAGAATCACCCCCTAATTTTTACATAATTATGTTAAATATATTCATTCTTTTCTACATACTTCAATATCTAAGTTATATCGATAATACTGTTTTAAGAATATACTGTACAAAATGATATACAAAAGGAAGTTTAATTATATTAAATGTTAGAAATATTGGAAGATTCAACTTGGACGTTATGACTTCGGTGGTTTAGTTATTAAAGCGATGATGTTGGTATGATTATTTTGTTTCTGAGGGTTTGGATGAAACAAATGTGATAAAACAAACATTATCAGCCCATTCGTGATGAAGAATATGCAATTATTGATAAGGATTAGTACAATTAAAATTGTAAATATTTTTATTCGGAAGAGTTACCTAAAATAGAAAATTATTCGAAAATGATTTATTCAATCTTAGTAGTAAGCTTACTTTCTTAAAATTATTATATTTCAAAATAAAATAGTTCGAATAGACGGCCAATTAAAATATTGTCACATTTTATTTTTAATTCAAATAAAATTTGTCCGAATCGATATTCCAAGAGTACAAAATAAGTTAAAAAAAAAAAAGAAATGATCGTAGAAGAACATTTAAATTGTAACTAAATTAGCGAACCGCGCAGAGCACATATCAATCGTAAATTATTTATTATGCAATTGAAAATCCAAACACGCATCGATGAAAGCAAAACCGCAAAAACTCGTAGCATTGCAATTTTACAGTGCTGATGCACAGTTTTCTGTATTCAGCGCGTAAATTGTGAATCACAGAACGTAGCGACGCGAATAGAGCAGAGAACCATTGAATATGATAAATAAGACGGTCCATGTCACCGTTTTTATGCATAAAAATCCAGCGTTCGCTGCAACCGGACCACTCGACCGCTTTTAAACGTGCCACTCTGTTCATAGGCTCTACAGCCTCGTGACATTTGCATTCACGCCATTTTATTTTTCGTGCTTCCGGGTACAAGCTACGATTCCGTCACGAAATTCCAGCTAACAAATAAATATTAACGAAGCCACCGGCTACATTAACACGTAACAACGAATTTTCCTCTGCAATAGCTTCGGTTGATGGGAAAATTTTACGCACGCGCCTCTCTTGGCTACATCAGTAGTGATGGGCTTAAGTTCGTCGCAAGTGGCCTCGAATATTTAATTGACTTTTAATTGACTACATTCAAATAACATTTAGAAGCAGTTTGAAGAAAAGAAGCACCGTAAGATACGAGAAATTAAGCTAAGTTAAAGAATTAATAAGTTTCGAATTTACCAAAAAACTTGTATCACTGACATTGTATCTATTAAATAAGTTGAAATATGCTACTCAAATTAACGATAGAACAAAACCTCTTCTTTAACCAGTGCAGATGTTAAATTCCCGAATACTGTATCTTATACACTGTATGCAATTTTTATTTGTTTGTCCTGGTGACAATGTGCACAAAAATCATTTTCATTGTTCCTTCATTTAGGTTTATTTTTTTGTCAGCTTCCATGTTCGTCGATTTTTTTCTTTAATCGTCATTGCCGAAAGATTAAACCGCAGCTTATTGACAGTAGGGTTTAGAAAGCAATTTTTTACATGGCGATTTTACCACAGAATGTGCCACGAAAATAATTGACAAGAATTTTCGAAATATACTGTAAATAGATACTATCAATAAATTTCTTCGTGAAACTTGTCTTACTGATTATCAAAACGTTATGATACACTTTCGAGTACTGTCGAAGATAAGATTGGAACTCTCGAAAATACAAAGAGCTCAATAATCCACTGCCCTATATAATAAATGCAGTTTTGTGATAAATTTTTATCTATTACTCGCTACGAGTAATTGGGTTCGATCGTGATAGCTGAATACGAGTGAGTAGATTTCTAAATCTTCGAAGCTTAACAGCTATTTATAGAATAGTCTACAAAAGGAACTTCGAGTATCGAATTTGACTTAGATTTATAAGTAGGTACTAGGTGGGTATTAAACTTTGTCCCATCGCTAGATATCAGCATAATTCAGCGTCGATGTTGACATATATCGATTTTTCATCGACGTCGATGAAACGAAATTGTCGCGGCACGAAATTATCGCGCTGTTGATTCGCTGATTGGATTCATTGGTGTGAGTGCAACGATTCCAATTTACGGCGGAGCATGGTATTATATCGTTTCCCTGTATTTTAAAAAACGCGCAACACCGCACCGCGGAAATTATCGTTGAATTGCGTATCAAATGTTTCATTCGTGCGAGTGAAAGTTCAATCTCTTGTAGGATATAATAGCGTAATGAATTTTACAGTATTTGTGAAATACAGATCCAGAAATATGTAATAGTTATATTATTGAAAATAATGTAGAAATATTCTCGAGAAAAAGATAAAACTTTCAATCAGTAATCATTCTTATTTTTTTTATTACTGTTTGTATTATTTATTGCCATTTATTATTATTTTCTATATTGCTTTTATTATCGTTATTGTTTACGCAAGTATTTCAAAAGTATTGAAATATTAATGAAACCATAGTTTTGCGAGTTATTTTAAGCAGCTTTTACCATGGGACGGGTAACATTCCTGTATTTTCTGTAATTAGAGACAATAAATTATGGCCTGTTATTGGTGTAGTTAGAATTCGATCGAAACAGAAGGAGAATTAATTTCAGTTTCCTTGCAATTAAATTATGTGTTTGTAATTGTGAAAGTTCGAAATTTAATCTATGCGTTTTATAATACTTACGGGTCGATTTATCCAATTTGTTCTAATTATTATATGACGTAGTTGCATAACAAATGTCGTTTCAAGATAAACGGTATCATATTTGCTTATGATACTCGCGATACTGTGAGAATTCACTATAATTAATTTGAATAAATAAAAATAAGAAAAGCATAATTTGTTAATGATTCAGCGAACGAAGGAATTTTCGTACCGTCACACAACAAACAAAATCAGCAAATTAAAACAGGAGAATATCTAATTAGTTATAAACAAAGTAACTCCATTAACAGTTGTTATACTACATTAATATCAATAAACATCTACATTTATTCATATTAATATTAATAAAAGTCTACGATTATCGATGAAACCTCTCATCAGTCGCAAACAATAAAACGCAATAATTTATATCATCCACGTAGTTAGTCATTTATGTTACGATATGTAACAATATAAATATAGAAATAAATGTAGCGGCACAAGAGTTAGAATTTGCTTTAAACCATGTTGGTGTTTTGCTTCGGAGTATCAAGACTTAGGTCACAGGTATTGTAAGGAATACGAACTCCGGGCAAAACAATGGCGCCGCTACATGTAACCGTAAAGCAAGACGAATTTGTATCTTTCGACCTTCTTCTGACGATTATAAATAAACGAACGTGACCGCAAGCGATTTAGTATAAACTGTGACTAAACGACTGTATAGATATCGTTTCGCGACAAGATCTGTTTTAAACACAATAACGAGTACACATATTGATAGTCTCATTATTCGATCCCCTACAATTGGTGACCGACGTGATTGGAAGTGATAAAGTAATCGCGAGTATCAGAGCTTCCGAGATGACGAGTACCGACAAAAACGAGCTCGGTAACGTGGACGCGGTGAACGCCCAGCTTCGCATACCACCGTTCTGGACGGATGATGTAGAGCTGTGGTTTAACGTGCTAGAGGCCCAGTTCAAACACGCCCGGATTACGAGTGAGAAGGCCAAATTTAATGCCGTCATCGCGAATATAGACAAACCGTATGTGCGACTCATCCGCGACATCGTAGTCAATCCACCGGAGAGCGGGCAGTACGTGTTCCTTAAAAACCAACTTATTAAAAGGCTGGGCGAGTTAGACGCCCGACGCCTACGCAAAATAATCGAGAGTGAACAAATAGGCGACAGGACGCCTTCTCGATTCTACCGGGATCTGAAATGCCTCGCCACCCCGGCAATATCAGACGAACTTATCCGGACTCTCTGGGAAGGCCGACTCCCGGTGTACGTGCAACACGTTCTAGCCGCCGTCCAGGATAAAAGGCCCGAAACTCTGATCGCGATCGCCGACAGCATCTACGAAATACACCCGGAACTAGGACAGGTTGTTGCGGTCGGTACAGACCGAACCACGGTAGGGGGCAATCCAACAACGTACGGCGGCGGAGTAAACGATGCTATGGTTGCCGTCATGAACGAGATGAAGGAACAAATAACGCAGATACAGGCGCAGGTAAGCGCGTTGACCATCGGTGGCCGCCGGCAACCATGCTCCTGCGCGAAATCCCGAAGCCAGTCACGGCGACGTGGCTTATGCTTTTATCATGCGACGTACGGGAAACGCGCGAAAAATTGCATCTTACCGTGCACATGGGAATCGAGAAACGGAACGGGCCGTCCGTAAACGCGGTAAACGACGACGGTTTGATGTCCCGCCGCATTTTTGTTCTGGATAAAAACATGCGCATCTCGTACTTGGTGGACACCGGCGCAGACATCAGCGTCTACCCGCGCAGCAAAATACAGGGACTTGCGAAGAAGAGCGAGTACGAATTGTTCGTGACTAATGGGATACGAATTGCGACGTACGGTACGGTCGCGATCCACCTCAACCTGTCCCTCCGACGCGCCTTCAAGTGGTATTTTACAGTGGCTGACGTCCAGACACCTATCCTCGGCATGGATTTCCTGAGTCACTACGGGTTGCTCGTGGACCCACGGAACAAAAGATTAATCGACACGACGACCCAGTTATCATCAAAGGGGTACGCCGCCATAGACAACACGTCATCGGTGAAAACTATCTGCGGCGATTCGGTGTACCACTGGCGGAATTCCTCCGCGCGTCCTCCGTCTTTCGGGAAGGAAAAGGCCCGACACGGCGTAGTACACCACATCGAAACTACGCCTGGCCCGCCGGTCTACAACAAACCCAGACGCCTTGCACCGGACCGCCTCAAGCAGGTAAGAGCTGAATTTGATTTGATGATAGAACAAGGCGTGATGCGCCCATCGAAAAGCCCGTGGGCATCACCCCTTCACGTTGTGTCCAAAAAAGGATGGAAATTTGCGACCATGCGGCGACCACGAGCAACTGGGTCGAGATTCTGCCAATTGTCCTGTTAGGGATTATAACTGCGATAAAAGAGGACTTAAACGCAACGGCGGCCGAGATGATATACGGTACCGGCATATGTTTACTGGCAGAGTTTTTTCTACCAACTAAGCAGCGCGCCACTACGGAGCAACCCTGCTCAAGGAACAAATGGAGAAAGTCCGGCCTCAGCCTGTGACGCAACACAGGGAAAAGAAAGTATTCACGTTCCGCGAATTGGAGTCTTCTCGCTATGCATTCTTGTGACATGACGCAATTAGAGGCCCTTTACAGTCGCCTTACAATAGACTGTTTAGAGTAACGCGAAGAGGCAAGAAAATGTACACCATCAAGGTTAACAATCGCGATATAACGGTTTCCGCCGATCGGCTTAAGCCAGCATTTTTAGTATCAGAGAATCTCGACGCGAGAACCGCCGAAACCCGTAACATACTTATTCCACTAGAACAAATGAACGCTCGTAATGAAAGCGACGTGAATAGCAACAACGAGGGAAACACTAGTAATAGGTATGTTACAGGCCGAAGAGTCCATTTTCCTGATTGGCTACAAGCAGCTTTCGGCTAGGCATCACAAAAGATTACACACGGGGACTTTCTCTGCAAAGGCAATAAAACGTTATCATTTGTAGGGGGGTGATGTAGCGGCACAAGAGTTAGAATTTGCTTTAAACCATGTTGTTTTGCTTCGGAGTATCAAGACCGTTAGATCATAGGTATTGTAAGGAATACGAACTTCAGGCAAAACAATGGCGCCGCTACATGTAACCGTAAAGCAAGACGAATTTGTATCTTTTGATCTTCTTCTGACGATTATAAATAAACGAACGTGATCGCAAGCGATTTAGTATAAACTGTGACTAAACGACTGTATAGATATCGTTTCGCGACAAGATGTGTTTTAAATACAATAACAAGTACACATATTGATAGTCTCATCATTCGATCCCTTACATAAATTCCAAGCTACTCGTACTAAATCATTCACGAAATCCATCGTACGAAATCTCTTCTGTTGTAACCTAATTTTAAATATTTTCAAACTATTTTTTTCGATGCTTTTAGAAGAAAAACAGCGACTTCTCTGATACGTAACACGTCTCCATCTGTAAGAGTAGAAAGATTTCCGAGCATTAAGTAAGTATGTATGTGTCAGGTCGCGAAGATCGAGAGCATCCGGCGCTATATTTCCGCGTCGATGCGGAAAAACGCAAGCCATTCGTTGGGCGAGAAAACTGTACGCCGTGGCTAAAGTTCGTGATTTAAGGGTACTTTGAAAATCTTTCAGCATTTCCTTGTGAAACATGTTGCCTATTCCTGCGCGAGTTTTCTTTCACTTTAGCCTACTTTTAACTCGTTCGTCGAATAAGGGGGAAGGTGACCGTGATGAATCGCTTTGAACGATTCAACAACTCCACTTTTAAGAGAAACCTGCACGTTTACAGAATTCGTATTAAAATCTAATATCCTTAACAGTCTCGAAAATAGAAGATTATATTTTATTTGCTAAATATCTCATTACGTCGTTTCATAAATTTTGTCGTTTATTAGTTCAATAACACGACTTACTTGTCATAACTACCGATACAGGAAATTTTGTAACAAATTTATATAGATATATATTTTAGGGAAACACGAGATTAGTATACGGAACAAATATAATCGTAACAAATACTTGCTCCATATAAGCCCTATTCTGAAATTTCATGTATGTGTGTGAACAGGAGAATTTATATATGTATATACTCCAATATGTATATACTACATATGCGAATATTCCGTTATCGAACAGAATGTCTATTACTTTTAAAGACTTAAACAAATATTTGTTTCTGTTGCAGCATGTCGTCAATATCGGTCAGTGGTAGCCGAAAAAATTTGTCGCCTTTCGTAACGCTTATCGACAACCAAAATAAAATTCGGGCCATTGATAATGGTTACTGGTAACCAAAAAGATTCTGGTCATTTATATTAGTTATCGGTAACCGAAATTAAATTTCCGCCATGAGTAATGGTTACTGGTATACATAGTTAGTGATTACTGGTAGTAAAAATATTTTTAATCATTCATGTTGATCATTCGTAATCGAAACAAGTAAAAATTAATATATATCGGAGATGTAGGGTCAACGGGCCTTTCTGTGAATCTGTATTGCATAAATTAGATCATATGTTCTTATTTAATGTTTTTTCGTCACATTCTTTCTTCTTTTCATACTTGTATCATAACTTCTATAACGAATCCCCGCAATAATTCAAAAAGTATTTTTATACATTCACGAAAAATAACTTCAGCTGATCAAGAAATTCATTTGAATATGTATATCCTTTCGTATAATACATAATATACACAAAAGCTTTTTATAAGTGTTCAGATACTTTTACCATATACCATTCGTCGAAGGGAGGCTTTGAATCTACCCCTAAGAATCTCATGATACATACTTACTAAACACATATCTTCTTCTGCAGAAACATAATCCTCAGATATTCGTGAAAAACTAAATAAACCGGATGTATAATATTTTTTACGATATTAAATATTGTATAACGTTTTGTTTAATCCCCATAATTTCACTTAGTATATTTGCATCATATTATTCGTGTTTTCTTCTATCGCCCACAATTCCCACAAAAACCTTCGCAATAATCCAGAAAGAATTCTTAAACATTCATTAAAACTAAATTCTACTTATCAAGAAACGTTTGAATAAGAAAATCTCTTTTCAATATACCGCAGAACGGGACAACAACAAGAGAACAGCTTTGCTCCTAATGCTTAAGCTATCCTTGATGTTTTTAGGGTCAACATCTTACACGGTATAGCATGCTTTCCACAATCAGTATTGTTATGTCAAATAGTGCTTTGAGACTGGTGTTATTTTGTGCCAGAGCGGTCCGTAAATGGCGCACGGACGGGTTAGTCGCATCGTTTGCCAGCGTTTCTCCCTTTCGTGTCTATCCGAGTCTTTTATCGTTCGTTATTGAAAAGGGACCAAGAGGCGCGGGTCGAGCAACCAAAAGAGCAACAGTCAACGGTGCAAGCTATTGAGAGAAAATTCTGCCTGTAGCGGATATATTTTCTAGCGTTTAGGGCAACTCTTGAATTCCGATATCTCGCTAAAATCCGGCTTCCGGGTTCAACGATGACTTCTTCTTGCTGAATTCTATTCCACGATACGCTGAATGAAACGCGTTTTCTCTCTTTGGAATCGCGGTGTGTTATGTGCTTTGAAACGCTTGATAGGGAAATGAGAATTTTCGTAGCATGAAATGCACGGAAATATGAAGATTAATTTAGAATTACGAGCGTATAAATAGGTACAAATATTTAGCTCTTTTCACAAGTAATATCGTGTTTACGTACGTAACTAGGAAACAATAACACATTTAAAATGTGATAAGTCTATTCCGAAAGAACAAAAACGTAGGAATTTTTGTCGATAATATCGTAACATGTACGCAAGTATTGAAAGATAGGAGGTTATTTTCCAGCCGGGACCTCAATATTCAAAACGATTCTTTGCGATGATCGTAACGATCCTTTTTATTTTTTATATCTATCCTGCTCTCAATAGCCGAGTGTGCCATAAACGCGGCCATTTCATTAAAAGGAGTCATTAGCGATGCTAAGAAGCAGAGGAAGAATTTCCACAACCCTTACTTAATCGTTTCGTGGCCTCGTGTTTGCACATGGAAAGATATAAGTGCTATATAACGAGCATGCTAATTGGATCTTCTTCGCTTCGGTGAAAACGAATCAGCATGCATATTTTTATATTTTATATTTATAGAATGCATATTACATCATTGGGATTAATATCAGAAAGAGAGTAAGACTCGTTTGATCATCGAGAATGATCAGTTGTCAGGAACATCTACACCAAGCATTCGTAGAATAAGAGACAGCATACATTTCTTAACAAATGGAAAAAATCCCTCATCAGTCGTTTCATAGTACATATTAACACGTTGACTGCCACGACACCCGTATTCGGGTGTCAGCAAAGTTTCTGGTCAGGCCACGTAACACATATTCGGGTGTCGCTTATTTGACTACTTGCGAAGGATCGTCGTAGGTATTTGAAAAGACATTCCATAATAATAAATTGTTAATTAACAATTAATTGTAATAATAGTTGAATCGTTATAAAATAAAAATACGAAAATGGTTTATTAAAAAAATTATTTAGAATGTAAAACTTTAAAGCATTCTATACATAGGTGAGGTTGGTCGGGACAATTTGGACTATAAGTTGTTGTTTTCTTCAAATTCTTTCGTGCCTTTGTTCGATCCATTCGACGTCTTTTATTTGCATAACGTAGTTTGCACGCGCGTCTAATGCTTCTTCCGGAATCGTTTTTCCGAACGACGATATTATGCCGACTCCGTCGAAGACAAGGATTTTTTGTATTTTCAGACAACCCTAATAATTTTCCAACTAATAATTGTCTAAATATTCTAATATAAAAATACGAAAATTGTTTATTAAAAAAATTATTTAGAATGTAAAACTTTAAAGCATTCTATACATAGGTGAGGTTGGTCGGGACAATTTGGACTATAAGTTGTTGTTTTCTTCAAATTCTTTCGTGCCTTTGTTCGATCCATTCGACGTCTTTTATTTGCATAACGTAGTTTGCACGCGCGTCTAATGCTTCTTCCGGAATCGTTTTTCCGAACGACGATATTATGCCGACTCCGTCGAAGACAAGGATTTTTTGTATTTTCAGACAACCCTAATAATTTTCCAACTAATAATTGTCTAAATATTCTAATATTTATATTTTTCCTTGTTGCAATTCTGTAAACCGTTTCTGTAAACCGTCTCAAAGCGTTTGCAACAGAAATTCCCAGAAAGAATCGAATGCCAAGTTTTCTGTACCATTTGATTCCTTTTCTAATTGTAGTGGCATAAGAAACCATTTGGTCGGAATAATCAATACCACACTTTCCTTCGTTGTATTCAACAACAGCTAGTGGTTTTAACGTTGCGAACAAACGAAACGAAAGATCATTCTTGAGACCACCGCTCGAGCGACTCGCATTACTAAAATATCGATGGGAGCACCTAGCAGAGAACGCTTGGTACTGCTGTACGCGTGGCCTGACGGAGATTTCTTTGAAAACACGCGTGCCAGTCAACGTGTTAATGAATAATATGAATATATATTAATATAGGAATGTGGTGTAGTATCGTGGACGGATTGCCTGGGAGATATCGGGATCACCGGCGATATATCGGTTTCGTGATTTCTTGTCTCCGCCAGGATCCATTCAACGCATCAAGAGGAAACTTCAACGGGAACTCTACGGATTCTACAGCGAAGGACCACGGTCACCTCCTTGATCAAAAGAAGAATCTATAAAGAATCTCGGTAAGCTGGCTTTCGTACATTATCGAAACAGTAAACCCGAAACACGTTCTGAAGATAGTGACTTTTCTTTTGCTGAAAGTATCGTATCTATCAACATGAATCCAACTGATATGAGTACGGCAAAGCGAAACGAACTAATTGCTACTATTCTCGAACAACTTCAAAGTCTAACTCACTAGTTTAGAAACTTTAGAAGTAATACTAAGCAGAACATTAACAAAATAAAAGAATTTATGGAAACTAGTGATAGGAAATACGTGACCTTGCAAAAATTATACGAGTGAAATACGACACTGAAACCGACCAGCCACAAATGACCACCCACGTAGAAACCGGTGCCGATAACGTGACAGACGACGAAATCGACGTGGACCAGACGTTTCACAAAGACTACGAATTAGTTACGTCACGATTAGACAAAGAAACGACTGCGACGAAGAACAAGGCCTCCCAGCAGGAGAGGTCATACGTACTATTGAGACACTACGGGGTCGAGACGACGTAGGTGTTGAAGATTTTATTCTATCGGTTCGCAAAGCAAGAACCAAGTGCAAGGCAAGTGCTAGAGACTTCCTATTAGATCTTATACTTACTGAAAAAATAATCGATAACGCGGAAAGGAATATAAGATACTTAAGATTAACTCGTTTGAAGACCTATATTCTATATTCTATTTTATAAGCAATTTTAATTATGCAGTGCCTATTGAATTCATTTCTTAATCGATTAAATAATATTTTAGTGTATGATGTTATATAAAATATTGTTATATTTCCACTTTAAGAAGATTTATTTTCCTCCGAGAGAGAAATTTATTATAATCGATAGAGAAATTTAAAGACGCTTGATTGAAAAGTAATCAGAATATACTCCTATGTAGTTAGCTATAATTTTTGAGAAATTCATGTGGTAATTAATATAAAACCATCAAAGACAGTAAATTTGTTTTTTTATATGGGTTTCCTTCGAGTTAATAATCGAATTCAATGTAAGTTATTAAATTACGATATTAAAAAATAATTTTCAGAAAAAAATTATTTTATTCCTACATGTAGGTATATCTTAAAGGATTAAATAAAAATTCCTTGAAAATAGCACGTACATATATGTCCTTTTGGTCTTTTTTCCTTTTTATTTAACACTGAACTTGCCGTATCTTGTATTTATTTGCAAAATAATCTTCCGCTTAATAAGTTGTTCTAATTGCATTTCTGTATTAAGTTTCTTTGCACTCTCCGAGTCAAGTACACTTTGGAGACGTGCTTGCACGTAACTAAAGCTCGTGAAGATTATTAAGATTATAATGAATTTCAATATTTACTTCTAAAAGCTTTGATTTTAATATCGAAGAACCAGCAACGAAGAGCGAAGACAGTAATAAGAAAATTCTTTCCTTGTTTTCTCTATAATTTTATGCAACAAATCAAATAAGTCGCGATATTATTGATTTTAAGTTCCAAAATGTTCGACTATCGTTTGACAAATATTTAATTGTTATCAGTATAATCTGAAACGTATGAATTATTAATGTTTCATTGCTTTTATTCGCAAAGCAGGATATTTTATCAGTTCGAATTGAAAATGACGACGGAACATTTTCCCATATCTTCTCATTGTTAAACGTTTCTTAAATCTTTATTTTAATTTTTTCCTAAAATTTCAGAGAAATAACAAAGGGATTTTGTCAACATACATAATATCTCGTTTCAATTTTTTGCAACATTTTTAAAAAATTAACAGCCTCCCCATTTATTGAAACGAGTATGAGATCGTAACATAAAAATTAAAAAATTATAGCAGATTTAAATAAAAGCTTTGTACTGTTTTTACGTGTTTCGAAACACGTAAAATATTGGCTTACTCTTGCTACATAATATTATTCTTGCATTTTAATGATGATCGTAATCCATTTTCACATGAAAAGTGATAAAATTCCTTGTGACTATATGTATGCATGCATTATAAATTTAATTATATCTAACACGATGAAGTTAAATAAAATAAAATTTAATTTAAAGTTAATTCACGAATTTATTTAATTTTGTTAATTAAATACGAGTGTCTAGGAAGTTTCAATCTAGGAATTTTATATGATTTTCAATCGATAAAAAATTTGGTTGCAACGTGTTTTGCTCAGAAACATCACCAAGAGGAATAAAATAAAACTACGGTGTGGAAATAACTGAGGGCAAAAACAGGGCTATGTTCACACCTGCCTGAAACAGCTGACAAACTAGTGTGTATTGTGGCAAAAAAATAAAAGGGAGAAAATGTCGTTCTTTGTTTCTACGTCACGAAAAGCTGTTTCGGAAAAATTCAACTTTTGTTGCTAATTTCGAGAATGAAAAAATCAATTTAAACCTCTCGATAAGCTAAGTAAAAATCCACTTTGGCTTTATTAAAGAATGCAGTTATGTATAAAAGTTAGATTTGTAATCTACCGCGGAAAAGAAACTTAGTTCTAGTGTAAAATTTTCTTGTAGAAAATTGCTTCATTTGCAAAAAAGACTGTAATCATCGAGGAAATTTTTGCTAATCTTATGAGATCTTTTTAAATTAAATTGAATTAAAAAGTTTCATATTATTATGATACTCTAAATTGCAAATTGTTAATACAAAGAGTCATACAAATCAGATTTCGAAGGCAACAAAAAAATTTTTTAGCTAGAGTTATTGTACACGATATTATATAACTTTCAAATATCCAAATCTTAATAAAAATTTGTAATACAAATTATATTAACATTGTCTCCTCTAAAGCGTGGAAACGTAAAATACGTTATTCTTTACCCTTTTTTTACAATTGACAAAAAAGGTTAAAGATGCATTTCCTAACACAGTGTTTGATCTGCCTTGGAAATTCATTGCAAATTTCCCAAGTAACGCAACGCTTCACCACGTTATTATAATCCTAACAAAACGACTACTTTTCATAATTCGAGCAATCCATCTTATCGTGTATAATATATTCCATAATTCAAGCTATCCATCGTATTCCCCTTATCACTTAGAAGAAAATTCAGAAGGGGAAAAATTGGAAGGAAAATGGATCCAAAAAACGAGAACGGCAAGTGAAGTGAGGGAAACACGAGGGAAAATCGTTGCACGCAGGTTTTTCATCGACCTCGAATGAATAGCGAACGAGCAACGAGAGCAAATTCACGAACGATTTCTATTTCTCGTGGACAAACACGAGTCGCGTGAACGCGCGAAAGTAAATCTCGACGCGTAAAGTACACATAGAATTATCGTGACAGTCGCGTCCACTCGCGATTCCATTCGATTGGAATCGCGGCCGCTTGCCAGCACGAACCTCAATTGGACCGATTAATTTCCCTGTCGTCGTATAAACATAACAAATAGCCAGCTGCTGATAAATTCCGCGCGATCAGATGCATTTCATAGATTGGCATCGGTTGCGTCCGACCAATTGTCGGTATCGATCACTGACCAGAGAAGAAGCAAGCAGCGCATTGTCGGACCAGCAACGGTTGCTACTACTGTTCATCGAGCACCTAATAGAGGAGCAGTTCGGTTACTCGAGTGTACGTTTTCATTCATGCATACCAAATATCTGTGATAACTTTTCTCAAATAAAATTTCTACCGTGTGAAAACCACACACCAGAGTGGCATACTGTAAGTTACATTTCTCGAATTTTATCGTCCATTTATATTATATTATAGTATTATAATTTATATTATAATTTATATTAGCAGCACTATATATTTTTATTTGGTTTTTAGATTGACCATGTATTCGTATAATATAATATACTAACAGTAATATAATAGTAATAGTAATTTATCAAACTGAATATTTCAGAAACATTGATAGTTAGAATATCAATTATGTAACTGATTTTGTACAATACTTTATGGATGTATCGCCTATTTTCTTTTCTTTTTTATATCTTTTATATCTAACAAGTCATTCCCTTTTCAGTTGCTGGCAACAACAAAAACGGGATTTTCAGAAATATACATTCTTATGAAGATACTGAAAGATTGAAGAAAAAATTGTACTTTGAATGTTTTTTAGAAACAAATATTTTCAACCGATCGAAACTCCCCATTGTACTTTTGTAGCACGTGGAAAATTTCTTTCTATTCATTGATAGTTATATAATAAACGCCACAAAATAGATTTTCCATAGAGTTCATTGTTTAGAAGAAAAAAAATTGCTTAAAAGATGTGCTTCACACATTTTCACACCTCCCCTCTAAATGTTTTTCTTCTTATATACACCTACAAATTACGTCTTTTATCGCATATAATATTTTTTATAACATAGGCAAACTAACAAGAAAAATACAAATGAACATATTGAAATTCATAAAAGAAATAAAGGAATCAAATATTTTTTGCATTACTAGACCAATCGATTTTCAGAACAATATCGCACTGGATACAATTTTTCTCATAATCCATAGAATTTCATCCCTACAGCATCATCGACTCGATGAGATTCTATTCACGTACAGTCTTTTATCTGAATTCCTTGGCTTAGATTTGCATCTCGTATCGAATATATGGCAAGGGTATGATAAAGTCCTCTGTGGCTCAAGATATGACACGTGTCCAGCTCTTAGACCCGTGAATGACGTGATTTACGATCCCCGACCTTTCAAGCGCAATCCCGAGCAGACATTCCGCAGACGAGACGTGTCTTGTGAAGTGAAACTTCTATCTGTTAAATGAATGCTACAGAATATTTAATTACGCATAACTAGTTTTCGAGTTCAGAGTGGTTTTATCAAATTAAGAGAAAACTAAGTCTGCAAAGGGTTGCGAATGAGAAATTATTCCAAGCTCAAATTAATTAAATAAATAATGACAAATGGAGAATAATTTTAATTTTTAAATTTATTTATAGAGACGATAGAAAAAAAGAATATATATAATGTAATATATATAATTTATTGGGAATATATAATATAATATATATATAGTCACACATACACACACACAAATACAAAAGAGAATATTATAACAGGTTTGAACATTTAATTTAATATAACTTACGAAGTTTATTCTATAAAATTCAGATTTTACTCTGCCTTAAAAATAAAAGAATTGCCATGCAGCATTATTTTATACTAAAAATTAAATTCTATAAAATTCATACACATAATACTGTATACAATATTCAATGATATGCTTTAAATTTAGTAGAATTCAATAACTATATGTGATTTTTAGGATTCAAAATAAGGAATAAATAGGAAATGTGACTGGTATGGAAGATTTAAGTCAGTGTGATTTAAGCTGATTTAATTAATGTGATCTAAATCAAGTTCCTCAACATGGTTTTTGAATTTAATAGTACAATAAAAAATTCAATTATTTTCGGAAAACTGAATTACTTCGATCGCATATTGTAACAGCAACAGGCAAAGTAAAAGCCCAAAATCAATGTACTTCACGTTTTATCGCAAAAAATATTTTTCAAAAATTTTACTGGCAAGGAAAGAATTTCATTAAACGAACTATATTTCGTCTTGTTAACTAAAATTTCAATAATAACATATTATTAATAGCGATGTAAAATAAAATAGAAATGAATAAAACACGTCTGCTTTAAACAAACGTATCTAACAAAAAATTGTGGCAAAAAAGATGATCCGCTGCATGTACAATATTTTTTCAAGTTTTAATATTTTTCTTAAATTTATATCGCTTTATGGAAGTGATTAAATTATTTAAGGAATTATATTTTTACGATAGATATTAAAAAATTTAATTCTGTTGCTTATTTCCATTCATAAACGTACTTAAAATGTTATGAGAATTTTTATTCAAATTTAAATAGAGTAATGTACTAATTTCTGTTATAAATATCGCTCCTGAATTTTGACAAAATTTATATTTTCCTATACAGCAAAATATTATTGAAGTTTACTGAAGTGTATTATATAATTATATACTAATGCCTACATAATATAATAAATATAATATATTTGTTCTTTCTGTTATTGAATCTTATATCTTAAATGTAACCATTCCAAAGATTCTGCAATTTCTAACAACTTTTAACTATTTGCGTTATTTTATCGATGCTTCACTTCACTACTATTCTTATACTTTGTTTCTCATACATTATCCATAGAAATTAATCACATCTTATCGCAGCCGTTGGTATTTGCACTATTTTAATGGATCAAATAAAAATTTACTCCGACCAATAAGAGCTTTAAAAATAATAGCACAAATAATAGCTATCGACAATTTTATCTGAAATTTTAAGACTTCGTCATAACAAACTGAAATACAATAGCTTCGCTCGATATCAGACATTGATAATAATTTAATAATATGCGAAATAGAAACTTAAATATTAAACCATGTTGATAGGAAAATAAGAAAATAAATAAAGAAAAATAAAAAAAGCGATGTTCCGAGAAAGTCTAATTACGTGGAAAAAAGGCCTACTTAAGGGAAAAAGACGAATTAACAGTCAGTGTGAGTTGAGAAGGGAGAGTGTTATAGCACATTACTGTATTTAGTTCACGTTAAATAACCATCATTTCCTGTTTATTCCATTGTAAATAGATCTATCGATTAATAAAAAAATCCTATAATATTTTTCGTTTAATGAAATTTGAGACATCTTACCTATATTAATTTAAAATACGATAATAATGAATAATATAGTAATTTAAATCTTAGAATTTCAATGTGACTAGACTGCAACAACCTAATAAAATAAACAATAATTCCACTTTCACTGTGTCTTACTTTCTAAAAATATTACAGTTTTTTTCCATAACGCATTTATATAATAAAATCTTGAAATTTTCGTCTTCTGTTATGAAGGCTTAATACAAATTCTATCTCCAGCAATTTCTTGCAATTAAGAATAAATTTGTTTTAATTTAGAACCATTCGAATATGAAATTAGAATTAATTGACATCCACCTCAGACTGTTCAAATTTTCAGTTTGCATCTTCTAACTGCATACAATTAATTCTAACAATAGAATTTATCCGACCAACGCAATTCATCATGCATGAGTTGTTATATTGTCGTTTTATTAGGTGTGAATGTTATAGATAGTACACAATTTTTGGGAAAAAGCCGTTAACAAATTATTCTATACTTAATAAAAATAAATGTCTAAATGATCAAATGTTATTTGGGAATATGAAAAAATTTTTTGCAGAACGTAATACCCATATAAACTTGTGGAAATTCTCTAAATTATTGGATTGTCTGGAAAAACCGCAACGTTTTCAAAGTTGGACGATAATTATTTATTACAAAATTCTGTGAAATATCAAATTGTTAAATTTGAGCAGATCATTCTAGTTTGGTATTAAAAATAGCAATTAAAGAGAAAAACCTAAGATCGCATAATAGAAAGAGAAATTTTTTTTAATGTTATTCAACACTTTTTTTAATGACAAGGAATAGAATATTTTGTAACTCGATAAAACTAAACGAACCAATCAATTGCAAACAAATAAAAATACCTCCAGAAAAGCGACCATAAAAATATTCGATAAATGGAAGACAGTCGTCATGAAAAAATCGATGCAATTCGAATAATTTAATGAAATTCTAATTCTATAGAAATATATTATTCAAAATTCAGTAAAAACTTTTCGAACAATCCAAATACATGTGTGTATCTTACCACAAACAATTTTTGAAAACAAGTACAATGATAAGCAACTACCACAAAGTTTTGTCTAAATGTAAGAGTGGGTAGAGTAAATATAAAAGACCAAACACACGTAAGGAAACAACACACTTCATTGTACTTCACTGCACAATACTTCACTTTGTCTTCTATATGTTCCGCAGTTTGTATTTAGCAAATAAACCTCAACATACTTTTTCTTCATTTTCTCGGCGATCAACTAGTGGCAGTATGTTGATTTACACTCTAATCATAAATAAGTTAATAAAAAACGTTATCATTCAATTGTTTATAAAAATTTTACCGTAATTTTTGGTAAGCAATTAATGTTATTATATTGTCGATCTTATGCAATTATTGGGTCTAGAAATGAAAATCCGAGAGTTCTATCTAGGAAGTTTAAATAATTTGAAGGTTCTATCAGATTAAGCGATTTGAAGCTTGAATCTTGGTTTGTTAGTTCTGAATTTGAAAGCTTAGAAGATTTTGTCCAAAAGATCAGTAATTAAATCTCTAATTCAAACAATCGTACATTTTTTAAAGGGATATGAAAATGTCTGTGAACGAGGGATTTAGAGGAATGTCTAATTAAACCACTGTTATGAATGAAAAGTTTAATTTAGTATTAGAGATTTAGTATTAGAGAGTATTAGTATAAAGAGATCATAAATATCAAAATAAATTTAAAATTAATGAGGACGTTACGTTTAACTAATAAATGTAATTGTAATCGCTCGCGATCGCGTCCGTTTATTTCTACCGGTCGAGGGAGAACCGGAAAATTTAAATTCGTCTACGTTTGACGGTTGCACGTAGTGGCGACATTGTTTTGCCTGGAGTTTATTTGTTCTTACATTACTTGTAACCTAACGGTCTTGATACTCCGAGGCAAAACAACAATATGATTTGAATTGTGTTTTGACTCATGTACCATACAAGTATCTTTTATTTTAAGTGCCCCTTTTACATTTATTGTTTACTACAGACTAACACGGCAAAGTTTGTTTTCCTCATGTTCGGTATCTTCCGTTAGCAACTTCGTCTTAAGGGCGGCTAAAACCCTTCCTGGTCCACCAATCGTCTTATTATCCAATCGGAAGCGGTGCCTACTGCCCTCACTTTCCTAACCAAAATTGTCATCAACAAATCCGATGGTCCCGTGTTCTTAGACATACCCACCCCTAGCTTTCCTCAGACACAGTATCGTCAGTAAGACTTCACTTATTCTGTATCTTTAGAATAGTCAACATCTTTTTTACCGAATTTTTACGTTTTACATAAAGTTGTTGCGGTGAATTGTGATTTATGTGTGTTAACACAGTGTGTATTCCATTGTGATTGCTGAATTCACGATAAAGTTTAATAAAAGTTATTTATCTTAACAATCATACATTCAACTGAATCTAACAGTTCCTTTCCATTTTTATCTATTTTATATCGTAATATTTCTTTTTAGTCATAAAGCGACATCAAAAAAAAAAAAAAAAAGAAAAAAGAACGAAATCGACGAATATCTACGTAGCATGTCTTCTTCTTGTCATATTATACAAAAGTAAGACAATTATAAAACACGATACACGCGAAACAAGTTGCAACTGGGACAGTTATAAAGCGATCATTTAAAATTCTACTTCATTAAAGCGAGAGTCTGTCTGGCCCTGATAAAATTGTTGTCATATTTTTGGAAAAATGTATTCCCGGTCGATCGGTATTTCGAAAAGGATGACAGTCCACGTTCGATAAATATTTCAAATAGATTCGCTTCGACGTAACACTGTTATGGAATTCCTTTCGTCGCCACTTATTATGCCCGTTAATTATGGCTGTCAGAATGTGAAATCCCTGTTGTCGACAGCCAGCAATCACATCGAGGTGGCGTTTAATAATTAATATGCCAACTATATTTCCCGGTACTGGAAGGAGCACACGCGCAATTGATACTGAAGCGCATCTTCGGCATAGCATTATTAAACGCGACTAGCTCCGCATGCCACAATGCCAGCCGTAATGGCTGCATTATTCACTAGGACAACGGTCGCGTTTCCTTTCCACCGAAACAAAGGACTTTGAATTAAAAGTAGTCCTCGTGATCGTTCCAGATTAATTAGACACTTGTTCTCGTCGTGAATGTCCTCGTCACCATGGTCCTTGAAACTTTATAAAAATGAACTTTCCAAATATGTATGCTCGTGGAGGAGCTTTTGCGTACTCGTTTAGATGATCGAGCAAGAGATTTTTCATAAAATAAATTAACCTATTGAGGATCAACATGTTGCGTTTACGTAACATTTCATTCGCAATTTTTTTCAATTTGTATGGGTGATCTTGTTTTTGCAATTTTATGTTATAAAAGAAAGCTCTCAGAATTTATTTAATAGCGAGTGATATAAATAAACAATAGCTTTTATAAAAATCCTCAGAAGTGAAAGAATATTAATTACCTTGAAAATTGTTTCATTGAAGAAGACGATCGCGTAGTTAATAATTTTGTAACGCAAACTGATTTCTGAAAAAATTTCTGTTTTTTACTTATATCGTTCTTCTATGAAGCCGCCGATATTTAAAATTATGGGGGTTATTCAAGAGGTTTGTATTATAGTGGTTTGGATTAGATTTGGGTTAGGGTGTATTGTGAATTTCTAGTAAATAATGAAATGTTCAAACAAGTACCGCTGAAGTGGATATTAAGGAAAATGAAAAAGAAATATCCAAAACTTCTTGTTTTTTTAGAAAAAATATAACCTGTTTTTAGTAACTATAAACACAGAACATTATGTAGGCGATAAAACGTAAAAACCTCTCTCGAAGACCCATGTTAGTCATCGACGTTCGCGGTGGATCAAGTGCCGATAATCCAAAGATTAGATTATCGATATAATATAATCGATGTAATCAGTAAGATAAAGAAAAACCTAAAATTATATATTTATTTTCTGTAGTTTTTCTTTTCCAGGTTAGTACGGACTTGGTCTACTTTTCCAACCAGCAAACTTAACATCTCTCGTACTTAATATTTATATTAGGTCATCCCATAAGTTCGTGCCGTTTTTCGAACGGTTATATATGTTATTTTTTTTAAACATCTATGAATCGTTGTCTTAGGTATTTTCAGAACATTTGACATCTCTTGAACCGTCAAACTTCGTGATTTTTCAACAAGATCCCGAATTTTATCTTCGTCTGTCTGAGGAGGACGCCCGGAGCGTTCCTCGTCTTCTAAACAGAAATTCCCAGCTCTAAATCGTTGGAACCACTTCCTACAGGTGCGAGATGAAAGCGCATTTTCTCCGTAAACAGCACATATGTTTTTCGTGGCAATTGTTACAGAACTTCCTTTTCGAAATTCATATAACATGAGATGTCGAAAATGGATACGCATTTCACTCATGATTTTTTACTGTTAGAAGTCACTGTGTTCGCTATATTACGATCTTATATCCACGAAAATCTGCTCCAGCCTGTTCTCGATCAGCTAAGCTCAAGTGCATTGGTCCCTTATCGCCGTATGTTTATAAATCGACACATGAAATGTATACACAAAAGTCGGCACGAACTTATGGGATGACCTAATACTTGACGCCTACGACTTAAACTTGATCTTGTATGTTCCTCTTGTATTCTTATCTTATAACTCTATGTCTTTACTACTTATGTAAAACATGTACAAAAGTTAGGAGATAATTAGGTCGATCTGTCTGGAATCGCCGCTAGGAATTGCTTCGTTTGTTATTTGTTGTTGTCATTCTGGGAACTTCTCGATCTGCCCTCGTATTTCCCAGAGATTACAGTATTTAAACGGTCAATTGTTCACTATATTAATAAATCATAATGTATGATAGAGCAATATCTATATATTTAGAGCCCTAAGACTGTATGTATCAATTCTACACTAGATATATGTTTTTAACTAATTACACATGTGGGATAGTGTGACATCAGGGAAAGACGTGACTTGAGGGGTAATTGTTTATTAGCGTTGTCAAGATACGTTGACGTTGTCAAAGAGTGTTGCGAGCGTTACCAAGATATGTTTGGAAAAAAGGTGAGCATGGAAAACATTGTAACGAGAGTCGAGAGAGTCAGAGTTGAATTTATCGTCGTCGTGTGAAGATCGTTGTGTCGTTGTATCGTAGAAGTAGTGAGTAACGAATACGTGAAACGGGGTTTTACATTCGAATACGTGTGAGTGAAAACGATATTGTATTGATCATACTGTTACCTTCAGACTAATAATATAACATTCCTACATACATAAATATACTTGTCAGAATCAGTGGATATTACGTTTCGTGTTATTAAGTAACACCGACATATGACTATAAAAGTGTGATATTATGATAGCGATATACAGGGTGGTTGGTAACTGATGGTATAAGCAGAAATTTCCTTTTTTTTTAATGTTTCCATCGAGACGTTATAACGTACCGCACGCGTACCGAGCTAAAATTCAAAGTCGATTTTCTCGAAAACAAAGCCTCGAACGAAATCTCGAAAACAAAACAAAGCCTCGAACGAAAAATTTTTATTCTATATCTTCGACTTCTTTTTTCGCGTAGAATCACCCCCTTTCCGCTTGTACCACCAATTACCAACCACCCTGTATATGTCTGTAGAACCTTATAAGAAAACGTTTCATTTACAAAATCGAATATGTTCTCAAAATTACAAATTTCATACACAATCGTTATTTCATTGAAACAAATATTCGATTTGTCAGGCGAAAGGAGGAATTAAACGATCCTACAATCTAGTTACTCCGAAACAAGCAATTTCAATCTCACGCAACCGATCAACGATTAAAATTTATCGCCCCCTGCATGCGTCGCTATTGCGTCGTCGATTACGGTTCCTAGATGCGATGATCGTGACCTAACCATCACAAATTGGATAACGGTGGATTCCGTGCTCATTAACGGAGCCCTTAATTCGATAAGAGCGGCAGTCGATCGAGATTCACGAACTCGGGGATTTGCATCTCGATTAATCAAAATCATGGATTTTATTATTGCACTCGAGTGATCGAGTTCCATTTTCAACCAAATGTCGAATCGCACCTTAACGTTATCCAGTTTATTTCATAACCCGCCAATTAACGGCGACGAAATCAATAGATGACGAATTAACGCAGCCGATGAATTGATACGTTCATTCGAAGCGTGCTCGTTTCAAATAGCGAGCGACTTTTTTGCCGTTCGGATATTTCCCAGCTGGACCCTTTGACCTCTGATGGCCGTTTAATTGAAACGTGCGAAAGTGCCGTTTAACTGTCGCTCAAGCTTTCTAGCGCAAGCTTTTCGTTTGCTGGTTCATGAAAGATCCGGATTGTTTAAGTTTATCGAGGCACGGTATTAAATTTAAAAATAATCTTCTCAAAGTCATGGAATTGCCAATTCTGTATATTTGGAAAAATTCTTCTTTTGCCTTTAAAAAGTGTATTTTATAGCATACACAGTAAACCGGGACATTGGCAAGTTTTTACCGGTGTAATATCAGTGTAATATCAAAATATAAAGATGGTGTAATTTATTTGTTCGTATTTCTTTAAAAGAGATCTTTTTTCGAAAATCGTTACTCTATGTAATCTTATTTACAACATTTACTTAAAAATTATACTTATCTATAATAAGCATTAACTTATTATAAATATTTAGCCATGTCACTGCACCACGCCAGAAAAAATTACTGAAAATTCTCAATGCGAGAATTGGTTGTAAATTTTAATGAATAAAAAATAAAAAAGATTTATGTAACCAGTAATGTAAGTATTATCTTGTTTTATTATTCCTTGCAAGTGTATTCAAGTGTAATCAAGTACTTGCTGTGTCAGTACAAAGCTTTTTGTTCTTTTATTAACAAATTTCTGTATGTGCTGAGAAAATTTTGTAAATATTGGAACAATTAATACTCCAAAATTAATAATACAATAAATCTTTGAATAATATCGAATGAAAGAAATCTGTAATCTAATGTGCATAATATTCGTCTTTTTTCCTATTGTTGTCATTAAATGATGCAATAATATTATATTATATATTTACTCATTGAAGCTAATGAACGTAAAGGTTTTATAATATTATTACGTAAGCCGGTACTTATATTCCTTTGAAATATCTCAACATCAAATATCTTAACACAAATATCATAACATAACTGGGATAACGTTTGCACATTATAAGAAAGCATTAACAGTAAAGATTGCACTAATTTGAAAATACATCGCCATTTAAATTTCTTCCTTTCCAGTGCTCGAGTCTTTATTTATTTTAGTAAAATTATTTAACTTTTTCATAGTTTAAATTAAAGTTATTAAAATGTAGTCATTTTTCTAATAAATTGAACATTCATAGCAAATTTCTTTAGTTTCACGAATGCAAATCCCTCGAATCTAATTACTCTGTCCTGACTATGTTTCCTCAGTTACCATAGTTTGCTTTACCACACTAAACACGTAAATTTACTCACCTACTCGCACAGTTAACACCAAGCGAGAAACACACAATATGTAAGCTCATTCAATGACGCGACGTTTTACTGCTGATCGAATACTCCCACAGTAGATTGATTTTTCACACGTACGCAAGAAATATTTACTTTAAACGACTGCCAAGTCATATTGGGATCATGCAATCAGTCCTCAAGATGCTCAAAATAATTGAATACTTTCGGGATAGATCTTGAGCATTTTTACGAAGGTTTAAACCATCTTGCGTTAGGTTACAGATCAAATAAAAGTCCGGTCTACGAAAGAAGAACATGATATCAGATCGGACTTTACATTTTTTTATAAAACAACGGTTTTAAAATTCTTTATGCTGTAAAAATTGTTATTTTATTCGATTTTGAGGTCAAAATCGTTTATGTTAAGTTATATATTTTTTTATTTTTTTTATAATTTAAAATATATTTTTTGTCATAATTTCAAAATATTGAAAACCTTAACAATTAGTCACATTAATGAGTTTGTATTATGCGTTAAATGTGTTAATTGTGCTTTGGACTGGATCTAACAGATTTCTTTCATTTTTAATTATTTTATATTAAAATATTCACTTTCAATCATGCAACGAGAAAATCAACAAAAGTATCTTTCCCTGTAATCTTCACATTTTAAGCTATTAAGATCTAACTAGGATTGAGTAGGTATTATTTAAGTAAAATATTGGAGAAATAATTATTTAAATAATAAGTCATCTTAGAAATAGTGTTAAAAATAATAACAGTTAAGAATAATTCAATATCGAATTTTAAATGTGAGTTTCCTAGGAAATCAACGATATCCGTAACATTTTGTATAATTTAATTATATAAATTTAATAGTTCAGTAAGATTGTTTGAAATACTTATGAAAGTAAAATGATCTTATTTTGTGCTCGATAATTGTTGATTATCTGTTTTCTTTTACGAAGAATAATGATTTTTTGTTATTTGAAATTGCATCAACTATTTACCACTATGTGTATTATTAGTAACATAGTAAAGAAAATAGCGAAAAAGAATACAAAATGTTTGACCAACATGGGTTCTAAAGTTAGTAGTTTCAACATTAAATTCTGTGTACGATTACTTTACAACAAATATGTGTCAAATGTTTAATTAGTTTAAGATTTATAATCTTCAAATTCTTAATTCATGTTTTTAAATATTCTATTTATATATAGTTATCTTGTCATTTCAATATTCGAAATTCAGAAATGGTTCTCTTCTGTCTTTTGCATTATTTGTTTTATCTATATTCTTTTTAGTTCCAAAACCGTGACATTCAGTTACAAAGTAATAACAGATATTGTATTATTCTTTGAAAATATAGTGACCTGTATAACTGTATCAATATTGAATAGCTTATTAATTTTCCTATTAATTCGAAGTTGACAGAACAAATGAAAACCGATATCTATTTGTTGAATAGATTTCACCACTACAAAGTCTTTTAAGCTAATTAAACACTCGATTCACATTCTTGAAAAGAATTAGAAATATATAATTTCAGAATTTTTAGTTTAGTAAAAAGCCTTTTACTCGGGACCATTTTCACGTTTTCGATATAAATGATTGTTGATAAAACATATGTTAAATAACTATAATTTTGTAAACTACCGTTAAAATCGATATGCACGAGATAGACAGGAGTACTTTCTCGTTAAATGAATAAACGGTCGTGCAGATTACACTCGTATCGATTATGAGAAGCTGCTATCGAAAATTCACGAACTCTTCTGTATTGACGGTACCTACTTACTTGTCTACTACTTGTCTCATTTATTGGAATTTCTACAAGGACTCATCCAAAGTTTGTCAGAACTTGGCAATTAGGAAGCTAAAGAATTTTTCATCACGGTTTAGAACACTTTTCGCCTCTATTTAAAAACTTTTTCTTTTGAACTTTCAAAGAACCTTCTCTGGTTTCTTGTAAGATTTTTTTTTATATTTCCAAACACTTTTATCAATTAAAAGATTTGAAATTTGTAGAATTTTGAACTTTGCATTTTCAGATATCGTATGAAATTCTATTTATAGCTATTTTATATTAAAATATTCCTTTAACACTAAAATAAACAATTAAACAAAAATATGGTTACCACATTTTCCCGTGTGTACCAAGCTAATAAAATTATACTAAAACAGCCACAACTCCACAATCTGTTTAGGAACTCGACAAAGACTTCGTGCAACATTTAACGAACTGACACTAATTGCATTGACCTATTCTCAGTTTTAATCATATTTCAATCATCGTTGAATGTCGTTACAAAATAAAATTACACTTAAAATCAATTTTAATCACACCGTATTACAACGAGGACTCACGTTATTAGTAGAAATTTTAAATATCTGAATGTGCGTTATCAAAGTAATACGTTAATAGGACGAAAAATTCCCGGAGGAAATGCACGGTGATTTCTGTATAGGGAAATTAAATCGTTATGCGACGCAAGACGTTGATTTAAATTACAAATCGATGGTCGATCGTTAATCGAAACGAATCCACAAATAAGAGAATCCTCGGAGGATCGAGGACAAGTTTTTGTCGAATTCGTCGAATGCCGATAAAATGATTATACAGGGTGGTTGGTAACTGGTGGTACAAGCGGAAAAGGGGTGATTCTACGCGAAAAAAGAAGTCGAAAATATAGAATAACAATTTTTCGTTCGAGGCTTTGTTTTCGAGAAAATCGACTTTGAATTTTCGCTCGGTACGCGTGCACTTTATCGCGTCTCGTTATAACGGATCTCACTGTAGATCGTTGTCTCGATGAAAAATTAAAAAGAAAATGAAAAAAAAAATTTTATTCTATATTTTCGACTTCTTTTTTCGCGTAGAATCATCCCCTTTCAGCTTGTACCACCAGTTACCAACCACCCTGTATAACATGGGATAGTGTGACATCAGGGAAGGACCTGGCGAGAGGAGTAATTGTTTATTAGCGTTGTCAAGATATGTTGACGTTGTCAAAGAGTGTTACGAGCGTTACCAAGGTATGTTTGGGAAAAAGTGAGCATGGAAAACATTGTAACAAGAGTCGAGAGAGTCAGAGTTGAATTTATCGTCGTCGTGTGAAGATCGTTGTGCCGTTGTGTCGTAGAAGTAGTGAGTAACGAATACGTGAAACGGGGTTTTATATTCGATTACGCGTGAGTGCAAACGATATTGTATTGATCATACTGTTACCTACAAACTAATAATGTAACATTCCTACATTTGTCTATTTTACATCGCACCCAGTGTCGTACATTTTGTAATATTTTTCATCGAACCGATACAATGTAATCGAGCGTTCATATCTAGGTCTAGACTGTAGAGGATAAAGCACGTAGATCGTCTCCATTACGCGTATCGTAGATTCGTCGGCCAACCGATTAATCACTGTCTAGTCGCGTCAAAGTCAGGTTTAATCACTTCGTGGTGTCTTCGTTGCACCGTCACTCCGCGAGACGAGCATCGGACACTGATTCGATATCGACCATCAGGCCTAGCGCGCCCACTGGATGGATTTACCTACTAACCTAAATATTTCAAATGTGCCTAAATCCGACGGATTTGTTTGCTCCGAGTTCACAGAGGAATGAAGCTTCTCCGCTCATTCTGTTCTCTCCGAAGGTATTCCAAACGTCCGACCGCTTTCCGCTGTTCCAGTTTAATTGTTATTTCAATATCATTCACAGAAACCAATGTTTTTAGCTTATTAGATATTAACAATACCGTTTCGTCAAGCTTTTTAACGCTAGAACTAACGATCTTTAATATGCACACTGGCTAACAGAAGCGTTTCAACACTTATTAATGTCATATGAGACATTTTTACATTTTAGCACTGTAACACATAATTGTCATGATTATACGACACTTTTACAGAGAATTTATTTGATGTTAAATGAATAATATAATAATAAAAAAAAAAAAAAAAAATACAATCCAGCCAAGTTCTAAGTAGTAATGTAAGAAAGTATGTAAACCGGAAGTCGTCCAAAGCCGAAAGGCAGGGACTAAGTTTAATAAATAATAAATAATACAATCCAGCCAACGAAACATACAGATACTAAATAAATTGCCAATAGGAATTGCTTTTTGTAAATCTGAAAATTATTTCCTCGTTTTATATTTATATGTAAGTTATTAACGAACAGAAATTACAAGTCTGTATCGGTTTAGAGAACTAGAGAACGCGAAAAGGGTAGAAATTTACTATAATTGCACGTCTCTTGAATATTTAAAGTGCTATGAATATTAAATAATAGTGTTAAAAGCTAGCATCTAAAACTTTGTTATTTGATGTCATGTATCATCGGCATATTCGCGTAACTTTTTTATGAGTTCCAACTTGAAAAATACATCGTAAAAGCTGCTGAAAGCACAAA
The DNA here is from genome assembly GCF_000188095.3 of Bombus impatiens. Lineage (NCBI taxonomy): Eukaryota > Metazoa > Arthropoda > Insecta > Hymenoptera > Apidae > Bombus > Bombus impatiens. Next base: position 48,314 of record NT_176696.1, on the reverse strand, counting down.
TTTAATATTCGGGAAAGTTCGTATAAACGTTGAAACACTTTATCGTTGATGTTTAGAATTCAAGTTTCACGATTAGATTGAAAATTGATACTTCTATGAGCATAAGGGAAACAGGCCTGAATATAGATTTGTTTCACTTGTTAAATATCGAAACTTGTACTTTCGATATTTTATGTACATTTGTATATTACATTCCATTTTTTTCCACTATCATTCCATCCCTCCCGCCAATAAATTCCAAAGGTAAGGTAAAAACGTAATTAATCTCCGTGTCTAACTCAAACATACAATTTTATTCTCGTTTGCTCTTTCGTAATTGTGACAACGTACCATTGAGGATCAAAACTACAGAGACTCTTTTCTTTTTTCATGCCATTCACATGGCCTTTTTATCCGCGCTTCGTAGCCGAGCTGCGGTGGTCGCTGAAGGATTCTCCGTGTAATTCATAAGTTCCTTTTGTCTTCGTTGGCTCGTGACGGAAGTATTTTTAATTAGGCTCCTAGCTGTCGGTTGCCACGCCTCGCTATACGCAACCAGCTTCTTCGACGAGAAGTGACACTGTTTCATGCTTACGCAACATTTGGATTTATTCGCGAGATTCCATTTTACCGCGTGTTCCTCTTTCACAGTGTTTCATGCTTCTTATGCTAAGTCTGACTTGCAAAAATTATCATTGCCAGGTACTATGAAACTTGCGGAGCAGCAATTCGATGATGGTTTCAAGCGCAAAGTTGTCTCAAATAGATTGAAATATGTAAGCGATTACGATGATATTAGGTTGTCCGAAAAGTTTCTTTCGTTTCATAAGGTGATAATAGACGAACAACAATTTCTGTTTTATAATATTTTATTGAATTAGGTATGATCTATTTCGTTATATCTCTATTACTATGGTCGTGCATAATTCGATAAACTAATATAAAACAAAAAACATTGTGCGTCTATTATTTCCTTATAAAACGAAAGAAACTTTTCGGACAACCTAATATATAGAAAGCGGTGGTGAATTGGCGAATTGGTGAATCGAAATGGCAAATGACACGCTATATTTCTACATGAATATTCAACGGTTTATTAGATGATTCTATTACGTAATAACGATGAGTTGGTTAAATATTTTGTTACCTCCTCGATTGGGGATTAAAGTTACTTTTTGGATATGAAAATAAAGGAATTTCTTACGGGAAAATAATATTGTTTTATTGTTATATATGTAATTGTTGACATTCGAGGATTGTTAAAAATTGTTTATTTTGGCAATTGTAGAGCTGAAATAATAGATGACGTGATCTAATTGGCTGCGATCCCGATTATATTTCCCCATAGATAGAAGATATATTATGTATTAATGAGAAATAAATGTCAGACTCTTGTCACAATCCATAAGATACAGACATTAATTTATCATATCCATATCAATCAAAATGACATTTATTGAAACCTATACATTTTTCTAACGGATCACAAGATTATTACCTAAGACTCTATAAGGTTTTCTAACTAGTCCCATTGCACCATAGATAGTGATAATATTTTGGGGTCGATACAAGTTACTTAATCTCACGTAGTAAGTGCGTTTTGGAAAAACGCGTGAAATACAAAATACAGATTAAAGCGGAATATTTAAAAGTTAATATATTTAATTCGGTTTATGTTGCGATAACTATAAACTGTTATATCTTCAATTTTTATACATTAACGCGATAAGAGAATAAGATACAAAGCACGCTACTTAAAGCGTAGATTATATTCGCCTAATTTATTCCTTTTTACAGCTATACAATTAGCGTAATAGAATGTTTTATTATATAAAAATCGAGAACTGTATCAACAAGCGTTGTAAGCTTAACTGTTCAACTCTGCATGTTTTCAATCAAATTTTATGCTATTCTATCTTGTTCTTCGTGTTGTATAAAAATTGACAAGGTTGGAGTGATTTTATAGTTACAGCATGAGGCTCAACGTATCGTGGATCACCCACGATTCGGTGATATCAACTGAGTCTAGAAAATTGGGAAATATCAGAGCTACTAAATTTTTCAGAGGTTTTCGCGAATATTGATCTCGCAGGAAAATTTTTTAATGCAGCTCTCCCAACGGATATTCCACGAAATATAAATCGTAGATATATCAATTCTTCGATAATTTATAACGTATGTAACGTCAAAGAATTAAATATTTACAATATAAAAATGACATAATACGTATCTTGATGTGACAATATTCGATATAATTCGTTTATTCGTTCTTTGATATTAACGAATTTCGACAATAGATTAATTAAGCACTTAAATTTCGTTTTACTACGTTTTATTCGATTTCTAAAGAACTATTACCTTGGACGTTAAAACCGAACTTCCCACAGGATTCGCACCCTCCCACTTGATTCGTTCCCTCCGGAGTAACGATGCCTGTCCTATGTCCATCGGTGGACGGAAGTTCACTAACGGACAGAGTTTCCTCGAGGGTCTGAAACCTCGTATCGATTGCCGAGAACTGTTAAAAACTAATTTACTGTTCCCTAAAAATTCGGAATGTGTATGACACAAGTTTGACATTAAAACTATAGAAAAACTAAAAAGTACTCTATTATGAACTTTTTAACCAGAAATTCTTTCCTCGATCAAAATCCCTCTACGTGTGAAGAAATTAGTGTACCTATATCAGTTGGTACAAGTTTGATACAGAAAATAGAGAAATTTTCTGTCTAATCGAAGTTCTTCTATTTTTGATAAAGTAAATCTGCACGTGTACCAGATTGATATCAACAACACAGAAAACTGCTAGATCATATTTTTTTTTTAACAGAAATTCCTTTTCCAGTTAAAATCCTGTTATTACGGAGAAAAATCAATTTTTTTAAAAATTAAAACACACGGTTGACATTATTGACATTTTTGTCAAAAGTTTAATCTTGTATTTTTTGATAGCTTTTATTTCATTTTGTCGCCGTTGAAAAATAACAGACGATTTTAGAAATAAATATTTTACAAACACATGTTTCAAAGTAATCGAGAGATACATGAATAAAATGGACTTTGTAACTGAATTTTGTCGCAAGGAACAACATTCACGAAAAATATTTCACGAATGCCATATTTTTTTTCTCGTGAAGGATCACCCTCTCTGTTTTTGACAGACGGGTACTTTTAAGAGAAGGACCAAGTTGATTTAATCTTTTTACCTCCGTTTTTTGTACTTCTTTATATATTTCGAAGCTGCAAAATAAATTGACCACGTAAAGAAAAGTTGACGAATTTAATTAGAGCAATTCAAATGTTCAGCTTATTAAATAGAGCGTTCAAATCTATCGAGCATCGTTTAGAAATAATGGCCATTTGCTCTCGAAATATCGATATAAAAAACGTAGATTATACTTTGAATGAAAATATTCTAATAAAAAATTTGGATGTTTAAATAATAACACTACTACACAAGCACTGTTGATATTTTTATGGAATAATTATCGAATATATATTATTACAAAATTAGAATAAAATATTCTATCTCCGAAAGGAGAATTTTTGAAATTTTTGTTCGAATTAAAAGATCAGGAAGTGTTTGAGAAGATATTTTACTGTTATTCTTAACAAACGTCAATGACGTAGTTTACAGAGGTTTAAACGGTCTGTATTTACTAAGTAATCATTTTAATTACTGTAATATATACAAACAATCTGTGTTATTTTGACGTAGTATTGAATGTTTTTCAACTTAAATAATTAATTTAAATATTCCTCTCTTCTTTTCTTGGTAAAAGGAAATTCTGATCAGTAGAGCACAAAATTAGACGTATTAAAAAAGTCTCATGTATAAGTTTTATTATATGTACGTATGTAAACACTAATTTACCTATTGTTTGTACTAAGTAGGTATACAACCGCGGAGTACGTTGTATAAAAATGAGTAAAGTATTTTCTTAGATATAACTACGAATGGCTGTAATTACTTTAAAATTTGATAAATTTCATTCTCTGTTCGTATATCTACCGAAAAATTCTACGAGATAAGGGACAGAGATACCTAGATCGATTAGGAAGATAAAACACATTAAAATCTCGAAAATTTTTCGCCGCTTCATTCAATTTAATGATACATTTATATATTTCAATCTTTAAAATTAGAGATATGGTACGTGTAGACACCTGGACACATATATTACACATATCCGTATCTTAATTCTTGTATCTTTCAGTACACGGATACCTGTGTATTATTTCACGTGCATTTAACGTATCCGTATCTTGATTCGTGTGATCTTTAACACATAGATATCTGAGAAAGTACAATAAACAAATTACTCAAGCAGTTCAAAAGACACACCCACTCCGAGCTTTCCTCCGTAATCACACAAGAACGAACTTCACCTGTTCTGACCTCGACAGAGCAGTCACTTCATCCCTCTAGACTTGTGCTTTAGAATAGGGATCGAAACTATACGAAGAAAACTTAAATGGACAGACCGCAGACACTAGGTGGAGATACAACATGGCCCTCCCTCTGAAAGACTCTAAGGACAAACACAGAAAAAACACAAAAAAATATTGGTGGATACCGAATCCATAATAAAATAAGAGAGAAAACCATTAAACCGACAGAACTCAATTCTGCCACCGTATAACACAGGTGTAAACTGTAAATATTGTAAATTTTGTAAATAAACCTATTTGACATCCCCCTCCCCCGCCCCCTCCCTCTCATCCCACTCCTCCCCAAAATTACACAGCACCCAAAAAGTAGACTACCAAAGCGTCCTGTTTTGCGACCAAGTTTTCAGGACAGAAAAAATCAAATAAAAACAAAATCACATAAAAGCTCCGCTCCCCAGCGGCTTAAATCCAAAGATTATATTAAAACACAAAAAATATAAAGCGCCGACACATAATATAGTGCATACTATATTCCACTACGTCGTACCGTCGCGTATCGGTACCTTTGCCAGACACATCATTACCAAAATTCATAGTTTATTGTGAATACCCAAATGTATTAAAATTGTATCTTGGTTTAAATAAACGTTATTAAAAAAAAAACTTGTGCTTTAGACTATAGAGCAGTCGCTACACCTTTATACTTCTTCTGCAACATCAGGAGGATCAATTCTACTTCTTCTCCTTGCGCTCTAGTCTATGATGAGTCGATGTCGAGTCTACATCAAATACTCAATCTTGCATCACATTGAAGTTGTTGGATAAGTCAAAATATATAGTAATCTGTTAATAACGGTGTTATCTTCAATCAACTACTCTTATTATCCCACAAGAAATAAGGGATCGAACGATTCGTAGCGTCGATTAGTCAAATCGTAAAGGGAATTTACGACTCCCGTTGGCGCGCTTCTGCGAGATCGCGTCTCCCCGCGAACGTGTGAATTTGCAATAAGCATTGTGATACGAGCAACGAGCAACGTCAGTTCTTTCCGGACTACTATCGGAATACAAATCTGTGCCCTGATGCGAGAAATACTGAGTTTGCAAATAATTGTATATTCTACATAAAAAATTTCTAATTCTATCTAGAAATTATTATTATGGCATTTGTGAATTTTTCATAAAATAAGCTCCCTACGAAAAATACCGAAGTCAACATAAAAAGCACAAATAGCGCATACGTTTTAGTTTTCTCTTTTCGTATTAGAAAAGAAGTTTGAAACAGCAGAAACTTTTGTGTCTAGAAATTATTTGAACACGAATTTTTCAACGTAACGTAAGTGCTAATATATCGATTTTAGAAATACCGACATTGGTACCTCTTGCACCAAGTCACAGAAACGTATCAGTAGCAAATTGTGTAATTAAGATAGAACAGCAGAAATTTAGAAAACTAATTGAACCAATTTTATTCGTCACGGAACGACCAACCGCGTGCTTAAGACTCGAAAGATCATTCGTAATTCAGCTTGTATCCAGTTCGTAATCGAGCCTGCATGTAGACGACGCGACGGTCTTTCCTCGGGTTCACGGTGATTAATAATATTCTTTCACGTGCAAGAAAGCCCAGGGATTCTCATTCCTGCGCAAAGCTTGCCATTCAACGAGCAAGCATTCTGGGTGGTTCTTTCTGGAGCTGGCCGATTAGTTTCCGAGCACTTGCTCCTAAAATCGAATCTATCAAGCGTGACATCAAGCCCCATTGTTCTCGGCTCTGTGACGGAGCCAGCCCGTTGCCCATTAATCGTCCAAAATTTAATTAAGCACGACAAGAACGAGTCCTGGCACGCTCAGACCACTTACATAAGTCTCGTTCTATGGCCTGATGATGGGTTCGCGCTAATAAAGCGAACGATGCATTCGTTAACGTTTGGATCTTCGATGAAAATCGTATTATCATCGTTGCGGGCAACCATAAAAAGATCACTGAAGTGGTTACGAAGCCATTTTAGGCTACCCCTTGTTGCCTGGAAGTGTGTAAACTGGGCAAGATAATTGCAGTCTTGATTAAGGAATCTCGTGATGTTGTTGGTTGTCAAGTGGAGATTTGGCGGCTGATAGGGATGATAATATGTTTAAACAGATCGCTCCAGTTCCTCCTAAATATATTACATTTTTTTAGTATCTTTTGTGGGCCGAAATGAGAAGAAGAGGGATAAATATAGGTCAACAAGTATGAAGAAAAAGGGCAATGGACATCGAGTTAGTGCGGTTTAAATGTAAAACACATTGACAATCGACGTAACCATTGTAAGACATTTTTTCTATCGATTCTAAATTTTTTCCTTATTTGTTGTATGTAATTTATTTGTCTAATTACTGTAACAACAGCATCTAATCGAATTCAGTATTTTGATATTTATCAAAATTTCATAATAAACAATTTTCTTTAAATATCAGAAAATACAATGGATTTCGGAATCATTTCCACAAAAGGTACTCTATTTCTCAACAATTTCAACAAAAATATCGAATAAAGCGTAGGTAATTGTTTGTTAAAAAGGAGTGGAAGATTCTTTGAAAATGGCCATATTGGCAGGTAGCTCATAATCAGTTCTATTCAATTTTTGATACAGGTTAATTTTCTATAATTTATTATGCAGTGAAAGTATAAAGTATATAATTCTTATTGTTATTATTCAGAAAATAGGAAGTATACTTAACATGATGAAAAACGGGGAAAATACGAACATAAATATCCGTTATTTAGTAACTTATCATCGAAAAAAACAAGACATTACAATGTATTGCAAGTATATTATCGTTAAAAAGATTTAATATATATATTTCTTTACTTTACTTTCATATTTCTTTATTGTAGCATGAAGAAAAAGTTCAAAAACTTTTTCACGCCGCCGTACACCTATAACGAAATAAGTCTACTACCAAAAATACTACGAACTTCCCAAACCAACAAATATCTATCAATTTATAAGCAAATATAATAGTTAAAGAATCTTTGAAAATAAAGTTATATTCATATATAATTTTGTAGCTATTGTATTATCTCAAGACGTTTACTGTTCTTGTCGATAGTCACAACATTGATAGCGGTGAAACAAATTAGAAGCAAATTTTTACAAGTTGCTTTCAATTAATCATTTCATCATACGTATTAATTCTTGTTCGATATATGTATGCACTTTATGTTTCAAAGTTCTCTATAAATGTTTAATAATGGCGTTCGAAACTCTAACGATAATAATAAAGTTTAATAGTATCCTATTATCTATTTATAACAAGATATATTTATGTATATGTGTAATTACAAAATTACATTATAATACTACATTATAATATAACAAAACATATTTATGCCGATAGAACGTTTTAAAAAAGTTTCTTTCTTTCTCAAATGATCTTGTAATGTTACAGTAGGTACATAACCAATCTATATGATTTTACTTTGGGCTATGTCTATTCTTTGCTTCATTCATCATGCTTGATCATTGTGCTTTTGTTCTAAAATGGTTCCACAATTTTCTATATCCTTTGTAAAATGTTCTTCTCTTTCTTGTCCTAAATTCTTTCTTACTAGATTTCTATAGATATTTTCAATTTTTCTGTTCTTTTGTCTCGTCATATTCAAGGATCTTTCTTTCATCCGCGGAATACTGACAAACGTATGTATAGCTACACGTGGTGCACAGGTTGGCCGGAGAGTAAATGGATTTTTTCTTAATTTCCTTTTCCGATACTTTCACCGCTCCTATCTTTATCAATGCTTTCTGGTCGTCCAGTACCGAAAGCGTACTTAAAGTCAGCAATTTTTCTTTCTTTCAATGTTACTGAATCCACATAGAAGTCGTACTCTTTTATTCTTTACCATTTTTAAACACATAAAATGAGGTTAAAAAGTATAGCTGTTAATTTCTACACTCGTTTTCTGTTTAACACGTAACCCATATTCGGGTGTCGCTTATTTGACTACTTGCGAAGGATCGTCGTAGGTATTTGAAAAGATATTCCATAATAATAAATTGTTAATTAACAATTAATTGTAATAATAGTTGAATCGTTATAAAATAAAAATACGAAAATGGTTTATTAAAAAAATTATTTAGAATGTAAAACTTTAAAGCATTCTATACATAACCGAGGTTGGTCGGGACAATTTGGACTATAAGTTGTTGTTTTCTTCAAATTCTTTCGTGGCTTTGTTCGGTCCATTCGACGTCTTTTATTTGCATAACATAGTTTGCATGCGCGTCTAATGCTTCTTCTGGAATCGTTTTTTCGAACGGCGATATTATGCCGACTCCGTCGAAGACAAGGATTTTTTGTATTTTCAGACAACCCTAATAATTTTCCAACTAACAATTGTCTAAATGTTCTAATATTTATATTTTTCCTTGTTGCAATTTTGTAAACCGTCAAAGCGTTTGCAACATAAATTGCCAAAAAGAATCGAATGCCAAGTTTTCTGTACCATTTGATTCCTTTTCTAATTGTGGTGGCGTAAGAAACCATTTGGTCGGAATGATCTATACCACACTTTCCTTCGTTATATTCAACAACAGCTAGTGGTTTAATGTTGCGAACAAACGAAACGAAAGATCATTCTTGAGACCACCGCTTGAGCGACTCGCATTACTAAAATATTGATGGGAGCACCTTAGCAGAGAACGCTTGGTACTGCTGTACGCGTGGCCCGACGGAGCTTTCTTTGAAAACACGCGTGCCAGTCAACGTGTTAATATTGTAACTAATATTATTCATTAATAAATTCTTGCACGACAGTATCCAATTCGTTGTTGAATTGGTCCGAATATCTACGAAAATATGTATATAAAGAAATTCTAAGTTTGATCTTGTTATGAGAGTGAAGGAAGTGTTTATTAAACATTTGTTGTTACGTTACATTTCTTTCTTGATACCAGAGATTAATTTAGTTTTTGCTAAATTATCACAAGTAATTGAAAACACATCGCGAGTTCAAGTGGTCATCTTATATAATACGGTTTGATATTAGAATAACCGACCTGTGATATGTACTTAGATACACTGTGTATAGATGATCTTAATTAAAATGACATAGTGAAATTAAATATACGTAGATGTATGTATGTATATAAAATTATGTTTCTACTTTGATGAAAATTACCATTAATTTTGTCAATAATATTTGCTTATTTTTATTTAAAATCATTTCATCATTTTTACGGGTTGAGTAGTTCTAACGTTGATTATAATACACGCAATATTTAAAAGCTCCTTTACATTCTCGTTAAATTGCAAAAGGTAATCGTTTAAAGTAATTCATCAGAGATTTATCGAAATTGCCAGTCTCAGCAATAGAACTAGATTCTCGTTCGAATCCCGGTATACACTACTGATACATTCTGGGAAGATTCTTCCGAAGCCATATATCCTTTGGAGGTCTGTATTTTCCATAGGAAGACAGACTTGGTTTGGAAAACTCGACCACAGATAATAATTCTGCTAGCCGATATCGACATAAAGAACCGTGTTCTGTATTCCGAACGAGTGAGCCGACGCTTTTCTCAACGCGTTATCGATGAAACGAATCCATAAAACGCTGCGAGAAACGAACCTCCCATCACCGTACTGCCGATAAATAACATTTTGAAATTTCCTGTATCCAACGAGAAAGCTTCCAGCGACGCGGAACTAACAGACGCATCGCCATTCTCGTTGGAATTAATAAATATCTTTTTCATTCCTCGCTGTTATGTCTCAACGCTGTTATGTGCATACATTCATCGAAACTACCCCTGAAAACGTAAATCTATAGAGAAGTTTACATTCTGACTTGGATCGTTAAAAGCAGTCTGTTATTAAGATATATGTACAGGGTGTATAAAAAGTAAGTGTAAAAACTACCGTAGCGTGGGTCTACACCTTTGGATCGGTGGAGATTCGTAAAAAAAGTTCCTGCAAAATTGACCTTAAACGCGATTTTCAAAGTCAATTTTTTTTTTTATTGAAAAATGGAACAAAAGTATCATAGGAACCACGGGTTGCAAATAACTCGATTCCCTGGGAAAAAATGTTAAAGTTTAAATAATTCTTAAACTGGATTTATTCACAATGCGTTTACATTCTGCAGTCAGATGCAGGGAGAACAGCGTTTATTGTTGAACGTAGGCGCCCCAGATCTACCATTATATATCTCGTTTCTTCTTTTCTTTCTTTCCTTCTTCTTTTTTTCTTTTTCTTTTAATCTATATAAACAATCATTTTCTACGTTTCCGCCAAGTTTCTTCCCAAGATTACGTATTAATTTTGCATGCTAAAAATCACATTTAATCGGACGTTATAGCTGTTTAACGGATGTAATCTGTTCGCTTGGACTATAAATAATTTTCTCTCTCGAAGAAAACATTTCATTGCCATCAAATGTCGTAGGAAGCAGGACACGTATTATACTGTTGACACGTCCAGCGAGAATGCGATATTTCGTATAATTAGATATTTGCTGAATTTCATTGACGAAATTATTGCTTCCTAATTTAGTTTCGCCTGCTATATGAAATTTTTCATTCTGAAGTTAAATTTCTCTTCCTTTTTTCTTTCATTTTATCAAAGTTCGAGTTAAAGGAATAGTACGAGTACGTAATCTCGATCGTATATCACAACAGATGTAGAATTTCATATTTCATGCAATAAGTCGAATTCGAAAATGATGTTCTAGATCTTGCAAAAAAAGAAAAAAAGAGAGGGTAAGGAAATATACCATGTCAATAAAATCCGGAGTCGGAGTTTTCGCCCACTTTTTTGCATTCTAGTTTACCTTTAAACCTATCAAACATTCAAAGTCGAAAGTTCCATAACTCTTAAAACATTCAAGCCTTTTAAAACTTCATAAAGTTCGTGAAATCATGCTACGGATTGTTGTTGGTGTTCTGTAAAATTCTAGAAATCGATGAAAGTTACATAAAGAGTATATTAAGATCACATAAAATTCCAGAAATTGTGCGAGATTATCAAATACTGGATTTTCATGCAAAATACGTCCATCTAGAATATAATAATAGTAATAATAATAGTAGTAGTAGTAGTAGTAGTAGTAGTAATATAAATAAAGTAGCAGTAGGCACGTAAATATTAATCGTCAGTCGCGTTAATTTTGGAAAGGTCTAGATACAATACGGAACCATATTCTTTATTAATTTACATTTATCATATATTTGTATATAATGACAATATAGGAAATTTACAGTTGCAAGTCGATATCTAAATTAGAGTAATCTTGTTTTAAGAAAACATGTTCAACAGATTTATATAATTTACGACTTTATTATCTACACATCTACTTTACACAGGCATTCCACATTTTCCTTGCTCCAACTCCCCTGCGTGCAGATACATCAAAGTAGCTGTGTGTCTTTCAGATACAAATTTTCAATTTATCAACGCTTTGATAATATCAAGTCAATTTTATGTCGGGAAATTTTGTTTTGAAAATTATTGTTTCGATCGAATAAAGGCTCTATAATATTTAACTTGAACAACAAATTACTTGCCATTCGAAGTTACAATAGTTAATAACTAACTGTGCATTGAAATAACTATTAAAAATATCGTAAAGCAGTAGGTTTCTCCTAATCTCGATATAATCTCTTACTCAAATAAAAAGATCATCACTCACGAAATACTAATCCAACCTTCACTGATATCACACAATACACTACACATAATATGGAAATATACTATAAAAAATACAATTAAAGTATACTATACAACATATTACGAATATTTTGCCATTTTTGTTACTGTAAAGACGATGTTCAATACAAATAATATAAAAATAGTTTAAAATTATGCACTACACATATTTAGCTATGGATCAGCTTCTCTTAATAAAAAGTATAACCGTAAAAGTATAAAAAGAAAGAGATATAAATCAAGATCGTTATAGCATCTAATTTTATTCATAATAACTGTCCCTACTATATTTCTTTATTTATCTTACTGTGATCTTCAAATTTTGTGTCTGAGTTCCGCTTTCATTAGCGAGAAAAGAATTTTTAATGTTTCTAAAAAATCTTCAGTACACAATTCAAATGATAGAAAAATACGATTCGGTCAAAAGTTTTTTTTTATTTATTTATTCATTTAAATTTTACAATTTGTCCAGTAGGACATTTGGTAAAATATTATAACTTAGTGGTATAATAATATAACATGTGGGTGGCTACCCCTAGCGGGGTACCATCTTCGTGTTTGTTAGGTTATATCCTTCAGTCAAAAGTGACGCAAAAATTCAGAAGATTTCAATCAAAGAAACTTTATCAACCTTTTTACGAATAATTTATCGTTTTATTTGAGCAAAAGCGTCCTATAACGTTCCAAAAAATTCAAGTCTGAGACACAATTCCATTAGTCAGAACGATTCTGTAGGATGATGTATCACAAATGTCTAACGAAACGTTGTGAGATTTCGCGGAGTTTCAGGCTTAAGCCCAAGAGATTTTGGATCGTTGGAAGTCCCATCGCCAGATTCGGGTCAAAATTAATGTAGCTTCGAGATACATCGGCATTCTGCTTCGATAGGGAACAGGAATGAAAACGTGACCTCACGATGTTCTGAGAGCACGCATCGAAAACGGCACGTAACTCGTTGGCCAACATTCAACGCCGTCCTTAAGCTTAGTTCACACCAAGAGACCATCTCAATACGTGACTACGACGTAATTGGAAATACTCATCAGACTTTAAGGTAAGTTTATTCATCATCGTATAACCACTTCGAGTGCTCCTCGAAGTTTGGCCCTCGAAGTGTTCCTAATTTCACTTGAAAACAGTTCTTACGAATCAGTTCCCTCTGGACAACAGGATTTGTGGACAACAACATTGATGGACAAGTTTCCTTTCTACCATGCTTAAGTTCGTGCAAAAAGTGTGAAACGTTTATACGGTGATTGAATATTGTTAATTCACGAATGGTTACAGAGGTTTTTCACTGGAATTGGGAAAATGGTCTTTAGGCGTCGATCTGAATTATGATTTAAAGAAACGATTATTTTATCGTTAAATGAATCTTAAATATTATAGAATAAATTGTGCTCTACTTATATTTAGTATAGGATATATTGCTAGGTATGATAGTCAAGACTAGGTTCCATTTTTTCATTATGAATTTTTCTCTTTTTTTCATATCCTCAAAATTATATTAACAGATGTTTATATATTAGACAATACAAAATATACATAATCCTACAAAGTATTTGTTTTTCGCAATTGATTAGCAGATGACAGATTATTATTAGAAGCTGGTTAAACATTAATTGCTTCAAAACTAACAATAGATTCCAAAACTAATTAATCGTAGAGTTATTCTTTGGCATAAGCTATATCTGACATTCATAAGTGAAACTTTTGAATTACAAATTCGTTAATGACTTTATCCTCATGTTATTATTCACTACTAATTAAATCTAATAATTATAGATCTTATTACAATAATCAGACAATCAGTGGGTTGCGTAAAAACTATATGACGTTATTACACCATAATTCTTAATATAACTTTTATGAAATTTGTAAAAACGTATAAGATTAATAAATATTATGCCGAATATTCCTTTCAAATAATACATTTTTTATAAACGCTAATTATTACAAAAATACGTGATTCAGATTAACAATTATTCGTTATGTACAGATAACAGTGTAATTAGAAAAAAGCGTAATTTATTTCATGAAATTAATCGTTCTTTGTTTTCCAATTTGCATATACGTACATATACGGTGCGAAGAACACAAAAGGACAAGTTTTATGAATTTTATATTCATCATATGCATTTGTTTTTACTTATTATTGTATTATTATTTTCAAAAAGGTCTTTGAAAAGATCTTTGAAAGTAATTTACTTATCGTTTCTAATATAATGTGTCATTTTTTAATACGGTTCAGAGTATCATCAAATTTTTGCTCTCACTCGTATAACCAAGCCTAAAGCTACGAATACTTAACTTTTAGCTCGATATAGTGCTGAAATACTTGTCGCATCACTAATAGGCTAAACAACGGGTTAACGATGGTTTAGTAATCATAACAGATGAGGTAGAACACTTTAATCTACTTAATTCTTACGTCTTACGATACGTTGCAATATTTAAACTACATAACGTTAGTGTAGTAATAATTGTGGATGGTATTTTAAAAGAGCAGCGTCAATGATCAACATTGAGAACATTCGAATAGTTTGTTATATTCCTTTTTAATATTTTATTAAAACCGTTTTTCTTCGAGTAATTTGCGTTTTTAGAAATTTAAATCTTTCTATGTTATATATAATTCTTCTACTTAACGAAATAAAATCTTTTGAAACTATAGTGCAACATACAATTATTTGTATAATTATTTGATTATATTACTCGAATGACTATTAAGATCAATGAGGCACGTAATGTTCTTGGTTGAAATTTTAAGTATACATTATGAAACACGATAAATGATAATTAAATTTTTAATTATTTCTTGATTGAAAATAGTTTATACATACTTTACAATCTAAGAATATTCAATATTAACGAACTTGTTAACGAATAGAAATGGGATCACAATTAATCGTTTATTCACCGTTAATAGCAACTTGGGCCTAATTGCTCATTAATGCGGCAGAATCCTAAGTGTCGTTAATACCAATTAGCTATCAGACCTCTAATTGATTTCATACTACTAATCAACAATTAACGGAAACCTAATTGCATCCAAGACGGATTAATTAATTACAAACGCATCACTTTAATGAATAAATTGTTAACATCTACAAGAAATATAATCCATTAGGTTAGTGTATATGAGATATTATTTTCATACGCGTATTGTTTTATTTTATCTTATTTTATTTTACTTTGTCAAAAGAAATTATTTCAATCATATATACTTGTAGGATAGTGTGACATCAGGGAAGGACGTGGCGTGAGGGGTAATTGTTTATTAGCAACTAATATTAGTTGCTTATTGTCAAGATATGTTGACATTGTCAAAGAGTGTTACGAGCGTTACCAAAGTATGTTTGGAAAAAAGGTGAGCATGGAAAACATTGTAACGAGAGTCGAGAGAGTCAGAGTTGAACTTATCGTCGTCGTGTGAAGATCGTTGTGTCGTTGTGTCGTAGAAGTAGTGAGTAACGAGTACGCGAAACGGGGTTTTACATTCGATTATGCGTGAGTGCAAACGATATTGTATTAATCATACTGTTACCTACGAATTAATAATATAACATTCCTACATACTTTAAAAATATCACATATCAAATCAAAGTAATTTTCATATAATTCTATACATTTTCCTCAATAATGAAATATTTTGATATTATACGGGTTAATAAAAATATTCGATTCTAGAAATCAAATATTTTTCGTTCTTGTAGTTCATGAGTTTAGAGTTTAGATATACATACACATATACATATATACATACAACTGTACATATATATATATAGTTAGCCCTTCGAATAATAAATATACATAGAATACATGCATGATACATATACATACATACACGAGAATTTTCGTAGGTAATTTTACGACATACGCTTTTAAAAATTGAAACCATGCTTTCATTTTCTATGTTTATCGCATTCTTAATAGCCGAGCGTGCCATAAACACGTGTATTTCCCAAGAGCGATTCCGATTCCAGACGAGCGATTTGTGGCAACGTCACCGCTGCGTTTGCGCGTTCAATTTTTCTTCTAGTTCGCACGTGCGGTTTGCGTTCATTTTCCGCCACGCGTTTTGCGTTTGCTTTCAAATCGCATACTTGCTCAGTTTCGATTCAGCGATGGGTGCGGCTGTCCATAGCAAACGTTATAAAAAATATGTATTTACTTTATATGAATTATTTAAGGTCATATCACTTTACTTAAAAAAGGAGATATTACGCACACTTCACTCCTGCTAGTCTTCTCAAACCAACATTTATTTCTATATTTATCGAAACGTTTTTAACATTTCTTGCATAATCGAATATTCTTTTGACAAATTAAATGCAAATTTAATGAAAATTTGATGTCTCAGAACGCTGTTATGGTCCTTGCTATTCCATCAGTAAAAATGATTATTGTACATTGAGATAAGAATGTTGTTCCTTGAACCATTCTAACTAAAACAATAAAACAAAATAAATAAAGGAAGAAATATCATTGTAGATAAATATTTTCAAATATACATTAATTGTAAACTAAATAATGTATTTACAAGTGATAGAGATCTGGTTTGAGAGTAGAGGAACGGTGGATGTGAGTTTGTGTCATGATTTAATGTCACATAGGAGTGAGTGTATGTGTTCCGTGTGAGTATTATGTATGCTAATAATTATTCGCGCTAATTGTACTTAATAATTTCAACATCTCATTTCTAAATTCAAGTGAGACGTTAATATTGAAGATTTTCAGTATTGAGATGACAGACTGACAAAATGCCACATCATTTAACATTTGAATCGCCGTTCACTTGGAAGGTGTACTTGTCATATTACAAAGTGACAAGTGTACTTGTCATTTTAAAGTCAACATACCTACAAATGTGTGGCGGCACTCGACAACAAATACCGCCACTTGACACTAACTAGAACCGGACAACGGTAGCGCAGTGGTTAGCGTCTTAGGTTACAAACGTTCGGGACCCGGGTTCAAATCCCGGCGCCCGTAATCCGATTTTTCTTCCACGCATCTAACAAATGAGAAGGAACTACAGCAGTTGCCCCAGCTGCGACATTTACAGCCCCCAGCAGCTTACAATTATCACGGAAACACTTTTACACCTCATATGTATATTTATTTGGAGCATTCTTACTTATATTGTACCTTTATCGCAGTCTCTTACGAACGACAAAATGGACCTCTGTAATTACGCAGGGAGGCTGGAACCTAAATCGTGCATTTCACAACATATTCTATGAGCAAGTTTGAGAAAATATTACACCAAGAGAACTCTAACTTTGTCAAAGCTCATATTCATATACGTTTCGTTTCATGCTAGAATTAAATCATATTATTACGTTGCTACCTGGTTGCCAACCCAATAGTTGCTGCCCAAAGTTATATCCCGTGTGAACCGCTTCGTATAGTTCGATGTTATGCTAAATCGTGACGTGAAATTGACACGGCAGTGACGCTGACCCGTCCCGTGTGAACTGTTTCATGTACACCTATGCTATTCTAAAATGCGGCCATCCGGAGGAATTTCTGCGACCCTTGCCTAATTGATTCGAATCTTGCGTTCGTTCAAATATCGCATATCCTTTTACCGCCAGGTTAATGAGTGGACTTTTCTTCTTATCGGTGAAAACCAATTAGCATGTATACTTTTTGGTATTTCCGCTTGAATCTTGCTAACTGCTCGGTCGATTCTAACAGGACCAGTCTCGTTAGAGAGATGCATCCGACGACATTTCTCAGAAGTCAGTATTGAGAGAAGAAATCAGTATTGTTTAAACATTTATAGGCATCGTTTGATCAGTCGAAACGATGAGGCCAGTCTCGCTTGAGCTTTCTATTCGTATACATCTGTCAACAGTCGGAGAGAGCAGTCTCGTCCGGGCTTTTCGAACGTACTCGTCTTTTTCAAGCAGTCATGGAGCAAGAGTCGTTTGATTTCTCATCAGTCGGAAAGTATAAGTTTCATTAAAGTTTCTAAACCGTTCGTTTTGTCTCGGCAATTACAGACAAGAAACGTTCGAAAGCTCGTCATTAGGAAAAAAATGTTCGTTGTATTGTTTGTCAGTCTACGAGTATCGTTTATTTATCAAACGTAGACGTACATACAAATAAAAACAATAAATCTTATAGTTTATTATGACGCAATTTTCTCCAAATTATAAAGTTTGGACTATGAGCTCAATTGAGTCGCTAATAGTGGTTGATGCGAGTGTAGATACTCCATTGAAAAGAATAAATAAATAAATATATAAACGCTGAAGAAAGAAGAAATTTTTCGAATACTGCTTTTGCATCTTCTTTTTGGAAACAATTGATTCGTTGAAATATTCTCTAGGTATTTGGAGGAAATCCAATGAGAGGTCACGGAAATAAGAAGAGATTGTGGCAAAGTTTCACGCTGTAATCCTCCAAGCTTTTGCGTTATCATTTTCGATACGCGAGATCATGCGTTATGCAGAATTAGCTTCCATTTGTCTAATAAATTGCGTGTTATTTCTATATTAATTCCAAATGTAAACCATCTATTATTTGCATCAACATTTGCAAATGTATTTGATATAATTCTAGTCTCAGATTGTAGGAATTATATTCTTCAGATAAAGTGGTTTTGGTGTTTTGAATATTCATGTTTTAATAATCTTTTGTCATTTTTAACTTCTTTTTATCATAAAAGATCCACTTCTGGTTAAAAACGATGATACATTCTAAAAATGGATGCTACCTGCTTCTTTTTTTTTGAAGAATCGCCATTTGTCTAAACTTATGTATATCACTTAACTGATGTTGAATCCACTTGTCAACTTTCTTTGCTTCTGCCAGTTTTAACTCAAGTAACGAATAATACTAGAATACATTACCTTCGTCCGAAATGATATTTTTCTTGCTCTCTGTCGAGGATAATTTTCAGTAATATTTCTTGGAACATTGTCAACATCTTTTAACTGTTCCCTTGGTGTATTCCGTAATGAAAGATCATCCCGAGTTTCATGAATCAACGTTGAACTACTCTAACATTTATCTTACACCTAAAGAAAACGTAAGCTTCGATATAATTCGATATAACTTTCTTCAAATGCTAAATTTATGTCGTCTACTATCTTTGCGACATTTTTTCCAAGTTGGATTAATGTAAAGACACTATACGAATATTTTAATTTTTGGTAGCGAACAATAAAGAAATTCGAGTATTTTTCTTATAATTCTTAAAAGCGTTTAATATGTTACGATATGTTTCTTTTCAATACGATCGACGCTAGAAGAAAATCTAATGGACGGTTTTAGCCTGTTTTTATATTTTGGAGTAGATTGCGCATTTTTATACAAATATAAATATTTACGCACAAAAGTATCAAATTTTATTAAAATTATATGAATTTATTAAAAATTATGACGAGTACTCTACGTTTAATACTCTATGTGTATTTCTGTATTACATGCATTCTTCACATGTTTTTATTTTCAAATTTTACGTAAATGCCTAAAAGTTCGTACCATCATATAATACATCGTTTTAAACTGTAATTATATGTAAACTGTAATGTGTAATACATCGCTTTAACTTTAAGTTGTTAAAGCTGACCGACTGTAATAGCTGATCAACAAAATTGTCAAGGAATGTCAAGTAAACAAAAATGCCCATCTGTTACAAAATGTAAGATGTGCGTTAACCTCGCTTGATTACTTTTGACTTACGCCGCGTGATTTCTTACTTAATACCGTATATATCATTTTTTTAGAAATGATTTAAAAACAGAAGACAGAAGACTGAGATGCGAAAGTAGTAACAAAGATTATAGATGTCTTTTGTCAATAAAATGAAGTCAATTAAACTAAAAATAAATATGAGTGATAAATATCACTATTGTAAAATATACATAAAAAGGGAAGATCGTAAAATAACTGCAAATTTATTTACTGAATATGAGTTATAAATTTTGTAGTTGTGATGTGGCAAGGGACTGAGAATTTTTGAATATAAATAAATTAGATTCATAGTTTGCCCATGAAGTTAGAGATACCATCTTTCTCTGTCACGCAAATATAATACAATTTAAGAGCTCTAATCTACGCTCTAATCTAATTCTCAGTCTAATCATAACACTTTTTAATCTCTTGAAGTTAATTTTATTTACTGCCATACGTATACGACTATTATGCGACTGTGTAACATCTAATAAGAACATTTATTAATATATCAACCTACTGTAACACGAATTTTTAAAATTGCAGTAAACTGTCTCTTGTAAATGTTTTTAGAAATTTGCGAGCCAAGTGGCTGGAAACTGTAAATAGGGTGAATAGAATTACAATGCGTACCTAAATTTTGCATACGACCGGCAGCAGCACCCTGTTGCTCGTCAAGCGTGCAATGCGCGAGATTGTCGCATATATTTCTAATTTCGTGGAAACTGGCTTATCCTAAAGTCAGAAACTGACAAAATGCGGCCAAAGCCTGGCTTTCGCATGAATTTTCGATAAATCAATTAACACGCAAGAGCGAATCTTAATTCCTTGAACCGTGATGTGCATGCAACAATGTCCTCTCAACTGTAATTAAATTATAGTTATATTAAATAGATGACATTATTGTATATTATGTATGATATTATAATCGTATGTATGCAGATAATGATACAACAGATTTATAATCATAGCGATGTTTCTCATTCAAAATCAATTTCTAATGATAAAACCTGATGAATTTTGAGCTTTAGTTTTGAACTATGTATTTGTGTTCCTGGACGTGTTGCCTATAAAATATGATACAATAATAAGTTAATCTTGCACGATTAACTAATATTATTAGTGTAAAGTTACGAGTCATAATCAATGTCATGAATAATCTCCATTTTCCAACAGCAACGAGCTTGGTAATAGAATTAGTGAAACTATACATACATGTAGTTTTTATAAATAATAGGACAACTAATTGTCTTATTTGGTGTAAAATTGTGAAATTATGAAAAGGATGTTTATAATCCATAATTTGTAATTTGCCAAGCTACTAATGGTATTAGTTAATAAATTATTATGCAAGAGTGCTCTGGAACTTGGAAAAAGGAAAAAGCTGATCAACAAGGAAAAGCTAAACAAACATTAATTAGACAGTCCCATATCAATTTATAACTACTTACAGATATCACAATTTTACAGCGTTGAGTCCACGTTGGAATAAAAGGGAAAGGTAGATTTTGGATTATTCGGAATACTCGTAGCGTTTGAAAATATTTAAACACAGAAATATTTTCACAGAACTAGCACCTTTTATAGTATATATTAGTATAACGCGATGATTTCTATTATTCATCAAATTGTTTCATTTTTCTAAAAATGTTTCATTTCCTTCAACGCTATGATCTTCTACGTATTTTTTGTGCGGCTGTAACATATTGGTTTCATGGCATCAAAAGTTTTGTAACTAATACAACAAATGACAGTTTGACGATCCGATCAATAAGACGGATGGGGTTGAATTTCAAGTTAAGTTATTTCTATTTGTTTCATCCAGAACATTCAAAGTTTATAACACGATCGTAAAGAGGGCTGTTTTTCAGTTCGAATCTTAAGATTTGTTAGGGGGGCATGAATATTTGAATTTAAGATCTTTAGCTTATTTCGCACTCAATCGTCAAGAACGTGTTTAGTAACTCGATATCGCCGTAGGGTACTTTGAAACGTGGTTTCGTACAGTGACGGTACAAGTTGCCGAGGTTTCTGACTTGTAGCACGACCCTTTAAGAAAATCGAACACCTCACGTGTATTCCAGTACCCTTACCAGACACCAGACCAGTACACCCTTACCACGAAAAGGCACGCCAAAGACGCATGGAAGGGTGGCCGTGGCATTCGGGTCGTTGATTGGAAAATTAATTTTTTGGCGACAATGAATCAGCGCATGTGCCAGCAGGCAGATGCTTTCTAACCTTCGTCAAGACACATTCCAGCCTCCTCGGAGGACATACATTCCAGCTTACTGGGGAAATATACATTCTAGTCTTCTAGCAGAGACAGTTTCTGGCTTTCGTAACCAGATAGTTGAGACATACTGTAACATCCATTGAAAATACATCTGCTAGCAGCCGATCACAGGCATCAAACATATTACAAACAACGAATTACATACATTGTGCTGTATTCGATTGCGCTTCTTGTTTTCATTAAAATACAAGTGTCTCGTTATTATCGCATTTAAACGAGTGTAAACTTCAGTTCCTCTCGTCCAATTATTCGTACACTGTGGCTGATAATCGCAGTTATATTAACACACAATGTTCGCGTCCAGGTCAATGAACTACCGGAGACAGCGGGTCCGTACATTACATCGACCTTTATCAGATCCACCGTCGTTTTATTGAAAGGAAATCTTACTGTAAGTTTCTCTTGAATTACTGAAGTTGAAATATTTAGATAAGAATAACATTTCTTCAAATTCGGCATTCCGTTATAAATTTATAATCGTTATATATAATCATCTTTCAATCTATAAGTTATAAACTATATACAGGGTGGTTGGCAACTGGTGGTACAAGCGGAAAGGGGGTGGTTCTACGCGAAAAAAAGTCGAAAATATGGAATGGCTCATTGTCACAAGTCTCAAACAAATACAATTGGGTAGAATGACGGCAAATCGTTTAATTACAACTGTAGATTTTAATTACAATGTTTTTATGGATTTTCCCGAGGTTCCAGAGGGAAGGCACCGGTGTCCTCTTATCTCCGACATATAAATATTATATTACGCTATAAAAATACCAAAATTTTGTTACTTAAACATTTTCGAAGGATATTCCTTGAAAGACTGATTGAAATAGTATTCTATTGAAGTTCATTTTATTTTTATAGATACACTACCGATTTTTATATATTTATGAGAAATTTAAACGTGTAAAAATGTACAGAATACTAACTATTGTAGTATCGTGGGCAAAAGACCTAAGAGATATCGTCGGTCCTTAAATTGAATAGTTTCGTAGAAAAAGCCTACGTGACTGTAACATCAATCCACATCAGAGACCAGGCTACACACCGCAGATAGGATAGTAGTCAGATGTCTACACATCCTTGGCGCGTACCCTCAATAGTCTTAAGGACCCGCCATGGGTCTTGACATTTTTCATTGTTAAGGTCCTTCAGATCAAACAAGTATCTTTTATTTTAAGTGCCCCTTTACATTTATTGCTCTTTTTATTGTTTACTACGGGTTAACACGGGAAAGTTAGTTTTTCTCACGTTCGGTATCTTCCGTTAACAACTTTGTCTCGAGGGCGGCTAAAACCCTTCCTGGTCCACCAACCTTCTTATTATCCAATCGGAAGCGGTGTCTACTGCCCTCACTTTCCTAACCAAAATTGTCATCAACAAATCCGATAGCCCGTGTCCTTAGACACATCCACCCCTAGTTTTCCTCAGACACAGTATTGTCAGTAAGACTTACTTATTCTGTATCCTTAGAATAGTCAACATATCTTTACCGGTTTCTACTCTTAGACCAGTCGCGTACTTGATCAGTGTATACTCAATTGTGAATATTAAGTGAAAAATAAAGTTTAATAAAAAACAAAGTTAACAGTTGTGTTACGGCTCAGCTGTCTTGTTTTCATCATATAACCCTCAAGTTTACGTGACATGACCCTGGCCACGAGCGGATGCGGAACACGTGCGTGGTGGGGCTAAGAAAAGACAAAGGGATGCTAAGGGAGAAAGACGAATTAACAGCCAGTGTCAGTGGAGAAGCCAGAGAGTGTGAATCGAGAAACGAGGGAGTGCGAGTTGCGTTGTCAAGATAGTGTTGCTAGTGTTGTCGAGAGAGTGTTGTCCGCGTGAGAGAGAGAGAGAGAGAGAGGTCTGTGGTGACGAGAGTTGCAAATTAACTATTGAGTTGTCTAAATTATAGTACGTTAATGTGTTTAGTTCACGTTAAACAACCATCGTTTTCTGTTCAATCAACGTCTGTACAATCCATTCATTGTAAATTAATCATAATAGTTCACGATACTATACTATCAATAATACTTTGTAAAAATATACATAATGTACAGAAATAGTGGGAAAAGGTAGAAGAAAGATTTGTGGCGACAAGGACTACGGAACTTTCTAACGGCTCCGCGACACAAAACGTGACATGACGCACTCAATCTGCCATCGGTATCCTCACGCTCCTCCAGCCGAATTTCTCCGAAGGGCATGCAGGCGACAGCCACGAAGGCACTGAAACAAACGCACGCCAGGGGGGATACCGATGGGCAACGGAAAGAGTCAGTTCAGTCGAAAAAAATAAGCACATTCGGCTCCGAACCGCGTGACGAGAAAGTCGAAAGAAACGGCCACGTTTTCACCGAGAAACCGACCGAGCGACGCTATTGCGTATCGACGTTAACAATTAACCGATGTTAATTGCAGACTGTATGTTGTTGTTGTTATTTGTTCGAAAAAATAAGACATTCGGCCCCGAACCGCGTGACGAGAAAGTCGAAAGAAACGGCCACGTTTTCACCGAGAAACCGACCGAGCGACGCTATTGCGTATCGACGTTAACAATTAACCGATGTTAATTGCAGACTGTACGTTGTTGTTATTTGTTTAATAAACGTTAGTGGTTAAACGTCACCGAGTGTACTTCAGTGCCTAGCACACCATTTCACCTCAAATTGGTGACCTCGACGTGAGTGAAAGTTTAAGAGGTGACTGTGATAGTTGTACTGAGACTCTAAACGCTGCGAATTGAAATTGCCGCACGATGGCAAACACCGACGGGACCGCGAACTGCGCACGAGCCTACCAAATAATTAATATGCCTCCGCTGCAGCCTTCGGAGGTCACGGCGTGGTTTACGCTCCTGGAAATACAGTTCGAGGACATGGATCTTACGGACGACAAGCGAAAGTTCGTGACCCTCGCCAGGTGCCTCGGCGGTCGGTACATGTCGCATATCGAGGACGTGAGGAAGAGGATACCAGAGGCGGAACAATACGATAAATTAAAAAGCACGATCATTCAAGAGTTGGCTGATACAGCCAGCACGAAGACACGCAAACTGCTGATTTTCGAAGAGATGGGCGACCAAAAGCCGTCCCAACTCTATCAACACCTAAGAAGATTAGCCGGTTCCTCCACGCCGGACGAATTCCTCCTCACACTCTGGAGGGAGCGACTCCCGGAATACATAGACACCGCCCTGGCCGCGGTGGACGAAACGGACGCAGAAAAGTTGACGCGAGCAGCCGATCGAATTTACGAGACACACTCGTTGAGGAGACAGAGGGTCGCCGTTATCGAGACAGAGAGAACCGGAGACGAACGGCGAGATCGCCCCTCAGAATCGACAGACGACGACAGGCTCTCCAGAATAGAGGCACAAATCGAGGCACTGCGCCTCGACCGGCGCCGCTACCAACGGCTAAACACGAGACGGTACGGACCGCGCCCGAGAGAAGAGCCACAGGACTCCGGTCTTTGTTACTACCATGCGACGTTCCGAGCGCGGGCGAAGAAGTGCCGTCCACCATGCACATGGATGCAGGGAAACGAAACCGGCCGTCCGTAAACGCGGCAAGCGACGACGGCCTAACATCCCGCCGCATATTTGTGAGAGATAGGAGCTCAAAAATCTCCTTTCTAGTGGACACTGGCGCCGACGTATGTGTATTTCCGCGCAACAAAATGCACGGGCCCGTGAAAAAAGACACGTACGAATTGTTCGCGGCTAACGGGTCACGCATCGCGACATACGGCACCACTCTAGTGTCTCTCGACCTGGCACTGCGTCGGGCTATGAAGTGGCATTTCATTGTAGCGGACGTCGAGACACCCATCATCGGTGTGGATTTCCTCAGCCACTATGAATTGTGGGTGGACGCGAGAAACAGACGTCTTATAGACTCTCTTTCGAACCGATCGACGAGAGGATATACGGCCGCGACTCAGACGGCGTCGATCAAGACGATTATCGGCGAATCGACGTATCACCGACTCCTCGCTGAATTCCCGGATCTAACTCGCCCACCGGCTTTCGGACGAGAGAAAATTCGACACGGTGTGGTGCACCACATCGAAACCACATCAGGCCCGCCTATCCATAGCAAACCCCGCCGACTCGCGCCGGATCGGCTTCAGCAAGTCAAGATGGAGTTCGAAGCCATGATCGAGCAAGGCGTGATGCAGCCATCGAGAAGCCCATGGGCATCACCCTTACACGTCGTTCCAAAAAAGGACGGTGGCATCCGACCGTGCGGCGACTATCGGGCGTTGAACGCCCGCACCATCCCGGACAGATATATACCGCCACATATAGAAGATTTCGCACAGAATTTACATGGTAAGCGCATCTTCTCCAAAATCGACCTCGTCCGCGCTTACCACCAAATTCCGATCGCGCCGGAGGACGTCGAAAAAACAGCCATAACAACACCTTTCGGGCTGTTCGAAGCGACCAACATGATGTTCGGGCTGCGGAACGCCGCGCAAACGTGCCAAAGATTCGTAGACGAAATCGTGCGGGGCCTCGATTTCGTCTACGCATACATAGACGATTTCCTCGTAGCCTCCGAGAACGCCGAGCAACATCGCGAACACTTGCGGGTCCTGTTTCAACGCCTCAACGACTACGGGGTTGTCATTAATACCGCGAAGTGCGAATTCGGCGTTCGCGAAATCCAATTCCTCGGTTATACCGTAACCGCCGAAGGGATAAAGCCGCTGGCTGAACGCGTGGACGCTATCGCTAAAGTACCGCTACCGGCGACCGTTAAAGACCTTCGAAGATACCTCGGTATGATTAACTTTTACAGACGTTTCATACCGAGGGCCGCGCACACCCTCCGACCACTCAATGACTTATTGAAAGGCGCAACTAAGCGTAACGCGTCTATTGAGTGGTCCGAGCATGCAAAAAAAAGCTTCCGCGAGTCGAAACGCGTACTGGCCGACGCGACAATGTTAGCGCACCCGATCCCCGGCGCGCCCGTCAGCCTCGCGGTCGACGCATCCGACTACGCTATTGGCGCGGTATTTCAGCAACGCGTCAACGATTCATGGCAGCCACTAGGCTTCATGACAAAAATGCTATCCCCTGCGCAACGAAAATACAGCGCGTATGATCGGGAATTGCTGGCGATGTACTACGCGGTTAAACGCTTCCGACATGCCGTCGAAGGCAGAGAATTCGCGATCTACACAGACCATAAACCCCTAATCTACGCGTTCAAGCAGAACCTCGACAAGTGTTCGCCGAGACAGTTTCGACATCTAGACTACGTCGGTCAGTTTACGACGGATATCCGTCACATAAAAGGGGTAGAAAATAACGTAGCCGGTACTCTACCTCGCATCGAAGCGATCGGAAAACCAATAGATCACCACACGCTAGTAGCAGAACCTCGACAAGTGTTCGCCGAGACAGTTTCGACATCTAGACTACGTCGGTCAGTTTACGACGGATATCCGTCACATAAAAGGGGTAGAAAATAACGTAGCCGACACTCTATCTCGCATCGAAGCTATAGGAAAACCAATAGATCACCACACGCTAGCCGCAGCGCAAGAAAAGGATAGCGAGCTACGCAAGATTATCAACGCGGGCTCGAGCGCGTTGCAGCTGAGAAAAGTACGATTTCCCGATCACAACGTCGAGTTATACTGCGATATTAAAACCGAGACCGTGCGACCGTATGTACCGGAACCGTTACGCCGCACCGTATTCCAAGCGCTACATGGACTTTCCCACCCGGGGATGCGAGCTACGCGAAAATTGGTAGCGACGCGCTTCGTCTGGCCGTCGGTAAATAAAGATTGCCGAACGTGGACACGACAATGCATACCGTGTCAGCGCAACAAAGTCACCAGACACGTATCCTCGCCCGTCGGAACGTTCGGAACGCTAGCGGGCCGGTTCGAGCATATACACGTAGATATCATCACAATGCAATATTCGCAAGGATACCGTCATTGCCTTACGTGTATCGATCGTTTTTCGCGTTGGCCCGAAGCCATACCTATCGCCGATATGGAAGCGTCAACCGTGGCTTCGGCCCTCCTTGCTACCTGGATATCTCGTTTCGGCGTACCCTTGAAAATTACGACTGATCAAGGACGCCAATTCGAATCGCGTTTATTCGAGGAATTATGCCGGTTGCTCGGCGTCAAACATTTGCGTACAACGGCCTACCATCCAGCGTCTAACGGGATGGTAGAACGCCTACACAGACAACTGAAGGCGGCGATCAAATGTCACGACACGAGCAACTGGGTCGGAATTCTCCCGATCGTCTTATTAGGCATAAGAACCGCGATAAAGGAGGACCTAAACGCAACGGCGGCCGAAATGATTTACGGCACCGGCATACGTCTGCCGGCGGAATTCCTTTTGCCAACCTGTCAACGGGCCAACTCGGAATACGCGAACCGGCTGAGAGAACGCATGGAGAGGGTCAGACCACTCCCGATTACTCGCCACGGCGAAAAGAAAATTTTCGTCTTCAAGGAATTAGAGGCGTCGCCATACGTATTCGTGCGCCACGACGCGATCGGAGGACCGTTACAGCCACCGTACGATGGACCGTATAAAGTCATACAGAGAGGCGACAAGACATACACGGTAAAAATAAATAATCGCGATGTAATGGTCTCCATAGACCGCTTGAAGCCTGCGTTTGTCATTCCCGAAGACCTCGAACAAAGGTCCGCCGAGACTCGCAACGTGCTAATTCCGGCAGACCAAACGAATGCCCACGACGAAAGCAGGGCGAACGCCAATAACCAAACGACAAACGGAGAAAATACCCGGAATAGATACGTTACGCAGTCTGGGAGAAGAATCCGATTTCCCGATCGATTTCAGGCAGGTTTCAGATAAGCGTTAAGAACCGGCCAACGCGCACACTACGCCGTAATACCCATATATTCCTTTATATAGACTATGGAATCACTGGTAAGGGGGTACTGTGGCGACAAGGACTACGGAACTTTCTAACGGCTCCGCGACACAAAACGTGACATGACGCACTCAATCTGCCATCGGTATCCTCACGCTCCTCCAGCCGAATTTCTCCGAAGGGCATGCAGGCGACAGCCACGAAGGCACTGGAACAAACGCACGCCAGGGGGGATACCGATGGGCAACGGAAAGAGTCAGTTCGGTCGAAAAAATAAGACATTGGGCCCCGAATCGCGCGACGAGAAAGTCGAAAGAAACGGCCACGTTTTTACCGAGAAACCGGCCGAGCGACGCTACTGCGTATCGACGTTAACAATCATCCGATGTTAATTGCAGACTGTACGTTGTTGTTATTTGTTTAATAAACGTTAGTGGTTAAACGTCACCGAGTGTACTTCAGTGCCTATTACACCATTCCACCTCAGTTCCCTATATAATATTACTTCTTTAATTGTATTCAGAAAAATACAAATTTTCATAAACATTTGCAGTCTGCTATATTATAGATAATAGATTAGAATATAATGGGTTTCCTAAAACTGAGAACATTTCACTTGCCCGCTGTTGTAATAAAAATACGTATTTGAAATCAAAATAGTTTGCATAAATAGCTTTCTTATGCTCCCATTGGAAGAGACTTATAAGCATTATTGTAAAATTCCTTCTCAACAAAATACAAAATCTCTTGGTTGCTGACTAAAGTAGTCAGGAGATTTAAGATCCATCTCAGAAGAAGAACGAGTTCACTAACTTTAGCCAGGAGTCTAGAGAATTCTTCTTAAAAGATTAAAGTCGGATAACTCGTTAAATTTCGAAATTGCCGCGGAATGAAAGATTATAAGGATAGTAGGCGAATTAATTTCGAAATCAAGATTCGCGCGATATAGTAATTATGTTGCTCGTTCATTGTGTCTTGTAACCTATTTTCCCTTTCTCTCTTAACTTCTATCTAGAATTAGCTTTAACTTTAGTAGAATTTGTATGAAAATATCTCTTGGAAAGAATGAAATTCTTAACGAAACATAAAGCTTTCGGTAATATTAAAGGTGTCACAAAATGTTACGAGCACATAATATCAAGGAAGTTAGAGATAGGGGAATAAGGAAATGGGGAAATAGAGAATGTGCGTAATTCTGGTCCCTTAGAACCAGAAATTGCTACATATAATAATGAAATTAAAAATTAATAGTAAAGACAGATAAATTTTAGTTAAATCAGTTTATATATAGCAACAAATGAAACCATATATGAAAAAATAAGAATAAATTGAGAAATTATTATCCGAAATATTTTGATAATGCTGTTGACTTGGGTGTTTGCTTTCGTTGAATGTTACAAAATACACATTGTAAAATGATAGTTATTTGGTATTTGTCAAGCTACTCGTCGATCATAGACAGTAAAAACGATAATTTTTAATGAAATTAAACGTAATAACATTTGTAATCAAATAACTCAAAAAGAGGGAAATTTTTTAAGCAAAAGTATTTAACGTCTTTCTTTATTTTACTATTTAATCTGTTCGAGTAGCATTTTAAGATTGCATTTATTAAAAGAAAATTTGTGACTGTTGCATTATTTCCATCAGAGTAACAAATTTTTCTTTCTTTATTATATTACAAAGTATAACCCTTACAAAGTATAACTCCCTCTGTACATATAGAATTTTTCAGGTACGCGCATTAATTTTAAACTTGAAGTCGACAAGCCTCTGTCTCTGTATACTATTAAACACGAACAATTAGCAACAGTAATAATTAATAAAACCAATAAAAATTAATGAAATCAACTGATAATTGATAAATACTAATACCGATAATATACAATGTTGACAAAATGTTTAGAATTCTTACAAGATTTCGTAAAGCGTTTAAAATCTCGAAAATCTATTAGAAAACAATGGATATCTTTTCACATAGAAAATTTCTGTGTGTCGTGAATTTAAATTACCTATGCAAGAGCTGGCAAAGAAAATATACATTAGCGCGAGCCTTGATTACAGTGAATCTCGAGGCAAGAGCTGGATGAGCGTTTGCTTCTTGATATTCGCAACGAGGTGCTTAGACGGTTAGGATTTGCGGATTATGTTTATAGGATTAGGATCTCTCTCGAGAAGCCTTTCAACAATTCCTCGTCGTGCATATACCGGTGCACGAGATCAGATACGTGTATACGTATTGCTAGAGTATTCTGGCAGAGAAATGGAGTCTCAGAAATGATAAATAAACTTTTAATCATTGGTAATCGCTTTTTATCGAAGTCAAGCGTCCATTATGCACGATAGATTATGGAAAAGTTGTTGAAATATTTCATTCGAATACATAAAAGACTTTTTTGAAAAATATGAATTTTTAATTTTAATATAACGTATTTAAAAGGTATGTTTCGTGTTTTCTATATTTCTAAATGTTATATACTTTGTATTTCTATTTTATATTTTTATAAACCAATACGAAACTTGACACACTGTAATAAAATTAATTTAGTAAAATTCCAGATTCAACAGAACAATTATCGTCTATTTCCTGGACACAGACGTGAACAATTTACAAACTGATCTAGAATTCTGTACCCACCTCATACAGACAGAAAGGGTACATGGAATTCCATGGAACTGTAATTAGACTACAAAGCATAATGAGAACAATTAAACCGTAACTCTGTTGCAAAAGTAATGAAA
This sequence comes from Bombus impatiens, assembly GCF_000188095.3. Taxonomy (NCBI): domain Eukaryota; kingdom Metazoa; phylum Arthropoda; class Insecta; order Hymenoptera; family Apidae; genus Bombus; species Bombus impatiens. Next base: position 16,637 of record NT_176696.1, on the reverse strand, counting down.
CACACGCTACAGTTTTAAATTAATTTTTTACCTTTTTTTAAACTTTCGCTTAATTATTCGTTCATTTATTCCAATTGATATTACGTTAATTTATTTTATGCGACACCTGTAATGTGTTAGTTAATTGAATTCTTCTAATCATAGGCTAAAACATGGTGTAGGGAATAATTTCTACGAAATACAATCTTTCTTCTTTTCACACTTAGTTTCATTTTCAAGTATTGTTTATATATTTCATTTCTAACGAGATTAGGTTCAAATTAATTTTTTTTCATCTTCTCACAAGAAAAGCTCATAAGAAAAACTTCCATCAATTCGTTTCTATTCTGGTTAATTCTGCAATATTCAAATCAGATTGCGATCTTTCAGTGTATAAAATTCAACAATGTATACTAAATTTGGTAATATTTCAAAAGAAATAAATATCTCTGTAAGTAACCGTAATCTAAATAAGCATTATAAATATAATCACAAATAAGAATGGAATAATTCAAAGCTATTACAAATATTAATATTTTGTTATCAATGTTAACCAATATTTAATAAATATTATAATAATTTAATAAATTTAATCCTATCTATGCATTATTATAACATACCTAATACACAAACATATTGTGTTCTTTCAAAAAATTGTTTTAAATATTATTTTTGAAATGCAATATTGTAATTAGGACGATGTAAAAGTTTTGTTCGATAAAAAATTCATTGTGTTTAAACTATAAAAATTTATTCTTTTATAATAAATAGATATCACATTATCAGTGTTTTACAACCTTTTGGCTAAAAGATTTTAAAATTATTGAGGTTATTCGGTGTGTAAACAGAGAAAACACGTGGATAAATTGTAAGGTAGAAAATATATTTAAATAGAAGTGTAATAAGTAAAAAAGACAATTTGAGCTGGTCCAGATCCGCACGCTAGCTGTGTTACCTAACAACTGAAAAACCCCGAAGCCAACGTCGCCTGTCTACTGTTTATGGCCTGACTTCGTCGCAGTCTTTTGTCTACACGCTGTCGATGGCTTCAGTGCTTGAGAAAACTAAAAAAGACCAGATGTAGAGTTTTCTTAGAAGTGGTAACCACTTCAACAAAAATTAATGCTCCAAGTGTACGCATAACAAAACGCCACTGGAGCCAATTTTCTTCGCCGCGTAACATCTCGACCTTTGCACTTGCTGATTCCATTTTAGCACTATCCCTTATTTTACTAAGCACAACACTTTAACAATTTATTCACTTCACGTTGCTACCTTGCAATTTACAGCCCTGGGCCCATAACCTATTGAGGTTATTCGGTGTGTAAACAGAGAAAACACGTGGATAAATTGTAAGGTAGAAAATATATTTAAATAGAAGTGTAATAAGTAAAAAAGACAATTTGAGCTGGTCCAGATCCGCACGCTAGCTGTGTTACCTAACAACTGAAAAACCCCGAAGCCAACGTCGCCTGTCTACTGTTTATGGCCTGACTTCGTCGCAGTCTTTTGTCTACACGCTGTCGATGGCTTCAGTGCTTGAGAAAACTAAAAAAGACCAGATGTAGAGTTTTCTTAGAAGTGGTAACCACTTCAACAAAAATTAATGCTCCATAGATAAACATTTCTTTACATCATATAAGCAAATTGAATCATTTATGTTTTACTCTTTTATTGACCTAACTCTCAAAATATCTAACACACACTTAGAATAGTTATAAACAATTGTTCATCAAGACGAACGTCTGGAACTATTTTTAACAAATATAAAAATTCTTATTTATTCTAGGATAAAATTTCACTTATACTGTCAGGTTGCTTACAAAGTTCCTTCAAAAACTAGTAATTTGGTACAAAAAATTGAACAAATGTTCGCATAGACCTATTACTTCGAAAGAAATTACTCGAAAAAAAATTGTTTAGATGTCTTTGACAAAAATATTCAGAAATTCTCTGTGAAAGTATTTCTGCGACATTGTATAACATTATAAACGACTTGTTTGCGTTTTGTTTTCTATATAATTGTTTATTTCGTATTGTCACGTACTGAAGTTTACTAAGATAAGAATAAAACGAAGCATCTCTGCATGTAGTTGTTTCGATATTAAAATGAAAGGTAATAAATTGTTTTCGTCATTTCCAGCGGTTATTATTTGAAACAGATCGATACCGTGTTCATTTCGAAATGGTATTGTTATTTCAAATCCGCATCGCTTTACTTTTAAATAAAGTTTGCTCGCCTTTGAAACCTGATACAATCTGTTCGGACTATATTTTAATATGCATTTTAATCGGAATGTATCGCAATTAAAATAGGATTTCGGCAGAATATTTGTTTCATCGAAACGGACCTACATTGGAATTAATATAATTTAATGTGTATTTTAATCAAGCAATTGTAATAAGAATTAAGTACGATTTCGTGATTACGAACGAAGGAGAAGTTTGCCATAAAGCGTAAGGATAATGACACAGAGGAATAATAAATTCTCCATGAACTGTAATTAAGAACTTGCGGCGAAAGAATAACAGTAATTCCTTTATGGAGGGATAAAAAGTATCACGAACAGCATGGTAATGTATTTAACTGTAATTTTCTTTTTACGAAGAGATGTGAAGACATGATACAATGTTTCGTTAATCGTACTCGTGCAGTACTGAAAACGCAATGGATTAAAACATTTAAAACAGTTATTCTATTTTCAGTTTTAGCCGTGTATTAATAAAAAAAATGTTATTCTACATTTGATCTTTGCTTTCATGAACTTATTTGATATAAACTGTATTTTTAGATATGTTTATCACGCTGGACATCTTTCAAGATGTCTTTCAAGCCTATTTATGAATTAGGAGCCAAAGACTTTATTTCCTTAATTTATGAATAAAATTGTATGTACATATACGTGGAATATGCATGTATCATGGAATATACAGGGTGGTTGATAACTGGTGGTACAAGCGGAAAGGGGATGATTCTACGCGAAAAAAGAAGTCGAAAATATAGAATAAAAATTTTTTTTTTAATTTTTCCATCGAGACAACGATTTACAGTGAGATCCGTTATAACGAGACGTGATAAAGTGCACGCGTACCGAGCGGAAATTCAAAGTCGATTTTCTCGAAAACAAAGCCTCAAACGAAAAATTTTTATTCTATATTTTCGACTTCTTTTTTCGCGTAGAATCATCCCCTTTCCGCTTGTACCACCAGTTATCAACCACCCTGTATATTCCATGATACATGCATATTCCACGTATATGTACATACAATTTTATTCATAAATTAAGGAAATAAAGTCTTTGGCTCCTAATTCATAAATAGGCTTGAAAGACATCTTGAAAGATGTCCAGCGTGATAAACATATCTAAAAATACAGTTTATATCAAATAAGTTCATGAAAGCAAAGATCAAATGTAGAATAACATTTTTTTTATTAATACACGGCTAAAACTGAAAATAGAATAACTGTTTTAAATGTTTTAATCCATTGCGTTTTCAGTACTGCACGAGTACGATTAACGAAACATTGTATCATGTCTTCACATCTCTTCGTAAAAAGAAAATTACAGTTAAATACATTACCATGCTGTTCGTGATACTTTTTATCCCTCCATAAAGGAATTACTGTTAAGAAGTCGGAAATATAGAATAAAAATTTTTCGTTTGAGGCTTTGTTTTCGAGAAAATCGACTTTGAATTTCCGCTCGGTACGCGTGCACTTTATCACGTCTCGTTATAACGGATCTCACTGTAAATCGTTGTCTCGATGGAAAAATTAAAAAAAAAATTTTTATTCTATATTTTCGACTTCTTTTTTCGCGTAGAATCACCCCCTTTCCGCTTGTACTACCGTTACCACCGTTACCACCGTTACCAACCATCCTGTATTTTGTTTATAATGAAAGTATATTGCGTTACTAAATGTAAAAGTACAAAAAACAAAACATAATTTGTGGCGGACCCTTTATTCCAATCTACCGAGGCAGCGAATGTGTTCAATAAAGTGGAAAGAACTGAATGAGCAAATATTTCTGTCGGCGATAATGCAAGTACGAAGGCTGTTCAATAAAAACTACAATAGTTCCTTTTTCTTGTAGCAAGCTCAATGTCGCACCCAACACCAACGTTCATTTCATTTGAAAGCATGATAAAAATTTCATGAGGTTATGTTAATTCGTGGAAAAGTTATTAAGTTCTAAAGCTGGATCAGCAAAACTTCGTTGCCTTGAAAAATTCCCAGTGGCCAATTCATACGTAGAACGTTACGTGACAAAATTTTCTTTCAGATTGGAAAACAATATAACTGAAATGTATAAAATGTCACGTATTATGGATCGGTTTTTAAACGAAATTCAATCAAGAACTAAATTTAAAAAATGGTACATGCATATACATACATATATGTGATTATACGTTCAGTACACGATTGAATGTTTCATCACGCAGTCCACGTCGTCACGTTACTATGAATCTTTTAGCCAAAATCGCCAGTGGTTTGAACGTTTATAGAATTTAATTCAGATTTTGCATCTAGTATTTCTATTCATCTCGTATGACGAAAGAAAGTTTGAACGTAGATATGCGAACAATAAAAACAATAAAAAAGTTTTAGAATCGTTTTTCATAAGAAGATCTAAATAAATTAAGTTTCCAATAAACCGTCATTCAAAATATTGGAATCAATTATTTGATGAAAAGCAGGTTTAATTTTTTAATGGAAATGTTAAGAATATTGTGGTATACCATATAAATGTGGTATTGGGATTTTTATATATTTTAAATTAAATACAATTATAGTAAAATGATTTGATTACATCTAATCAAGCTTGTATTCATATAAAAATTGTTTATGATATGAATTTTGACGTAATACTCTCAATTCCTTGTCTTCATATTTAGTCTTATATTTGCAATTGTAGAAAATTAATTATTTAACGAGTAGCAACAAGAGGTTGCTGAAGATATGTGAAAATAATTTTCAGTTGGTAAATCCTGTGATCTGTGAACTCGTTCAAGGCGTGTAAAATAAAAAAACAATGAAATATTACTACTTACGAAAATAAAAGAGATAGATTTGACGATATAATGGAAAAATATCTTCGATATGTTTATCGAAGGTAAGAGATAACAAAGTACATTAATTTCTATTTTACTCTTCCTCGTAATCCGTTAATATTAGAAATAATCTTAAACTTTCTTCTGGCAATACACGTTGAAAAAGAGAAAAGAAAGAACGAAAAAAGTAAAGAAAGGAAGAAAGAATGGAAGGAAGAAAATAGAAGTGAGATAAGCGCATTAGATTAACTCTTTAACGACCGGCTGCTTCTACCGTATTGATATTCTTCAAATAGTATTTTCTAAATTACTCAAAATAATAATATAAACATTTATGGATATACTAAACAAGTTTCGATTATTTCAAGAAACCTATTTCAAGACACTTTTTGTATTTTCGAAATGTCGTAAAACTGACACGAAAGCATAGAACATAATATACGAACAAATGACCAGATTAAATGATTTGTTCCAAAGTTTTAATATATTTTAATCATGATTGTAACGATTGAATACTTGATAAAAATCTTTTGCAAAATGACATTTCTTTACCCTGCGGCTTGAGTCGGAAATGTGAAAATTACGGTTCGTCCATAAATGTCATTGGTTAACAGGTCTTTCGTCTCTATCAATTACGATGTTACAAATTAGATAACGTTAGTCATTTTTCAGATATTACACGATATTCCAAATATGCTGCACTTCCCCTACGTCTATCAAACTATAATCGAATATCATAGCGCATAAGATAAAGTGTTAAACAAACACTACCTATACTGCGCATGAAAATTCAGCAAAAGAGCAGTCATAGAAAATACCCAAAGCCCTAGTAAATTTCTCCTTATAGTTAATTTTTGTTGAAAGATTCTCGTAAATAGCGATTGTATTGAAGTAAACTAAACACAAAGTTAAACCGTTAAAAGCATCTAAGACTGATCTTATCAAGAAACCAGAGTCAGACTAGCAGTAATTCTTAATTAGAGCAGCGGAGGCTGCTTCGACCTGGTTGAGCACCTGCTTCTTGATATTCTCCACGTGAGAAGGATCTTCTTAGGCATCGGGGATTTCAGGATTAGGGTCGTCCATGACTTTTCCCTACTGCGAATCCAGCTGTGCCACGAATCTCCGGCCGAGATTACATATAGTCGCGTCGAGCAGAAAATTGAAAAAGTCTCTATATGTTCCATTTACACATTTTATTTTCTCTTCTTTCAACGTGATAGTCTTTGATCGTGTATCATGCTACGATACGATAGGATAGTTTATATTCTTGTACTTATCGGATAAAAGATTTTATCTAAGGATTTTGTTAAAAGGATTCCTGATTTTCGGATATCCATTTATCCTTGCAGAATGTATTCTTGAGATAATAAACATAGACAATGTGTTGTTAATAAACTGTAGATATTTATATAAATTTGCATCTTTATTACGGACCTGTTAATGAAAAAGATGAAATCTAGATAGGAAATTGGTTTTCCTATTAAGTATTACAGAAAGTACTCTATTGCGGATATTTTATGCATTTTTATATATTATCTGTATTTTTACATCTTCATATTTTCCTTATTCCTCATCAGATACTAATAGGTGGATTACGGACGATGATGCATTTATGGGAAATTTAATGATAAAAATATACATGAAATACTGATATGATATTTAAAAATATATTGTAAATATCTAAAATACAGTTAGTCGGATGAATGTTAGGAATATGTATAAGGAATAAAATATAACAAACATAAATACAAAAAATATTAAATACTTGCTGTAATATTCACTGAATAAAAAAATCTTTGTTTACATTCTATTTCTTTCGTTGTATGTAATCGTATAAAAATATTAAAAGGTAACAACTGTTGAATTAAAAACTAGTTATCACGTTTAATTAAAGTTTGCATTGAATTATAACTTTTATAAAACTTTTTTGTTATGTCAAACATTTATTATCTTAACAATTTCACATTTACTGTTCGATTAAATCCATACTGAAACTGTATTCTTTTTACCATGGTTACTTTAATATTTTAACGTAAAATTTCATTCTTTTAACGATTTTTACAATTTACACGCAAGGTCGCTTGCATTGTCAGTTAAAAATGTTCGATTCAAATATGGAAAGAATTTTGTTGTGTGTTACGCCGAATTAGCCGCGTAGTAGTGACACGCATATGAGTATGAATGTGTGTGTGTCTCGTAGAACAGAAGAATGCAACTGTTCTAAGATAGTGAGACAAAAGGATTGCTGAGACAGGTGCAATGGATATCTACGAATATCTTGTAAATCACATATTAAATAAATCTGGAACTATTTTAATATCATTTCTATGTGTAATGTAAGTGTTCCTATACATTTATTTGGCGATTAAGGTCCACAATTGTCAACAGAATCATTATTATCATATTTTAAAAGAAATTGTTTTCTGTGCAGCGGCAAAAAATTCTATCGTTTTTATCCTGAGTGTTCAATTGAAGCGTGGTTTAAACTTGAGTAGATTTGCATGTAGGCCTTAAAGCGTAATCTTTATTGCCTCTACGATAAGATGCTTTAAAGGCTTTTTATGAAAGTAGGTATACACATTAAAATTGGTACTCTTTTCCTTTTTCAATTGTTTCACTCGTTTCTCACTGCCTTGTCACGTAAGCGCAAGAAAAAAAAAAAAAAAAAATTACGGAAACTGAAGAAGATAGTTTATTGTTTTATTTATCTACGCTTGAATATATCTACGGTACTATATTAAAAGTTTTAAATTAAAGTTTCACCTACATTGCGTAGATACAAAATAAATGACTGGTAAACACAAATGTATTTTAATGATAATTAATGCTGACTTATACAAAAGAGTTTGATTCAAAGTTGAGAATCGTAGAATATAAAGTTAAAAAAGTTCAAACATTCTTATGCTGAAAAAGATTTGTTTTAAATTCTAGAAGAATCCTAAAACTGCCTCTTAACAGGAATTCAAAGAATAGAACAAACAATAAAGAAGTGTTCTCTATCAACATTTCTAGAGATGATGCTAAAGCGAAGAAAATTAAATTAAATGGAACGAACAGAGAGTTAATTAATCTTGACAATAAGGATCTACTTGTTACTCCATGAACGATACTTGAGGAGAATAAGGAACGTATAGTGTTTTACAAATGTATCTTAACAACAAAAGATAATTCACTGTTTCATATTATTATATTTATAAATTAAAAGCTATTCTTATAAGAAAACTATTTACTTAGACGAAATGTAAAGAAACAAACAATTCCTTGTATATATAATTTATCAATACTTTAAATAAAAATAAAATACTCTTACATATGTAATTATATTTAAACGGTTCGAAGTTTAGACCTCCTACTTTTAATATTAGAATACACTGTAAAAAATAATTTTGTCTCTATTACAAACATAACATCTAAATATCATAATATGTATTTAAATAATAATCTAATAAATAAATAAATATGTCTAAATACAATATTCAAATTCTTAAATTTTACCTGCATATAATATTTGTGAATATATATTATTTGAATCATAATATGCTAATTTTGCGAGTAGTATATGTATATTTATGTATACTTTTATAGCTATGTAAATCAGAATCCTAATGGGATAAAGAAATTACAGTCTTTAACGACTAAATAACTTGTGCGAATGGTGCGTTTAGCTACTAACATTTTACTAAAATTATTATCTATCCATTAATATTGCCATTATTATTTGTCACAAACAAAAGAAATAATAAAACTGATCGGCTTATTTCATAATAGGTACAATCGTAAAACTACAATAATACTGTAACTAAAATCGACGAACTGTTATGAAGCAGATATTGGAGAAAACCTAGTCATCCAAATAAATAATCTTACGAATAAATAAACTACGATGGGGTGGTCGATTGTGGACCAACCAATCTTGAAATAGAGCTACGTTCAGGAAGGACAGCTGACAAACGGGAGAACATCGGAAGACATGCATCCTGGTTGGCCGGAGAAATCGATCGTACGCGAAGAAAATTGGATGGCACATTGTTCCGCAAAACAAATGAACATCGTGGCCATGCCACGTGATTGGCTATTAAGCTGTGGACGATACGGCGATATTAACCAATCGAGATCGTGGTTTCCATTAAGAGTAGACTAGAACTACATGTAGATGACAAGAGCGAGGAACAAGAGCAAAATTATATGAGCCACTCAGAAGCACAATTGATCAACTTCAAAACTGAAAAGTTACAGAAGTTATTTTTGAGAATTTGTGTTATTATTTACGCCATCCCCTTGCGGTAGACCAACTTATGATAGTAAGTAATTTATTTTTCAACCATGCTCACGTAGACTAGAAAAGGACAAATTCGCAATGGAAACTAAAGACAGTTGTGATAACAAAGACCAACTTTATACAGGGTGGTTGGTAACTGGTGGCACAAGCGGAAAGGGGATGATTCTACGTGAAAAAAGAAGTCGAAAATATAGAATAAAAATTTTTTTTTTAATTTTTCCATCGAGACAACGATATACAGTGAGGTCCGTCTTAACGCTAAAATTCAAAGTCGATTTTCTCGAAAACAAAGCCTCAAACGAAAAATTTTTATTCTATATTCTCGATTTCTTTTTTCGCGTAGAATCACCCCCTTTCCGCTTGTACCACCAGTTACCAACCACCCTGTATATAATATCCAAGGATAATATATAAGACGTAAAAATTATATGAGAAATAACATTTCTTTTTAATAGAATTATGTATTTTTTTTTATATATTAATAGATGCATCCCAAAATTTGTTATAAATAATCAATAAGCTATTTACGACAAAAATGTGATTAATTTAGAAGATATTTGAGCTTCAATATTGCAAAATGTTGAACTAGTATACTTATCAACACTTACATTTTTTCTATCACACGTGATATTTTATTTTACACCCTGTATATCTCTTTCCAAACATATAAAAGTTATATCATCAAATATTCAATAGAAGTGAAAATTTTGTATAAAAGAGAAAGTTCTTCACAAGCCTTGTTTAATAAGGCAATTAGTTACTATCTTAGTGTTGACGTAAATAGTATGTATTGTTATTATAAAAATTAAAGAATATTTTAAAAATTGTAATATTGGATGTTACTGCCATGTAACAGTCGTCTAAATTACGTTTGGCGAAGAATGTGGCTTTCTAACTATTTTATATGGAAAAGTTGTATTGCTCGCTACAAACTGTAGGAATTATAGCAAGAGTAGTTACTTTATTCATTAACACGATCTAGGTATGTAAAACCTAGAATCTGTTTTTCTAATAATAATAAATTATAACTTGTTAAACAGGATGCCCTCAAAGTATACTAATTAAATACCTAGCATTTTGTATGTGTATCGATTAGCATGCATTTGGTTAATTAAGATTGATAAAAACCTATCGATAAACTCGTGAATTGCATACAAACTCCAAGCAAAAAGATTGGATTGAATTATCGAGAAATCATAATACTTACAATTAACTTAATTTACAGTACAAAGAATACTATATCACGAGCCTGCTATGATATACTGCGCGAACAATGTAAGAGAATAGTATTCAGTAGAATATATAGAGTTTTTTCTATTTCCCAGCAGCGCCATTGAGATTCTATTCCACGAAAAAGGAGTACAGTCTGCACTTTGAAGCGACAGACACTCGTGTCAACTCTAACAAAACACATAGGTACTATCGAATATAACGTAAGTACGAGATAAGCAGGAGGAGGTAAATAGAACAGAGCAGAACAGATGGAAGGTGTAGACAAAGGTTGAAGGAAGCTCGATCAAGACATCTGGGAACTGGAAATTACGAGACCAGTCCCGTAGAGCCTTTAATGAAGCAACGGGCGCGCAAACAAGCAGAAATTGGGGAAGCCAGCCAAGAGAAAAGGCGGAAGCTCGTTGTGTAACTGCGAAAAGAGGGTCGCCAGGGACGCTTAGGGTAATCAAGAATTAACGGATAATCGCGATGAAGAATTAACGAGGCATCGAGATCGTATGAATGATCGCTTTGAAGTTTAATTGAATTCCCAATGATCGAGCGAGATTAAAGGTAGAAAAAACGTCGTCTTCGACGTTATTGAATTGGTAATCTTGTTTGCAGTGACTGGTCAGGAACGTGAATTATCTGGCGCTAGGAAATATCGTGTGCAAATAAATTTGTCCCTGTTTTCTTTTTACTGAAATCCTGGTCAGTTCTTTTATAATTTAGTGATAATTTGGTGACATGGATGGTTTTATTGTATTGGAGAGTTATTGGATTATTATAGGATTACATCAACTCCTTTTGTTTTTTAAATATATAAGAAAATTTTTTAAGCATCCTGATAGCATGGAAATATACGAATGACATTTTTTGCATATAGTTTTTATGCTTATTAATACACTGCAGATGTAGATGTAATGCGTTTGTGGAAAATTTTTAAGCGCAAAAATGTATAGAATGTGCATAACAATAAAATACTATTCCATCTAAAAATTAAAAGGTAAAAGAATTTTGTTTTTTTAGTTGTGTTTAGAGAATTTGCATAAACATTTGCAATCTATTCATTAACTGCACCCATCTATAGCTTTTTCTAAATGTGGATCATATCTTTTACTAAAAATTTTCCGAAAATATGATTTAAAGAATTGAGAATATTTCGACGAAAGGAATTTTTATGTCTTTCAGGTATCAAGAAATAGACACGAGATACGAAAGTATAAAGGTGTGCAAAATATATTTCTACATAATTTTCATATTTATTAGTTTCTTTGACATGTAAATCAGATTCTCCGCTACAAATTAGATTCAACGCATATTCGAATAATTAACAATTTAATCATCTAAACTGTTTAGATAGTGGGCGAAGAAAATTGTACGAAAAATTCTGTAATAATCGAAATTGTAAAAACGTTTTTCATTTCGAGAACATTAAAATTTCTTAGAAAGAAATAATTTAACATTTTGCTGTCGACAATTTTATTTGAATAATACGAAATACCTCCACGGAAGTTAGTGAAAACTCATCAATATGCATACTAATTGAACATATGTTATTCCCATGAATACATAAGCCACAATTTTCAATTCATTAACATATTCAATGCAATTACACCGCATTAACGTCATCGTCACACGAATCTAAGTAACCGATAAATTAATATGTCTCCTATTATCGAATCGTACACGCGAATTAAAATGACGAGACGGGGGCGAAGAAAAATCGAAACAATACGATAAAAACGATAGACGGACGTTTCAATTTTCTACAGAAGTTGATAGGATCCCAGAAAAATCCTGCTAGAGATATCGAAAGCTAGGAGATTCCGCGGTTGGTCGTGTGGAGCACTCGATGCACGGACGAACGTGCAAACAACGAGAAACGGATAAACGGAGAGAAAAAGGGAATGAGACGGAAAATAGCATGTTGCTCTCGTATGAGAGCGGAAAATGAGACCCGTTAGCGATTGTGCTTCTCCCAGTGGGATTTCGAACCGGAGAATACAGGAAAAAAGCGGGAGAGAAGCAGGAGAAACGCGGAAAAAGCGGAAAAAAGCGTGAAAAAAGAACGGGCAAGTAGATGCTTAAGTGTCTGAACGTACGCGAACTATTTCTTCTCCAGCGTGTGCATGAAATGAGCACTTTTCTATTGTCTCGCGAAAATGCTGATTTATCGAAAGCAATATTCGTCCTTACGGCCCGTTTTCCCTTGAATCGCGAGAAAATTGATTTGGGAGGACTATGCGTTAATCCGCGCACCCGTTCAAAAGGTATTGCAGAATGGGATTTGTGCGTCATCTATATATATATCGCTGGTTGACATCGTTATTCGATTCGCTCGGTTTATTTCATGCCTTTTTGTACATTCGATTTTAACACCAGGTTTTTTAGAACTTTGGCAATTAGTTAATAGAATGTGATTTAATCATGGAATAGGTCCATTTATTTTGCTTGTAATCCGCGTATGATGGAATGGAATGTGTATGACTTTTTTGGGCTCGAAGAGAAAACGATATTTTTGTATGCTTTTATCATTGGATCATCGAATTAGTTTATCGCGTTTATTGTTTTGACGCAATAACACCTTTCTATTCTTTGGCGTTTTTCACGAAAATATCTTTTAATTTTCTCTTCATCTACTCGAGGCTGATTTCCCAAATCAAATCGCTTTGTCTTGGTAAACGTTAAAAATATTACTTGCAGTACTATTACTTTTATGAAACGCGAGGTACCAAAAACGAATGCGCATCTCGCTCATAATTTTTCAATACTTTTATGTGCATTTATAGAAAGTCGAAATAATTTTAATCGTTCGAGTAGTTTTGTGTTTTTCAAGTATCTCCAAGCAGTTCAAGTACTTTTCAATCATTCAAGTATCGTTTCCTCCCGTTTTTCAAGTACGTATTCATTTTCCAGAAGCATTGATTCGATAATTATTGCCGCTACCACGTTTTGATTTTTAACTTCAGACGGAGTTACAGACACTTGGTTGGTTTTTCAAGTTAAAACGTCTCTTACATTACCATCGCTTTTTAGACGTTATTTGCTATTAGAGTTATTTGCTATGACGTTGAGACTAAGGTGGAAGGATTGATTTTAATAACTTCAGCTTAGGTTTCATTAAATTAAGACTAGAAGAGAATTGAATATTAAATCAACGTCACGTCATTTGCCATTGAGTTTATAATCATTTTCTGGCTTATAGCAGAAACACAATAATAAGCGATATGATATTTAAAAAATGAAACTTCGACGCTATAAACTATCTAAAAATAAAAAATATAGATTGTAATATAACTGAGAGCACAGAATTTCTTACTATTTCTATTAAATATGCTTAAAAATAAAATATTTTGACGTATCATATAAATCATATCATAGATATATATTCACAGAGGAAATATTTTTAGAAGCATTTCGGTATGTTTGTAATTTAAACATAATTAGAAGCGATACGTGTCTGTTTTTAATTAGTACGAAGTTCAAAAGTAGAAGACGATACTGTTTTAAAGTTTTCGTTCCTTTGATGTCGGTGCTACACATTGCAAACAGTTCTTCTTTAAATTTATAATTGATACAATGATTAGAAGAAATTTTTCGATAGATTGGATATGAAAATTAAAGAAACAGAAAATGTTTCTCATAGTTATGAGTTTAAACATATTAATTATTTTATCTGGAAATTGTTGTTTTTAGTTTATGAAGAATTCTTTAGAAACTGTAAAAAAGAAGTTTAAATGTCATGGGAGTAATAAAAATTATATTAGAAAATTATGTAATAAAGTAGATAGCAGATTTCTTCCTCAAAAGAATTTTAACAAATATTATTTGTAAAGAAACTATTAAATAAATTACTAAAACATTATCTAAATACAAAGAAGAATCGTTTTTAATTCGTTATCGATTAAAGATTAAATTTATTCGTTGCAAGATAATGTAACTAATACATTTAAAAGAAAAATGTTTTATAAATTAAATTACCACATTATAATTCATTATAATTCATTATAATGATACAACTTTATATACTGAATTCTTCATATCACATGCCAACTTATGCGCATGATTATCACACTCATACAAATTGGCTACCTTAATAATAATCAATAATCAATAAATTATACGAATAAATTATGTTAAATCCAAGGCCGTTATACAACTTGCCAACCAAATATGTGCATCTACTCTGATAAGGAGATGGTAAGAACTGCGAAATTTCGAATGAGTTGGCTATATGTGCATTCGATGCTTTAGATTGAAATAGAATAGTAAAACAAGCCTAAAAGGCCCTAAGTGCGTAGCCTTTTGTTTTCAAGAAATTAACAAGCTTTTTTTATATCTTACTTTGTAAATTCTTTTGATATTAATATAACGTTTCTTTGCAACATTAAATTGTTACGATCTATTTTGATAAATTTTTGATTACTTTTATTTATTATCGGAATTCTGCATATTTTACAATTTTGCTGGTGGAAATTCTAATGAAAACTACTAATGAAAATGAAAACTAATGAAAACTACGAAAAGAACTACGCTCAATTCATTTTGCAGCCGTTTTACCATCAATAACCAATAATTTACCACCAAAAGCATCTACACCCAACTCATTCGAGGTATCGCAGTTCTTGCTTTCTCCTTGTAAGGTGTATTAACTAAGAAAGAATTAAAGGGTAATCAAAAAGCACAGGCTGCTTTCGATTAAATGATTTGCATGAAAATTGCAACCACTCGAATGTAAAAACTCGAGTAAATGTCTCTAAAATCGCAAAAATACATGCATTAGTATGTGTTGCATCATGCAAATTGGAGGTATCAGCTGGTGGCTACGTTTTCTGGTCAACAGTGATATATGCACAAACTTTTTCTTTCTTCTTTTCCGTATAAAAACCTGTTACCATTTAAACGTTATTGCCTTACTTTTACAATGCGACAATTGACTTTGATCGTGAAATTTCTGTATCTGTTGATCGCGTATATTTTTTTAAATTCGAAAAAGTGTTGCATGATGGAGCGCATTTTCTAGCCTGGAGCTAAACTGTTTGTCCAAGGGATATTACGTTCCATGGCGTGAGCTCCGTATACACATAAATATTAGCAACATGCTGCACGCGAACGCGCAATTTCGGACAGCCTCATCAGGCCGCTTTCTATCTAAAAATCCCAAAGCTTAGCGTGAAAAAGTTAATAGCGTTGGATATAGGAATGTCCCGTGCGCTTACACGATGAAAATTATTAGACAGCCTTACGTGAAAATATTGCAAATAGCTTTCGTCTCTGTCGTGCCACACAATGTAACGAGTTTATTATCCACCGAAGAAACATCGTTCTAAATTAGACGAGTTGTCACTTATGCGCAACGGAGTATCTTTATCTACACGCGTGGAAATTAGCGAACTTTATGTATCCTATAAGATTATAATTTAAAAGCTAGCTTGAATAAGAAGTTTCTACAAAGCTACGTATTTATTAATCTTTATTACTCTAGATTAATTAGTTTTCGATATAATATTCATTGCTATTTCCGATTGACATTTCACTTATCTGACAAATCCATTCATTTCCACAACCTATCAATATCAGTATGTCTATGACCTACATACGTTTTTGACCTCCTTATAGAAATTGTTAATAACTATTGTCAAACTTAACAAAAGGTGAATTGCCATTAATTCCAACACAAATTTGAAGGAGACACATTTTTTCGATTTCAAGAAAGGATAACCAAAGAAAATATTTACAGAGTTTGTTAAACACATTCAAGTGTTTATAAAAACTATGATCTTACTATAATCATACCTTTCCGACAATAAATATCTTGTAACATCTGTATATTTTTTCAGATTGATCGTATCAATCGTAGCAGTCGTCTCTTGTTATTGTTTAAATGAAATTTCAGAATTGTTCGCATAAAGCCTACAATATGAAGATACAAATTTTCTATGGTAACCGTTTAAATACTTTTGTGAGCCAACGCGCAACTCTTACAAAATCGTTCCGGATTTTTATGTATTTAATAGCTACCCCAATAAATTTTATGGAAAACACGAGCCAGTTATACTTCATTATACAGGGTGGTTGGTAACTGGTGGTACAAGCGGAAAGGGGG
>NT_176695.1:362880-457995 GCF_000188095.3 Bombus impatiens | reverse complement strand
GAAGTTGTCTGTGTTAGGTGGGTTGGGGACACTATTTTGGGAAAGATTCGTTTGGCTATTCGGGTTATTTTGGATGCCTTGTACTGCTTGGGCATAGGAGGTTGAGGTGGTGATGAATTTGGTATGACTGGGTGTTTGGTTGGGTGAGGGGGTTGGGGTAGTCGTGAATTTCGGCGGGCTGGGTGTTTGGTTGGTTATCTCTTTTGCTCTGAGTTTAGGGTACCTGTTTGTGTATAGAGTTTTATAGGCTGAGCAGTGTTTATAGTTGGCAGGATGGTTACCTTGACAGTGGATGCATTTCGCTGGGCTTTCCGGTGATTTAGCGCACTGGTCAGTGGAGTGAGTTCCTGCACATTTAACGCAGCGGAAAGTATGGTTGCAGTATTTTTGGCACTTTTTGCATTGCACTATTTCTTTTTTCACAAGCGGTGGTTCGAATTGATTATTGACTATTGATTTCATTAGGCGACTGATATTGTAGATTTCCTTATTGTTCGGTTTTTGTTTTATGTCTAAGAAGAATAAGGATAACGGGTCTTTCGAGACTCTATGCCTTATATTACTTACGTTGATGACTTCGTGGCCGAGTTTTGAGAGTTCTTATTTGAGTTCGTCTATGTCTGCTGAGTGGTGGATGTTTCGGAGGATCACCCGGAAAGGCCTTTCCTGTTTGAGTTGGTAGCTGTGGAAGTTGACGTTACAAGATCACCGGTGATCTATCATTTTCGTGATTTCTTGTGTCTCCTACGTGACAATAGCGATTGAGCAGAGTGCGCGATACAAGTTAGGATGATGATTGACCGGTGCCATTTCGGCTGCCATTGCGTTCAGGTCCTCCTTGATAGCGGTTCGTATGCCCACAAAAACAATTAGCAAAATTTCTACCCAGTTGTTCATATAGTGACATTTGATTGCTGCTTTTAGTTGTCGATGCAAACGCTCTACCATTCCGTTAGACGCGAGGTGATAGACTGTCGTGCGTAAATGCTTGATGCCGAGCAACCGGCATAATTTCTCGAATAATTTTGATTAGAATTGACGTCTTTGATCAGATGTTATTTTAAATGGCACGCCGAAATGAAATATCCATGTAGAAAGGAGGCCAACGCGAGAAACGCTCGATACACGTTAAACAATATCGGTAGCCTTGTGAATATTGCATCACGATAATGTCTATGTGTATGTGTTCGAACCGGTCTGCTAACGCTCCGAATGTTCTGACGGGTGTGGGTACGTGCCTGGTGACCTTACATCGCTGACATGGGATACATTGCCGCGTCTAGTTTCGACAATCCTTGTTTATCGACAGCCATATGAAACGCGTCATCATCAGGTTTTGCGTAGCGCGTATCCCTGGGTGGGAAAGTCCGTGTAGCGAATTAAATATGCTGCGTCGCAAAGATTTCGGAACATACGGTCGCACGGTTTCGCTGGATATATCGCAATATATCTCCACGTCTTGGTTGCGAAATCATATCTTTTTCAGCTGTAACGCGTATATGCCGGAGTTGACGATTTCGCGTAATACCGTTCCGTATCGTTCTCTTGCGCGGCTGCTGAAGTTCAGTAGTCGATCGATTTCCCTATCGCTTCGATCCGGGATAAAGCGTCAGCTACATTGTTATCTAGCCCCTTTATATACCGGGTATCGGTCGTAAATTGACCAATATAGTCTAGGTGTCGGAATTGTCGCGGTGAACACTTGTCGAGATTTTGATCGAACGCGTATGTAAGGGGTCTATGATCCGTATAAATCGTAAAATCTTCCCCTTCCACGGCGTGTCTAAAGCGTTTAATCGCGGTGTACATCGCGAGTAGCTCGCGATCATAAGCGCTATACTTTCGCTGCGCGGGGGTCAAGGATTTCGTAAGGAATCCTAACGGCTGCCAAGTATCGTTGACGCGTTGTTGCAAGACCGCTCCTATCGCGTAATCGGATGCGTTTACCGCGAGGCTGACGGGTGCTCCGGGAGTCGGATGTGCTAGCATCGTGGCGTCAGCGAGGGCGCGTTTCGACTCGCGGAAGCTATTTTCGGTTTATTCCGACCACTTAATGGGCGCGTTGCCCTTTTTTGCATCTTTTAACCAAGTTGAGTGGTTGAAAAACTTTTGCGGCCCCCGGTATGAAACGTCGGTAGAAGTTAGTCATACCGAGGTACCTTCGCAGGTGCTTTCCGGTCGCGGATTGCCGTACTTCGACGATGGCGTCTACGCTTTCGGCTAGCGGTTTTATCCAGTCGGCGGTTGCGGTGTATCCTAAAAATGTGATTTCGCTCGCGCCGAATTCACATTTCGCGGGGTTTATTACTACGCCGTACTCGTCTAAGCGTTTAAATAAGATTCGCAAGTGTTCGCGATGTTGTTCTTCGTCTTCCGAAGCTATGAGAAACAAACCAAACAGGGTCGTGACCGCAGATTTTTCGACGTCCTCGGGTACTATCGTAATTTGATGATACGCGTGGACGAGATCGATTTTCGAGAAGATTCGCTTACCATGTAGTTGCTGCTTCTCAACGCGAGAATTGATTGTAATTTCAACAAATAAATAAAAAAAAAAAAAATGTAGTTGCTGCGCAAAATCTTCAATATGGGGCAGCGAACATCTGCCGGGTATGGTACCGGGTTGTAGGCCTCCGTCTTGTTTGGCAACAACGTGCAAGGATGATGCCCATCTCCTCGATGATCTAATCACTCCTTGCTCAATCATCATCTCGAATTCCGCCTTCACCTGTTTAAGCCGATCGAGGGCGAGGGTCGAAAGTTGCTGTAGACGGAGAGTCCTGGCGTCGTCTTGATGTGGTGTTCCGCACCGTGCGTTTCGAAAATGGGCGGCCTTAAAACCTTTAATATGTTTCTTTGGGTGAAAACTAAAACATTTTTTATTGACATTTACTCAAATAGGAGAACACAATTCCTATGAAAATCATTTAAACTCGCTATCTTAATTCGCAATGCGCCAAATTTTATCCTATGCCTGATCAAATCTCAATTACATCAAATCAGCGAACGATTGTGCTACGACTTGGAAGATTAAACCTGGGAGTACCACGCATTTTACAATACATAGAGGACGAAGTGCGATATAGCATTAAACATAATCGTTATTTATCTGTTAAACAACTATTTCGTCCGTCACAAGGAAATAATTATGTCAATATAAACGTTAAAACGAAATTGTGAACTCTATGCACGATTGCATTTTACAGACATACATCACTAATGTTACCTAAAAAGAGTTTTTCACTTACTCTTTTCAGTGCTCCGCATTCACCCGTAATTGCGAATAAAAAACATTAGACTTCTCTTACTATAATTCATTTCCTAGTTTTTAATATTCTTGTATTCTTTAATTTTTGGAATGATTTTGAAATGATTTTTGAATACATCGTTATCATTACTTGAATACAAACAAGGAGTAGCATCCTTTCTTAATTTCAGGGAAGCATAAACATTATTTTTCAGGAAATGTTTATTCCTAAAAAATATATTTATTTTTTAACCCAATGTTTCACATTTCAACCCAGTCATCTAGCTCGCAATTTACTATCTGCATCACAAATCTATTAATACGAATCAAGTAAAAACAATAAGCATACATATTGCACGCGCCGTAACGTAGACTAAAACTACCAATAGCGCGAGTGAGCGTTCCAATTTGAAATTTAAATAAATTTTAAAAATTTGTATAGAAACCAAATTCGAGCCTCACAACCCCCACGGAATAACCCGTCACATGACGACCCCTCAACGGTAGACCTAAATATAAATAAGTGTAGCGACAAAGAAGAGAGAGATAATTCCTTAGTTCAGAGTAGTTAATTCCTCAGTTCCGTGTGATTAGTTCCCAGTTCTTGTTAGTCTTGTTAATCGACGTGTTTGCATTTGTCAATTTGTAAATTATTGAAAATCTATCAAATTAAAATCTTGTAATTAATAAGAGTGAAAACGTATTGCGAACGATTGTAACTTCGAGTATTTGAAATTTCAACGACAATCCTGTCAATATCCAATTAGAATACGAATAAACATTTTTTTGTGAAGAATATTTGTCTAATAATATAATAGGATTAAGCGAACATTTATTTTCACCAACTTTAATCCTCTCCTGTGCCAGTACTCCTGCGCGTAGCAGGTTAGCCGAAACGTGGAGTTTAATTGCCAATCGCATTAAATAACAGACAACACTACAATTTAATCTGAATTCAAAAATTAACGGCAACACAACCAAAATGAGCCAAACAAAACGTAACAACGAACATTTCTTATAACGTTTCCATTTATCTCTTTGATGATCCAGTGTATCTCAAACTAGGTTATATTAACTAACAATTACTGTGAAATAAAACGAAAACAGAAAAAGGAATTAATTAATTAATTATAAGAGAAATAATTAACTAATTCTGAGGAAACTAATTGAAAACTATCATAAAATTATTTTTAAGGAGAGAAGATTATTTTAGCAGACTTGATCTGCTTATTTCTATATCTGTGTCTCGCTGTTATCCTGTCAAATTATCTTAGATTGTCAATTATTTCATAGATTTTGATCACTTTAAAATTGCTGTCATTCATGTGACCCGATTGGGAATTTATAATTCTTGATCATAATATGTTTTCATATATCTGTAATAAAACACTACCCGCTAGACCTAAACGCTAGATTCATTTAGTTATCCAAATTAAGCATATGCATTTACTTATAATACTTATAAATTATACCTATCTATAATAAGTGTTAACTTATTGTAAATAAACAGCCATGTCACTGCGCCACGCCAGAAAAATTACTGAAAATTCTCAACGCGAGAATTGATTGTAATTTCAACAAATAAATAAAAAAAAATATATATATATATCTGTAATGGGGCTCTAGAGTCGCAGGAATTCAGGCTAAAAAATACATTGTATGATTGGGCTATTCTTATATCTCGTTTGTGCTAAAGTTCCATTACCATTTTCGCGTCACTCATAACGTTATCAACAAAATGCATAAACATATTGCAACGCTTACTGTGGGAAGAATTATAAATTCCATAGTTGGTCACATGAACGACACTCATTTCAAAATGATAAAAATATGTGAAATGATTGACGATCTAAGAATATTTGGCGGGATATATAGGCAAACAGGTAAGGAGGTTAGGTCTCGCAAAATTTATATTATTATAAAACTAATTTACTGGCTTCGCAATTAGTTTTCTTATAATTATTTCATTAATTTGTTTATAACAAATCAGATTATTCTTTCTTATTTGTTCGTTTTATTTTATAGTAGTTGTTAGTTAATTGAATCTAGTGTTAGATATAATGGAACTGAAATCAAAAAGATAAAAAGGAACATTATAAGAAATATTCTTATTATAACAATTACTGAATCTTTTTTCTTAACAAATGGGTCTCACGTAAATTATTAAGCGCTTTGAATTTTCTTTAGACTGCGAGATACAATGTAAATTATAAACATGTGATCAATAAACTTTATTTATTAAAATGCATACATGTATGGCGTATCTGTCAAAGGAACTCTTAAAGATGTTCTGTAAGAAAATGCGAAGTTCGAACACTTGGGACGGCCGTGTTTACGAGTATTCTTTGTACAATCGTCGACGTGGGCGAACGTCGAAGTAAAACCACGCCAGTGTGGCATTTCTGAATCAACAGTATGTGATACTCAATCCAATACATAATCAATTTTTGTCTATTTCTTTATACGAATATGTCTGTAATTCAAATGTACACCTTCATACTACTAAAGTATTCAAGAAATAGTATTCGTGCGAAATATATCGTCGCTACATCGAGCCTGAAATTGCCTATCAAGATCAAATGTCTCTACTCTCTATAAGCACACGCATTCATATATGATGCTGTTTGGCTTTTACTGATACTTCTTTAATAAGTATTTTATCAATGACTGTTGTTTATGAGTAGAGCACGCTGAAGTTACTATGGAATTTCTCAGTCGGTATGGCAGTTACGTTGGGCCATGAAGGGCGATTTGTCTATTCGTATATCTCGTTTGTAGCCTTACCTCCTCGACTGGAGTTTCTAGACCTGTGTATATACCGTGTGTTGTACGATAGCAGAGATAAAATGACAATGGTTGGTAAGTTATTTACTATGTTCAATCGATAACGTCGTACGTAACATTATTCCTAGATATCATCCACAGCAAATAGAGATTCCTACTATAAATTTATCAGCAGTTGATTACTGTTTCAGTGCAGAAATTGGAATACCCTTTAAGTACAGATACTTCGAGTTATTTTCAGGAAATCAAAGTAGTATCGATGTATTAATTTTTAACAATCACGTACTCGAGTTAGTAACTTTACATTGTAATTACGAAACTGTTGCTGAATAATTTTCTTTATTACATATTATGTTACTTCTAATGGGTGATCTCGTGTAGATTTGGAAAGTTCAAAACGAATCACGAATATCATCACGAATATCAATAAGACGTAGATTGAAACAGATTAAGCTAGACTATACATAAAACGAGACTTCGTTTGTGAAAGATCATCGTCGATATTAGAAATTCTCATTTTTTTAGTTTGAAACAATTATTAGCTTGAATAATTTTTTAGTTTATATACAAAGTGAAACGAATGTATTGACAGAGGTCGGATTTTCATATAAAATTCTTTGTAAATTTTCTAAAGAATGTGATTCTCTATTTATTCTTTTTATAAAATGTAAGTTTAACCATACCATGAATCATAAACTTTAAAAATAATTATAATAAAAAAAATGAAATATGCATATAAAAGTCCGTTTTCAATGGAACAAAAGTATTGGTGCATATACGATTTTGCAATATAAATTTATTACAACATTTGGTTTAATATCTAGTAAACAATCCTTTTTTTATAATAGCTCTCAGGCGATTAGAAATTGAATGTATTAATATTTTTGTGACTTTTTGATCTACTTGGTGTCATTCCTCCAGCAGTACTTTATTTAGGTCTTGCTTAGACGTAATATAAGATAAAGATACTCAATAAGATTTAGGTTTAAAGATTGTGTTGGAGTCGTTAACGTATGCGATGTATTAAAATGTAATGTCTAACAATGTAGGCTGTTTGGTATCATTAACCTGCCGAAAATAATAATCTTGCCCTAAATTCAATTTTAGAAATTGAAATATTGAAATATTTAAATAATCATATTTGTGCTTGGCGTTTTCAACAAAAACAAGTTCTCCTACACTAGAAATGTTCATGCACGCTGATACCATTACTCCACCACTCTCGTGTTTGAAGGTTTGGACAAATTTTTTCATCTGATTCAGTATTCGGTTTTCATCAAATTAAAAACCGCCCATTCCATTGAAAAATATTAAATTTGCTTTCGCCTAAAAACAATACTTTGTCGCAGAAAGTTGTATTTTCGTGTACATAATTAATAGCGAACATCAATAATTTTTTTTATGAATTTTACTAATGTATGGTTTTTTTCTTGCAATTCTTTATTCGTATCCAGCAGTTCTGGGTGTTGTATTTTCGTGTTAAATTCTGTTTCGTGTTTTACTATTCCAGCTATTTCCAATGATATAGTTTTACGTTCTTTTTTTATTATATCGACTATATTTCTTTCTCGGCTTGTAAGCTCCCAAGGACGGTGTCTTCGTGTGGTATTTCTTAGATCTCATTCTCAAGAAATCATTTAATCACACTTCTTATGGCAAAACGACTTCTGTTAATAACTTTGCTTATTTCCGAATAAGATTTTCCTTGCGCATATAAATTTAATACAACCTTTCTTTCAACCCTTGTTGTCTCTTTTGTTTTATTTTCCATTATTCACGTAATTTATCTTTCTGGAAAATATTCTTACTAACTCTAAAATGATCATCAGCTTGAATGGAGGAGCTTCCCGTGATATAACAGATATGCTAACATTGGAAATATTTAGGTATACTACACGTAATAACAAATTTCTTAAGTATGCTAATACTTTTGTTCCTCTGAAAACAGACTTTTGCGTGCATTTTGCCTTTTTTGTTTATTAAAATCATTTTTAAAATGCATGTTTCATGGTATATTTAAACTTTAGAATCGACAGTTATGTTTTACAAAAAGATTAAATAGAGAATCACATTCTTTACAGATTTACAAAGAATTTTATACGAAGACCCGGCCTATGCCAATACTTTTGTTTGGCACCGTATTTGAAATAAACAAATATCAGAGTAGGCTGTATAATTTCGAATTTTGAAAGTGTACTAGTAATTTAAAAATATTACGGCGTATCATATATACTGCAAAATTGGAATAAAGTTACATACATATAAAAATATAATAGGATTCTGGATCTTCCATTTTCGAAACAAATATATTCTATATCAGAATTTAATTTCATTTGTCTATAACATCAATACTCCCAATCGAACAAGAAATACAATCCCGTTTTTAGATACAAACACGCAATAAAATCTTCTTGTCGGCCAATGCTACGAAGGGGTGGCAAAAACATTTACAACCACGAAAACGTATCGATATTCAGAGATACTTCGGGGTAATTTGTTTCGAAGTTTCGTGGCAGTTTAGAAAACTGTATTTTCGGACATTTGTAATGATCTGCAATCGCGATAAGGAACTTTGAAGAATTAATAATTCGCGAATTAATTGAAACTCACATTCCTTCATAGTTTCGCGAACAATGAGAGAACTCAGGGCACTATAAAAATATTTAAACACGGTATTTGATGGCATGCTTGGAATTTCATAGTCCGTCCAGCCGTCGGATTTTGCGGGGCCGAACTTTACGATACGCGAACTTTTTCTTGCGACTTGAAGCTCATTCGTTTCGTAATCTTCTCGACTTTGCGTTCTCGTTAAAAGGGAGGATGAGCAGGCACGTACGATGAAAGGTCGTGTTTTCGAAGGTAAAAGGAACAAAAAAAGAGACAGAAGGGAAAAGCAAACGTTTAGGAAAAGTAAGCGAAATGCGAAGACGTGAAAATCGCTCGTCAAGTGTAAGGATAAAGCTTCTGCCTTATCGACTTGATATCTGGTAAGATGTGCTTGCTGATCGAACCTTTCAAACAACAGTATAATATTATTTCTGGAATCGTCGGTATATCATTCTCGTGCGACTATCATCAACCATCGCGATAGGTATTCGGCATCGTAAAGTTTGGACGTTAAATTGGCCCTCATAAAACGTTCCACTTCCAAGAATATTCGGAATCGATCAAACTTCCCCGCGTTAGATGTGTCTTTTCTATTCTTGGAATATTCTTTTACGTTTACTACCGAGACTGGGATTTCTATAGCAAACATTTCACGTACGGTGTAAGTGGATAGTGAACGACACTTGTACTTTTTTCCTACGAATACAACTCTTCTATGCGGTATAGAAGATTTTTTCATAGGTAGACTGCTGATATTTGTGCAAACTAATATTTTGATGGATACAACTATTAACCAATTGACTGCGGAATTTAGTTTTAGAATCTCTCTTATGGAGTTAGGTCATGGAGTGCGTAAATAAATACAAGCGCATCGAAATAAAGTTTTTGTTTGACGTGTACACTCGTCAAAGATAACACAGTTAACTGGTTAAAATGGAATCTACATAAATATTTGTTTCACCCATTACATGTTATAGCGAGTACTATACCTTGAATATGATTATAAAACCATTCAAAAATTTCCAGTTTGTATACATATGTTCATAGTTCGTAGGCATTTTGGACATTTTTCTAATTGTGAATTTCCCATGGATTTATAACTAAAAAGATATTACATAAAGTATAAAGAATCACATCAAGAATACTACGTAAAGTATTTTCACTATTGCAAATAACTTGTACTTTGATTGAACTCTGTGGGCTTGAAACACAACCAGAAGTAGTAAATTGAAGTTTTTAAAATATGTATACAAAGAGAGATCTGTTTTGAAGTTTCAGTTACGAAGCTAGATACAGTGGCTCACGAAAGTATTCGAACGCTTACACTTACAAATTTCAATTAATAAAATGAGGTGTACTAAACTAATTTGTTAAAATAATTTGGTATCTATAGTGGCGGGAAAGTGTCAAGATTACATCAGTAAAATTTGAAAACGATTCAATAATATAGACAGGAGTTGTGATACATTTATTAGAAACATTCATGTTAAGTGTCTCACAAAAGTATTCGAACGATGTAATAAAATGATAGTTTATTTATTTATTATTGCTCAGTCCGTGCCTTTCGGTTTTGGACGAACTTTCGGTTTTACATCTCACGTTTATTTCTCTTCTTATATGTCTACCTCCCCTCTTTTCCACTCTATTCTATTGCACTATCTTAATTATTCTATTTCTAGAAACTAAAACTAGAAACTACAAATTAGCAACTAATGACTTAAAACCATTGCAACTTTGGTCTTTAGCCCTTCTCTTCTCTATTATTGCTTTCAGTTCTGTTAAACCTTCTCCAATCTTATTTAGCGTTTTTCCTATGTCCTTTGGTCCTCCTGTTATTTCACATTCTTCTATTACATGTCTCAGGTCTTCTTCTTTCCTTCTACATAGTCTGCATCTTTTTTCTCCCTCTTCTTTCCAGTATTCCTCTGCTTTGGTCTCGTTTCCACATCTGAATTTTGCCAGTATTCTTCTGTCCCTCCACTTCATCCTCCCTTCTAAGTACTTTGGTAATTTTTCTTTGGCTATATTTCTGTAGTGTATATTATATTTGGATTCCCTTATCCTTTTCCCCCTCTCTTCTGCTTCTCTCTTTCTTCTTTCTTCTATAATTTGGTCTGCTGTCGTCCTTTCTTGCTCCTCTCCTGCTTCTATCTGCGTCCCTCCCTTTCTCACCTCTTCTAGCGATAAAATGATAGTGTTTCATCTTCCTTCGCACCGAATGTAAACATCATTGCTAAATGAAAATATTCATACGTTCACTTGATGTTAGAATATCGTTTCAATAACGGTAATGTAAAAGTGTGCACAATAGTATTTAAAATGGATACCAAAAAGACTTTACTCTTTGAGATTTCTGCTACTACCTTTTGCTGTCGTTATTCCGACCTCCTTTTCTCTCGATTTGGGGATGGAAGATGCAATGGTGAAACGTCGCTGAAAACGGCTACCAAACGAGCGCTATCTTGATTTGTAGCCCGCTTATTCTGGCTGATCGGCGATTTATTTCTATGTGCTGTGCTCTGCGACTAGTTTAAGTTGGTTTGCTGTTAAAGCGTGCAGAAAAAGGAAGCGATAGTGTTAGGTATATAAATATATGTTTCAAGCATTGTATTTATGTAAGATCTACTTTCCATTTCGATATTTTTAATAGTATTTTTCAGTATTATTCTTTATTACGCAGAATGGTCCGATAAGAGAATTGGCACTTGAATATTTCCGTTGTTTATAGAGATCTGGGAAAATTTTATTAACAAATGTTGTTCAGTATAGAAGAAGCTATAATATGGCAGTAACAAATTTTTGCAGCTGGAGGAGTTTCGAAGATTTCAAAGTCACCTCCACTTTTTTAAATGGAGTTATATAATTTTGTATACATTAGTTGCCTCATACGACATTTTCTATAAAATATGTATTAATCTATCATGTTTTAATAATTACACTCTTGCTTTTCATAACATTTGGTCAACTTATCTGATATTTTAAATACATCTTTAGACCTAAGATTGTTTTCATTTTCAACTATTTTGAAGATGGTATCCCACTGGGGGTAGCCACCCACATGCTATATTGCTATATCACTAAGCTATAATATTTTACCAAATGTCCTACTGGGCAAATTGTAAAATGTAAATAAATAAATAATAATAAAAAAAAATTTTCAACTATGTCATATTAAAATCCTTCTATTTAATCATAAAGTGATATTAAAATTAGAAAATCAACGAGAATGTACTTACCATATCGTGCTCCTGTGGTTTATAGATATACATAAATTTTTATTATTTTTTCTTTTGCTATTTGCCAGTTTTCCTTTACGAATTTCTTTCATCTATTATTCTTCTTTTTCTCATGGCCTAAAACACGCTCGTAAAACTCGTTCCACTTATTCCCTCTATTTTCAACATCCCTCCTCATCGTTAAACAATATACTTATCCATAACATGCCAATCTTCATCCGCGGTGTATCTCCATAACATTCCCATCTTCGATATTCTATACTATTTCGTACAATTTTCTGAAACAAAAGAACAAAAAAAGCTGACAAACAGCTTCCCTTCTGCGCGTACTATTCTTCCACTTTCGTTGATTGCCGTCAAACCGTTCATCTTCCACGCAAGGAATCTCTCTGTCGAATAATCGTTGTTGGATTTCATCTGTTCGTTAAAAAAGATCCCACGCAGAATAAACACACAAGATCCGTTCAGTATCTTCATTTTAGCTTGGAAAAAACTTCAAGGAGAATCGTAAAACGTTAATGAAAGAGAAAATCTTTAAACCACGAGATTTAGACGTAGCTCGTTTGTAAAAACGGAGAATCCTTCACGCGTCTAACAGGCACGGAAACTCGAGCGTTTAGCTTTGCCTCTTTTGTTCGTTCCTCGTGTCTCTTTATTTTGCTAGGATGACGGACAATCGACGAGACTGCGTGGGGATAGGGACGAAAGATAATCTTTCGTTTTCATTTTCGCGCTTTAAAAAGCCTTTGTCGGATTTTTGATATCGAAATGAATCGTTGCGTGACTCACGATAAAAAAGTCGAGGGGATACGACGGAAAAATTCACAAGGGAGAAACGAGTCTCTTTATACATCGATGATCGAATATGAAGCGATAGAGAGGAAGATAATCTGAAATGAAATAGGCTGGATTTCTCGTCCTTCGTTTTCGGCTCGCGTTCTCATTCAATTAACCAAGGGAGATGCAGTTAACGATTGTTCGATTATTAACCATCGATTATTAACTCTTCTTTTTCTCTCTTCTTTTATTCTTTTCTTTCCTTATGATCCTCTTGCAACGTTACGTTTGAGATAACGCGCGTGGTTTATTGTATGTAAATTTACAAAAGCTTAGGTAACCGCTTTGTGGAAAATCGGCGGCGGTAACACGCGGCAGGGATGATTTAATCGCTATTACCATAATAGTGAATAATTTTCTGGCCAGCCACTAATTATTAATTACGCACCAACGATCCACATGCTATCACCGGGATCGATCTTTGACGTTAACTTGATCCCGCGAAATTTATTGCCGATGAATCGAGATTATCTTTGACATTTTTGTTTCCCGAGTTTATTCGATACTTCCTTTTTTATTACACGGCGAAGTTTTAAGATGAACAAGTTCGCTGGTCGAATGGAAACTTTCCTACCACTGCTTCGTGTTCTGTCTTACGGACTTGCGTCTTTTTCTTAGCAAAGAATGGAAGATAAACCGTCTAAGTAGTCAATTTTGGCTTTTCTTTCAAAATTTTCTCAAGAAGGTCTGTTTCTTCTGATAAAGCACACGAAGAAGTATCCGGAGAATGCGGAGAATTCCAATTAAACGAATACAGAGAGAATGTAAACACATGGTGTCGTAACGTAAACAAGCAAGAGGAGAATCATAAAAATAAATCAACGAGTCATAAAAGAAAAAAAAGTTGTGTCTTTTTAGTTTCAAGCAATTTTATTTATTTATTTATTTACGGCAATAAACGAGCAAAGCTCTTTCAGAACGTATAGAAAAACATCGCACGTATAGAACAAAACAAAATCTTTCGCTCAATGAAAATCACAGGTAGATCAAAAAATCACAAGTAGATGATGTGAGTTGTGATTAGCCTAGAACAGGAATAGTGTCGTAAAGAAAACACTATATAGAATGTTTAACTTTATCGACGATGTCAGAGACAAGGTGAAAATAATTATGAAATCTGTTGCAGATTTTATCAATGGTATCAATGTGATCGTATTTAGATATATAAAAGGGCTAATAAAATAGGTTTGGATGTGTGACAGTGTGAGATGTTACATGTAATTTCGCTAGATTAAGAAAAGCAGGACGATCAATTCTATTATTAACAATGTTGCGCAGAAGCATGCCACAACAGTACGTCTGTTATACAGAGGATATAAATTAAATCTAAATATTATGCCATACCATTTGTGGTTATTCCGTTTCATAAGAGTATATCTTAAAAGATAGGAAACAGTTGCAGATAGCAAGAAGTTGTGTTGAATTTTTCAAAGCCGGTCTCGGTGTTTTGCTAAGTGCGGTATCCCATATGGCAAAAGTATATTGCAGATATGGAAGAACCAGGAACAAGTATAGGCAAGGCAGCGTACTAGGATTTTTAAAAGTTGGAACTGGAGCTCTGTTGTGTTTTTGTAAAATGAGTTTTATTATGTATGTTCTTATATTTCGTGAATGTACAAATTGTTAAGCATATTTGCAATAAGTAAATATAAAGCAGATCCTAGCTACGAGTTTTGATTTTATTATACAGGGTGGTTGGTAACTGGTGGTACAAGCGGAAAGGGGGTGATTCTACGCGAAGAAGTCGAAAACATAGAATAAACATTTTTCGTTTGAGGCTTTGTTTTCGAGAAAATTGACTTTGGATTTTCGCTCGGTACGCGTGCGGTACGTTATAACGGATCTCACTGTAGATCGTTGTCTCGATGGAAAAATTAAAAAAAAAAAAATAAAAAAAAATTTTTATTCTATATTTTCGACTTCTTTTTTCGCGTAGAATCACCCCCTTTCCGCTTGTACCATCAGTTACCAACCACCCTGTATATAAGAGGCTAAACATACCGATAATTTAAATAGGTAAAATCCAAATATAAACTAGCAACAGGAGATTATAAAGAAACAAACGATAGACGAATAAGAAAATGACGAAAGAACAAATCGCGTACCGAGAGTAACACTGATGAATAGTGGCGCAAAATTTTTAATGAAATCAGCGGGGGCGTTACAATTTGAGCTCTATATGGAATTACCCTTAATCACGATGAAAATATCCAGAAGAACGGCTGACTAAGCCCGTAATTAACATTGTGCCATCGTTGTCAGATCAATATAATAGGAGAATCGCGAACGATATAGACGTGCACCTTAATTATTGCGCCACAGGCGGGACTGTGTAACGATGTGCGTTCAATAGCAAAATTTCATCGAGCAGCCAGGTGGAGATATGAAGAAGTGGCAGAGAGATGCAGGTTGAAAACAGCGTATTGGTATAATAAGCTGCTCTTTAAAACCAACCGGGCTTGTTTCGTTCAAAAGCCCGCCACGGAAGCATGCTTACAGGATTTTCGCTGCGATTCACCGTTCCTTATTTCGATCCTCAACGAGAACACGCCCGAGAAACAAATATTCTTGCTACCCGCTGGGCTGCTTTAAATTACACCACCAGCCCGGCTGGAAAAATCTCTCTCTTACTTCGTCTTTTTCACTTCACTTGCGCAACGTAATTATTTTCTTCGGCTAAAATGCTCCGTTTAAAATGTTTTTTGCGTTGTTGCGGAATTTGTTAATTGATTCCCTTTTTATTTGATCGCTTAATTTGCGTGAGATGGTTGCGTTACAATGGTGCAGATTTGATGAGAATGATGAAGGGAAAATGTAGAAGAAGACAGTACGAGTGATAAAAGGATCGAAAAGAAAGTAACAGAAAAAGAAAGGCAGGGTACAAATAAAATCCAATGTTCATTTCGGTGAATCCCCTCACGAAATTAATTTATGGCGATGCGTTTATTTGACAGGTTTCACATTTGTGTCGAACAAATATCTTGGCGAAATTCGAAATGCGACGACATAAACGTTTAATTATCGTTTCGCAAAAGCGGCTGCTGAAATGAAACGCATCCTTCAAAACGATTCAATTTCAATTCCGTTGCGTTTAAATACGCGTAACAGAAGCACGCAGGTTTCGCAATCTTAAAAGAATATGTTCGTTCGAATGGAAGGCCTGGTTCTTCGTAGGCGTTTCAACACCTTTTGTCGACAACGCGTGAATCTTCTAATCGGATCTAATCTTGATAAAACGTGGCTACGTATGCTTCGAAAGGAGCGGAAGTTCAGCAGGGACTTACAGTCGTAAGCGTGGATTAAGGCAGTAAGCATATAACCGGGACGGTATTATTATCTAAAATCTGTTCAGCCCTAGGTCAAGTGATTACACAGACCACGCAGCGGCCGTCCTCTGAGAATTCTTGGTTAATTTCAAAGATGGCTCTTGCTGTATCGTGTCGTGGACGAAGGCGAAAACGTGCTTCACCGTGTTTACTGTTCTTGCTAGAAGCCGAGGACATATAGCGATGTTGAAACTGTCTTGTGTAAACTTGTTTACTTAAAAAGTTAGCCACAAGCAATGGGGCTTGTATTATAGTTCAAAATTTCGATATTAATAGCATACGTTTGAAAGGAAAAGAGACAGACGATGAAAGATAGTAGATGATATATGAATACTTGTTTCGGTCATTTTCGATCCAATTATATTTTTGTAATGTTAAAAAATATCTGTAGTTTAAACAAAATTGAAGCAAGTCTTACTAACACGAAAAATTTTTCTTTGCAAAATTTTACGCTGAACTTCTTAAACAATTCGAAAAATTCATTTTGTTTACTAAAGGAGAGTAAGATCGTAGCAACGTTAACGAAATATGTATTCTAAGAATATAAAAATATTAACGTATAAAGTACACAAATGACATGAGAATGAGAAATGACAAAAGAGATATAATGCAAAAAAAAAAAAAAATGTACAAGCAGTAAATATTTTGGAAGATTTTTCACGTGGCTGCGACTATTGATTCGATATGTGACATAAATATTCCCCAAATTTGAAGTTGAAATTTTTTAAAATTTTGAATCTTTTTTTTTTTACATTCCTTACAATTAGCTATAATTTTCTAACTACTTTAATTATAAAATAAAGCGTAACAAAATGTGAGGGATTTGTTTTTCAACTAATTGCACGTCGTTGATTGATTATATATATCGGAGAGTTATGGCTTTTAGCTTTTTTCATTTCGAATCGCGCGTTTCCGTTTAGACACTTTCCACCGGAGGCCGGAGGGACCGTAAAATAAATTTCTGGGAACGGTTACGAGGGGCGAAACCGCACCGCTGAAATAACCCTTTGAGTGTCGAACGGCGATATATCGTTTTGTTGTGTACCAGCCAAAAATACAGGGGTTACGAACGCGTCGCTGAAACATCGGGAGATTGATGCCTCGGGAAGCTAACTACTGTTCGAAACTAACACGAATAAAACTAAACGCGTATAAATCTGTCGTACGAATAATCATACATCTGTGGCATGCTGTAAATTCAATTTAGGATATGACGCATACAAAAATTTCTTTCCATATAAAATGTATAAAATTTCATAATATTATCAGTTTGCTAGGAGAATGATATAGATAGGAAACGCAAATTCTTCGGAGAATTGGTTTAAAATAGAAAATTATTAATGAATCGGCCATTTATCATCAATCACTATAGATCAATTAAAATATAAGGAGACGTAAAATGAAGAAAAACGTCTCGTAGACGGTATCGTGAAAGTAATAAAGCAAACGATTTATGCATTAACTGGCACCTCGAGAGTACATTTTCAATAAAAATCGCGACACGGTAAAGGCGGTACTCCGCGTCACGTGTTACGATTGCGCGCGTGATTTAAATTTTAAATTTTCCGCGCGCGCGCGCGACTCCGTGGACGCCGGATGCAAATTTTAATGCATGCAAACCGTGACGAAAGCGTTTCGCGCGAATTAATATATTTGCCAGTAAGTGGAAGCCATATATCGTCCCTCTTCTGCTTGTTTTTCTTACTTGCGCGTCGATACAATGCGCTCGTATTTCTAAGTTATGTTCCAAGAGACGTTTACGCATGCCGTGACGTAGATCAAAGGAATGTAAAAATGGATTTCAACGAAAGGACTGCGTATCGAGGGGGAAAAATAACTGACAAGCGCCGTACTTGTTATCAACTTTCTAATAAGCTACCACGGAATAATGGCACGTGACAAACCTTAACAACACGCAGTTGCTAATAATACATTGCTTGTAAAAATAACGATATACGCCTTTCGCCTCTGTCTATACACTCTTTACTAAGGGTTTTCGATGAATGAGTAAAAAATAGCATTAAAAGAAATATATTTTGAGACACTTTCTTTTATACATACAAGACATTTATTCAACAATGACAAATTTGAATGGGGAAAATTGAGCAAAAGTCAACCCCTGATGTACAGATTTAATAAAATATCATCTAGAATCTATGAGAAATTTCTTGTCGAATTCGCAGGTCGTTGTTTGATACGTTCATGCGAAAACACAGAAAAATCCGTTCTCGGAACCAGCGTAACATCGTGTTCGATCAAACGGTTATATCTTTTTTCCTCTTTTCGACTTCTATCGCGATAAAACGGGGGCAAATTAAACTAATCGAGAACCACAAAATCCTAATAGATGAGGTGATTTTGGTGTAGGATGCCAAAGGAATACACGGCGGTGCTTAACAGTACATTTGTTAACAATTCTCGCCTTCGACTCTTTACGTACAACTCTCAATTCCAACTCACGATTCTCACTTCTCGGTTAAAACTCGACTGATAAGCAATAAGTTAAGATAGCGATCGAGCAGAGTACGCAATATAAGTTAAGATGAAGACTGGTCAAAAAAACATAGAGCAACTGAACTTTCTATGACGATGACGAGATAAGCGGATTTGTTAAGGGCAAGTTTTCGTTAGGAAAGTGAGGAAAATGAACGTCGCTGTTAATTGGTTAATCTACCATGTTGGTAGTGAGGAAGGATGCTAGCTGTCTCCGAGTGAAAGTGGCTAGCGAGAAGCATCATATGTGAGAAAAACCAGATTTCCCGTTTCTTTCCGGAGTGGATAATAAATTTAAGGAATGCTACAACTAAAAGATATTTGTTCGGTTTGAAGGATCTTAAGACGTTGGTCGTCTCGTCACCCATACCTGTGTGACGGGTATGTTTCCGTGGGGACCCGTCGCCCAAATATGGGTGACGTACTTCTTGTTCGAGTTAATTAAATATAGGATATTATGTATAGGATATACAACATAAAAATATTAAAAAGACATTATACCATACTTTTTATTAATTTATATTCTGGATAAAATATTACATTATGCAATATCGCATGGTATTCGTTAAAACATTCCAAACACATTTGGAGTTTTTTTGGATACTTCGAACAATATGTTGTAGTTTTTTTTACGTTTATTCTCGCTTCTTGGGGTGCGACAGTTTGCCTCTTCTTCTTGTAACATAGGGCGCACATCCTTCTTATAGGCTTGCCCTGCTGATTTTTACGAATCTCCAAATGGTGGGACACCTTCGTTTTCTCCCGATGGTTGTCGGGCACAGTATTTTCTGAAGACACATCGAGCCATTCGGAAACGAGAATTTCCCGAAATTTTTTTATCGATATTTTTTGTTTGTGGCTGTTTGGTACACAATATGAGCATTTGTTATAGTTGTTCCTAAGATTAAATGTAGTGCTAATTTCCAATACCACTTGATGCTTTTCCGTATCGTAGTGGCATGTGAGACCATCTGGTCGCTTCTGTCGATACCACTTTTTCCACTATTGTATGCAATTACCGCCAAAGGTTTCTGTTTCAGAGGACGTCCGCGATATGTAGAATTCGAGCTTGAAATCATAATGGGTGCATGTTTTGTTGATAATATTTCAACATCTTGAACATCTCTCCATTTAAGCATCACAATACCGTTCTTATCTTCTCGTGTTATCATTCCACCTGTCTTCAACCGGTACGACATTACGAAATTGGGCATATATTTTTTGTTGTGTCGTACAGTTCCAACGATATGGGTCCTAAAATTTAAAAATTTGACTGCTAACTGATAGCTGGCATAAAAGTTGTCGACGAACAAAGTTTGTCCTTCCTTTAGCAATTTATCCGCAAGTTCAATGCAGATGTTTTCAGCTATGCCAACTTGCTTACTTCCGGTGATATCTCGCTCAGAATATACTTTTGCAGACCATGTGTAACCTTCGGTGGAACACAGTTTGAATAGTTTTATACATACTTATGCGATTTCGTCGGTATGTATTGTCGGAATATTAGTTGTCCCCTCCAAGGAACCATTGTCTCGTCGACAACAATATCTTTACCTGGTGAACAAATTTTTTTGGTAATTGTCTATCAATATGTTCATGAGTGGTAAAACCTTTCCGAGTCCGCTACCCGGTTCTATAGTTTCGTTATTTGCAAAATGCAAGTTTCCTAATAGCAATTCAAAAACGATTACGGGACATTCTGCTGCGTGGAAATGAAAAATTGTAAAAAGGGTGCGTTGACCAATATTTAACAAGCGGTACCTGTACTAGACCCATCCAAACCACTAGTTCGATAAATTTTATAATTTCTTTGGAAGTGGTGGGTTTCCATTTCTGATGTAATTTTTTCTCTGCATATCTATTAGTCTCTGTGACTAAAAGGCTTATCACTTTTTCATCAATGAATAACGAAAACACTTCACTTGCGCTAATGTCAGATGGCAAATCCATCAGAAGTTCGCTTTTTCCCGTGAACGGAAATGTCAGTTCCCCGTTAGCGAATTCGTTCCACTGAATATTGTTCAATGAATCATCAATAAAGTCCAATTCCTCTTCTGCGTCTATAGAAAATTCTTCCAACATGTCTTCAAGATCTTCACTTGCATATGCTTCCTCAATATCCGAGTCCGAACTCAATGAAATTCTATTTCTAACTTTTTTTCTAAAATTCACCATTTTGTCATCACTACTCTCCTCACTTTCAAATATATTTTCACGCTGTCTACTGAACATTTTGAGGATGAAAAGATCACTCTCGTGCGTCTCACAAGAAGTATGCTTCTCGACTGAATGAAAGATCTGGGATGTCCGCCAAGAGATCCCTCGGAATACTCTAGCTGGAAAGCTTATCGCTTTCTCCAATTTCGGAATTAAATAATTTGTTCTTTACAATGGATAGAAGGCGATACAGCAATGAATTCCCGCTTATGGCTCTGTTTACGTTCTGCGTACGACGGTCGGATTTGGGCCTTGCGAGAAACTTAGCCGAATTACGCTGGGCGACCAACGTGTTAAATAGAGAAATCGTAAGACTCATGGCGGGTCCTTAAGCTTGTTAAATGTATGCAATGAAGATGTTTAGACATCTGGAAACCATCTTGTCCGAGGGATAGAATCCGCTTTGTGTAGCAGGCCACGGGACGAAACAGATATCGATAGTTCATTAGGCCTGTCGGCGCTAACGTTTCGGTGATACTTGTACCGAGGAAACCGTTGAAAAGTTTTGTTGTCGAGTGCCACTAAATAGCTATGTGAATGGCGAGAACACGGTATTATGTCTATTCGCATAATTCTACATTCATGAAAAAAAACGACTTCAACCAGGCGGGTGAAGCTTCATTCAAAATATACGTAGCTTAATGGGTTGTTGACTTGGTAATTGCCATCAAAGTACTACGTACTTCAGTCGTCTGTAACGAGGCTGATTAGGAGAACGTGTTACTTCCTCCATTTAACCTTGGTGCTATTCTGGACTGATCTTGATGAGAAATGTGGTAAG
The DNA here is from genome assembly GCF_000188095.3 of Bombus impatiens. Lineage (NCBI taxonomy): Eukaryota > Metazoa > Arthropoda > Insecta > Hymenoptera > Apidae > Bombus > Bombus impatiens. The sequence goes on along the minus strand of NT_176695.1, from coordinate 436,467 downwards.
AAATATAATACACTTTCCCGATAATGGCTATTTTGTTCCGAGACTCGTTAACAACCTATTAATCACTTGATCTTACGTGACCAGTTCCTTTGGCAACCTACAGGTTCCAAATAAAACTAATTAACCCAAAGTTGTACGAACTTTTGCTTTCTGAGACCTAATTTTTTTTTCGAATTCCGCCTAATGAAAATGGGCAGATTCGTTCAACCTTTTACTTTCTATAGAAGAAAACGGCCAGTAAAACCCTGGAAACAGGTAACACGTGTTAAATATTTATACGAACTTTTGTTACCTACGTCGTCATTTTTGCTTTTTTATACTTTCTCCTACCACCCAACCATCCTCCTTCTTTTCTTTCTTTTTAGTTTCTTTTTTAGTATCGCGTCTTTTTTCTATTCGCTTAACGGCTTAACCATACACGACTGACGTAAACTTTATAACGAACGCGACGTAGGTATTTGTCGGTACCCGTCCAGGGCAGTATCCGGTCATTTGTAACAAAAAATGGCTACGCGTTAAAACGGAGGAGGGACGCGATGTATGTTCTTTGCCAGAATTTTTCTGTTGACGAGCTTTTGGGCCCAGCCAGCAATTTTCCCGAAACTTCAGAAAGTTGCAGCGCCGCTGTTTGTTCGATCCTGACCACGTATAGTGATACGTCCAGCACAGTGGTTCGTTCAACGTTTCATCTAGCATTTCGTCCCTCATCATACGATTTCCGGCTCGCTATCCGCCGTGTCGGAAGCCGTTATGGTTCGTGCGAACGTTTCAAAGTTTCGCGACGACAAACGATCGAATTATGTTTGTGCAACCCACTATATTGCTGCGTTCGTTCTTTTTCTTTTCTTTAGCGAAAAATGTTATCCTAAAATGAACATGCATAGATTACGATAACAAGAAGAATTGATTTTCGTTGGATTCTCGATGAATAGCTCTTCAAAATTTCCAGTCACGTTCGTCTTGCAGGAGAACTAAAATAAATTCCTGTTTTTTAATTATTCGAAGCTGTAATTACATCGGTCCGATACTGTGGAATAATGATTCTTTTCAATACTTTATAGTAAGCGAAGTGCACAGAAATGGAAATAACCTCTTCGTTAACGTATAATGAAATCCTATCCCCCATCGCTTTTACCGTTCGTGTTACATTGAAAACATATAAATTGTCCGATAAAATATTCACGTGTTACAGGATCACTTCGAAGTAGTTCGTTGAATTTATATATTTATTTATAATGGACGAGTATAACACGCGAGAAGGGGGTGAGATTACGACCACAACGTCGAAACTTGGAACGCGTCTTTAAATCACCGCTTTGTTTCACGGGACAAAGTGAAACAAGCTGGTAATTTGTTCCAGCTTCCTTCTATTCATCGGCGTTACGTAACACTTTAATGGACTGCCGCAGATTCCATTGCTTTACTCCTGCACATGCTTCTGATGAATATCTTTGGAGAAATGGACGCGACCAAGAATCACTTAAATTTCTTTCTTATCTCACATATCCATTCGACATTCGTTCGACCATTATAGTCTGGAATATTCTCCGAAAACAATTAAACGAACAGGCAATCATTTTTAAATCGTTTCGCTAAAATACAAGCATATTAATATTGTAACGTGGAAAAAGCTTTATACTTGCGCCACGTTTCGTTTTGCAAAGCTTCTGAAATATGTGCATTCTCCCGAGCAAATATTTTATATTTGCATCATTTGCGTTAACATCCATTCGAACCTGTTTTTTCTCGCTCTTTTTTTGACTACATTGATTATTTGACGAATCGATCGTCGGAACGAATTCGCCTTTCAATTAGTTCGGTTAGCCAACGAGCGTTCGTTGCTCCTATCAACGAAACACCTCGCATCGTTAGCAATCATGTTCCATTATTCGTCAATTAAATACTTCGCGTCTTGTTGGATTTACGTCACGTCGTGTTTTTAACAGGACAACTTTGTTCATTCCATTGTCGCGTGAAAATTTAAGGAAGTTAATGTAAGTTAGCGCCGTACAGTAAATCGGCTTTTGATAAAAATTTCGTTTATGTTTGATGGCGCGAAGCAATTATTTGCAAAATTATTTCACGACAAGCTATCAAACGCTATTATCATCACAGAAAACACTTATTTCACGAAATACTTTCCAGCAGGACGATTTATCGTCGTTTCGATAAAATGCAGCAGAATAAAATAAAATAACGAAACTACCGCGTGAAAAAATAGGAATCGAAATATCTTTTCTCTGTAAAATTTGCAGAAAGAATAATACGTATAATATTCTTTTCTGGTATTTTCATTCATCTCGAATTTAACCCAATTCAACTATTTACACGTAAATATCTACAAAAGTTTGTTACAATCGTTATTATTATTTCTTTCTATATTTCATTATAAACTTTAATCACTTAACACATGTGTGTATGATACATATATACGGGCATATATTGTTTTCAATTTACCCAATTATTTTATCCACTAAACTTTATGGATTCAAACTACTCTATTTTTTACGAAAATAAATATTTATAGAACGTGTTACAGACGTGTTATGGAACGTGTTACTTGTTTTTTATTTTTAAAAACACAGATACAAAAAATATTCAATTATTTTTATTAGTAAACCGAAAAGGAATTTATATATCAAGGGATAAAGGATTAGAATTCAAACTTAAATTTCCATGTTTTCATATCGTAAGTACTTATCACTTCGTGAAAAACACCATATTTCCCTCGCATTCACGGTTTGACTTACCATCGGATCGTGGTAAATACATTTACCGGTTTGTTCCGCGGAGCGAAATATGCATGGAAATTACCGCTTCTCGTGGCCCAATGCTCCACTAAATCACATTGTCGGAAGAGTGAAAATTGTCTTGGGAAAGAAGGTAGATAAGTACAGCGTGTGGATATCTTGGGAGGGTGGCGTATCAGCTTTGCCAATCCCACGTCCTTTTGGCTCTGTACGTCTGTGTTGGTACCACGTATCACACTTACATATACGTTCGAAAAGAGTGCCAGAATACTTGGTAGGATGACCTCGGAGATTCACGATGGCAACTATTCGGCGACGAAGGTTTAGCCTCGCTCGTAACGTTCTTGCAATAACAATTGATGCATTCATGAGGAAATAGTGCGCAATAACTCGAATTGAGTGTACTCGCGACTATTCAACCTGGCCAAGAAAATATTTACCCCCATCAAAATTGCACTTAAGCAAATATTTTTCCATATGTGGACTCGCGAATTGTAGTAGATCCACAGATAACGCAAGAGTTTGTTTTTTCAAAAACTTAAGTGCGATAACCTATTGTTGGAAAACTTATTTCATGTGATATATATGTTATTATTGTGCTCTAAAATAAAATAAAGTAGAGAAAAGAAAATCCTATTGAAAAAATCAAAAGGGAGCAAGTATATCCTGTGATGAATGCAAAAAGGCACTACATGTGAGTCTAATGCGATAGATATTTATGGGATTTATATATTCATGGGAAATTTAAAGACGTATACATGTTTGAAATTGTTCATAATATACGAAATTATATAAAATGTCCTTTATAATAGTATGGAATCTAATATTCGTTGTAATCTCTGGTAACTAAAACAAATTTCTATTCAGGTTCTATTTCTTTGATTACGTTCATAAAAATGTGAATTTCCATAAACATCTACTTATAATCTTCTGACCTAATGTTTTTTAGAAAAAAACGCACTAATCAAGTTGTATTATCCAAACCCATGTTGTTTGAGAGCTATATTTATTACTATATTTATAATTGCGCTCATCAAGTTTGCTATAATTAAATAATTTCGTAAATCTTAAGAATTTATAAGAGTTCTATGCATAGTCTATTTGCGCAGGCTGCTGATAATTCATTACCGTGTTCTCTACTGTAAACGAATATGTACTTTATATTATAACTAAGTGTCGTGAATGGAGAGTAAAGAAATCTCGTCCAATCATTATTTGAATCGTCGTAACACGAGAGCGAGAACGAAATTTCTGAAACGGGATTCAATTCGCGGAGAAAGGAAAACACTTCCATCGGAAGTTGTCGAATTCGTTACGAAAAACTTTATGACTGAGCAATGAGCAGGAGCTCGTTCAAAGTTATCGAATGAAAGTAATCCGATACAATCGTTAACAGTAATCCTTCAAGAATCGAAAATAGGTCATAATTACGCTAATGATCCGATCGCTTTCGTCAAGAAGAGTATTTGATCAAATAAAAAAGAAGAAAATAAAAAAGAAAAAACTTCAATGTAGCTCTTATTCAAACACACTATGAGGTTATGAAATCATTTGCCTTTATATTGACATCTACATCTCCCATATAGAAACCTCTATACATACCGCTGTCAGTGTCTGTCACAGAATTTTGTATAAAATTATACACTTCCTGTTGAAATATATTCTATTAGTTGCATAGAAATCGGGAACAGTATTATAGTACAGTATTGACATACTATAATATTTATTATAGTATTTACAAGTACACATTAATTAATTTGGTCTAAATAAGTATTTTAAGAAGTTTCGTATCATTTATTATCATATATAGATGTATACAATACATATTATATACAATTATATTAGTATATATGACTAAAAAAATTTAGAGGCAGAAACTTATTTATTAGTAAAGCGCAAAATACATCATATAACAAAACATTATTGCAAAATGAGAGAAATAATGCTATCCTACCTTAGAACAATTATTCAGTAGAATTTCAATTAAATCGAACACTAATTAAAACTTTGTTTTACTCTGCTTTATCTGCTAATGGTAAGAGTACAAGCCTGAATGAAAATTTCACTCTATATCGAGAGCGTCACACGTGCCATCTTGTTAAGTTAGCCAAAACTTAATTTTGGTGGCGTCTACAGCGATCGTAATTCGTGTTCATTCGTTCTGGAGCACACAGCGAAGTCTAATTTCCTTTACCCACGTTTCAACCCCTCGAAAGAGCGCGTGTAGTTTTCAAACTCAGTGAATTCCACTCGACGAGAGTTGCAGCATCCGTCGCGGCCGGTTGACCAGAGAGAGCCAAGCGAGTGAATGCAACGCCGCACTCACGCCGCGTCGCATCGCACGCGTCGGGTCTCCAGAACGTTTTTGCAGGAGTGTTTCCCGTCCTGTGACGGGAAAACGACACGCGACGCGTATACACGCCGTGCAAACCGACTAATTAGTATGTTACTACCACGACTACGATTCTATAAAGCGGTCCAGCACTATGCTGGAATACGAAATGTACTCTGACCCTTGAAGCGGTGTCCCCGTTAAATGGGCCATCTTTATTTATCGCGGTGCAATGTACGGGCGCATTCAGCGATCACCCAAGGATATCGCGATAAGATTTCGCACCACTGAGACTCCAGAGACCCACGTAGACACCGTGAAATATTTGAATAAAAATAATTAATGTGTCGGATATTTTCCGCAAACTACAACATCGTTAAATGAACGAATAATAATATATTTATAATTTCTTACAATTACAATACTCTGTACAAATTCTAACAATGCTATCGCAGTTTGTACCTTTGTACATAATTTTTATTTCAAGAGTTAGTATTATTATGTTCTTACTTTTATTTTATTATTAAATACAATTTTATTTGTTTTGTTTTACATTTGATGTATAAAAACCTGTCTGCAATCCAACATTTCCAGAGTGATGCAGGATGCTAAGTTGGTTTTTAATCTAACCTTAAGATATCCATGTAGCTTCTTGGTACTATTTATGCTAATTTAATTTACAGCTTTGCTATAACTCAACATGTACAATGGTGAAACCCTTATAATTATGCGTCGAATGTTTTTGATTCGCACCTCCCTCGAGAGAAAGTGCAAGTAATATCATGGCCGGTGATCATATTTGAATGTAAATTTCAGAGAAATAGATACGCTGACAAATAGTGGTTACTCGTAGTTATTTCGTTTTGTCTAAATTATCATGATCGAGGATAAATGAGTAATAAGTAGAGATAAAATAAGAATAATGGTGTGAACGGTCATAATTGCATTTTAACGAATCTTGAATATTAAATGTACGATATGAACGAGTTATAGGCTTAAAAACGACCGCTATAAATTCCACTGATATTCATTCTCGTTGCGTTTTATTACACACCGGGTGCATCTCGAAATGTTGAAACACGAGATGCGAGTTTTGAGGAGTAAAGTTATGCGATACCTAGTATTAAATTATGCTTAGCCAGGCAAGGCGACCACAGAATAATCCATTCGCGCATTAATTAATTATGCAGGCAAAACTTTATTTACACGCACGCGAAGTACAGCAGGCGATTGAACAAAAATTATATGGTACACGTTTTTATGGATTAAAAAGCATTTGCTGAATCACGAATTTTCGAGTTGCGTTACCCAACCACAATTAGGATTATGGCTAATCAACAATCAGATACAATGATACAATGGCTCACGAAAATATTTGAACATATTGTGGGAAAGTATAGTGCTAGTAGGTTGGGTAACGGTATGATTAGTTTCAATATCGTTCATGCCAACACAAAATCAATTATGAAGCTCCGTCAGTCTATATGCACGCGGTCATCATTCGTCACTCACTCCTCTCGTTACAACGGTTCCAACGCTCTTTTTTCACGCTGACCATCCTCCTCGACAACACTAATTTTTCAACTCACGACTGCCTGTTAATTCGTCTTTCTCCCTTAAGCATCCCTTTGTCTTTTCTCAAATAATAGTTCCACCATGTACGTGTTTCGCAATCGTTCGCAGCCATGGTCACGCAGGCCTTTTTTCCACGTAACTATTCGACTGAAGGAGGGACGACACATTGATGGGCCTGTCGGTACTCAGGCTTTCTCGCAACATTGTTTATGGTTCACCTGATATTTCTTAGGCAATCTGTCTACGATATTACGATACAGTACAGAAAGCTGTGTTATATAAAAACATTTTGAAATTTCATTAGCGCCATAATGAGACATGATTGTCATGATGATATCGGTAAAATTTGAAACTAACCTGGAAAAATGATCATGACGCGGAAACGAAATTTTCGATATGAGATTGATTATCAAGCCCAAGGGACGAAACTTTCGACTGGTAATCTTCTACGGACCCTCCTATACATTTATTATTAGTCGTATCGAGTATTGGGAATCTACAAATTTCTTAATAAGCCGTCTCGGTCTTCTCTCCATTTTGCAATGTTGTTCTTTAAGTAAATTATACACCTGAATATTGCTGATTCCTTGTGTTGCACGAATAATGCGCTTTAAAGTTCCGCGAAAGCAGATTACTTTCTCTACTTACATATCAGTTTCGGAGAGAACCAGAGATTGAGTGGAACGAATGATTACTCGTGTTTCCATTAGCTCCTATGTAAACGAAGCTTCGTGGAATAGTAGTTGATGTACTTTGACCCGGAGTGTGCAAGATTTATAAGATTTATAAGCCGAAGCTTTTCTTGTATGGTACCTTTTATTCGATAAGATAAAACGAGTTCAAGGATTGTAATATGGTCACTTCTATTTACTTATTAAATAAGAAATATCGATTCTTACGATCGATCTTCGGAAGGTATTCTATTCTAAGGTTTACGATAACTATTAATTTTTTTGACATCTTTTTTAAGATATTTAAAATAACTATCCAATATATTCTGTTGACATTTTACATGTATATTTATCCATGTTTCAATAACATTCACAATATTTCTTTTAAAGAGAAATAGTTAAAATTAACGATTAAATGTTTGATTGTTCGTCCAAAATAAATAAAGAACCAGATTATCAATTAAAATGGCTTTAAGCATGACAGATAACAAAGCGGCAGAAAGATATCAAAAAATATGGTTTTAAGAAAACTATCAGTTACTGATTCTCCATTCTTCAAACAACTATAACTTCCTGAACCTTGAAAATCCGAATATAGGGTCTTGCATATATATTTTCGAAATTATATTCTTTAAGAAAATGTAGAAAGTAGTTAATATTTTTAATGGTTCGAAGTAAAGCATTCCATTAAAGGAAATATGAGAAACAAAAACATCGATGATAGCCAGTTTTCAGAGTCAAACTACAATAAAATCTATCCAGGATAAAGATACCAGCGATGCGAAGCGAAATTTGTGGACTAAAAGTTGAACCGAGGTGTTGGAGAATTCTCAGTAAGTAGCCACAAACTCGGTAATCTCGAAAACTTCTCCGTTAGGTATCTTCTTATTCGGTTGTCTCGCTTCGATATCCGGCTGTTCCTTGCTGACCCTTCCCCGGGTTATTTCGGAAATAACGAAGCCTCCTCGAATTTGTTTATTCAGATTTAAATTAAGTCTTAATTGACGCCGTAGCCGCGGCTCGGAATAATTGAATAGTTCCCAGTTACCAGCCTGAATGTGCCGTATTAGACAGACCGCGTGATTATTAGCAATTTAAAAAGGGCCTGCTTAAGTGAATCGTCCTTAAAATATTCACCTCGTTAGGCGAATGTTATGTAAAACAGTTCAATTCGAGAATCGACCATATCTCTACAGTAAAGAACAAAATACGTTTTATTTGTGGATGCAATTGCTTTCGAACACACCTTTAATGTCTGTAAAAATGGCTACATCATAAATAAATAAAAGCAAAACCCAGTAAATGCAACCATATTACATTTACACCAAGAAGACGGAAACCACTAAGTATCCAATTGAATGGCACACACATAACACAAACAAGGCAAGGCAAATACCTAGGACCCCACTTAGGCACACAACTTACATGGAAACAACATACTAAATCAATTATGGACAAAATACGAATAAAAAGAAGACGGATGTACTGGCTAACTAGTCGAAACTCTAAACTCAGCTTAGAAAATAAACTAAACATCTACAAAATGATAATAAAACCAATTTGGACGTACGGGATGCCACTATGGGGGACAACAGCAATGAGCCACATAAATAAACTAGAGTCGTTACAATCGAAGATACTGAGAATAGTCAACGCCCCATGGTATGTCAGAAACGAGGATATACGCAAAGACTTAAAAATACCAACGGTCAAAGAAGAAATCGGCAGATACGTAGAAATTGTATTACAAGGAAAGAACGGTAACACATCCAAACCGGCTGGCTGCTAAAGCAAGTAAAACTCTCATAGAAACAAGACTAAAAAGAAAACACCCCATTGATCTCATTAAAGAAATGAAATTTTCAAACTCGAAGATGGTATCCCGCTGGGGATAGCCATCCACATGTTATTTAGCAATTAAGTTAGAAAAATTTACCAAATGTCCAGCTGGACAAATTGTAAAGTACAAATTAAATAATAAAAAGAAACCCCTTAATAGTGGAATCTGTTCGGTATTATGCAAATGCAGGTATAGTATTCACTTGTAAGTAGTGCGTTATGAATGTATGTTTGGAAAGGAAAACAAGTGTGACGCGACACTTGTGAAAATTGTCCCAAAGCGCAATCGTACGTATATACATCTATATGTCGGGTTATCATTAGGATTTAAGGCGCGTAATGATTCTTCGTTTGAATTAGCCATTGTTTTACAAAACAGAGAATATATTTACGCGAATAAACAAGATTTTACAAAATATTATGAATAATGAGTTTAATAAATGATAAGATTAACAAACGATAAGTTTAACTAATAATTGGATTAAAGAATAATAAGTTTAACGAACAATAAGAGGAACGAATAATATGTCTTACGAATAATAAATTTAACGAATAATGAGATTAACGATTGATAGGTTTTACGAATAATGAATTTAATTAACGCTATTAACAACGTTTCGGGGTTCAAACGAATCCACGGTCAACGGGATAACTCTTTACTATGCGTAGAATAATTTTAGACACAAAAATACGATTGCTGAGACGCTCGGTAAACTGCTCGATATATCGCTTTCCAAGGCGATCACACGAATGAATATCTGATGAAAATCTTTTTCACTGTACGACTGCATTTGTTTGTTATATGCTCGTTGGAAACATCGAGAAGGTTCCAATCGTTGTAGCTAGGCAATTTCTGTCAAAAGTTTGTTGTATACTCTTTGGAAACATCGAGAAAGATCCAAACGCCGTAACTAGGCAGTTTCTGTCTGGAGATTGATTCCTAATACAACGTGTGTCCCATTATATCGACATCTCTAAAGTACAATTCTATGTGATTTCTAGGGAGAACAATACAACCGATCCACACCTTCGTCAGGCAAAACGTTTATCCCGTGACCGTGGCTACGTTCGGCGACCAGTTGTCACCTCGAACCCACTTTCGCTTTCACAAATATCAAACAATTACAAATGACAATTGCTTAATTACAGTTATGATAAAATCTAGGCTAAAGCATTAGAAGGCTTCCTCAAAATTGCAAAGGGAAGGCTCCGGTTTTCCTTTCATCTTCGACATATATGTACGTTATATATCTCTAAAAGAGATTTTGTCCGTGTTAACATTAGAATTTAGGGCGCGTACCAATTCTTCGTTTGGATTAGCCATCGGTTTACAAAGCAGAGATTATATTTACACGTATGCACAAGTTTAACGAATAATATGTTTTACGAATATTTTTTTTATTGGACGCGTTTTATTGAACGCGATTAACGATATCCTTGGGTTCAAGCGAATCCACGGTCAACGGGATAACTCTTTACTATGCGTAGAATAATTTTAGACACAAAAATACGATTGCTGAGACGCTCGGTAAACTGCTCGATATATCGCTTTCCAAGGCGATCACACGAATGAATATCTGATGAAAATCTTTTTCACTGTACGACTGCATTTGTTTGTTATATGCTCGTTGGAAACATCGAGAAGGTTCCAATCGTTGTAGCAAAGACTTAAAAATACCAACGGTCAAAGAAGAAATCGGCAGATACGTAGAAATTGTATTACAAGGAAAGAACGGTAACACATCCAAACCGGCTGGCTGCTAAAGCAAGTAAAACTCTCATAGAAACAAGACTAAAAAGAAAACACCCCATTGATCTCATTAAAGAAATGAAATTTTTAAAGAAATAAAATAGTCAAACTCGAAGATGGTATCCCGCTGGGGATAGCCATCCACATGTTATTTAGCAATTAAGTTAGAAAAATTTACCAAATGTCCAGCTGGACAAATTGTAAAGTACAAATTAAATAATAAAAAGAAACCCCTTAATAGTGGAATCTGTTCGGTATTATGCAAATGCAGGTATAGTATTCACTTGTAAGTAGTGCGTTATGAATGTATGTTTGGAAAGGAAAACAAGTGTGACGCGACACTTGTGAAAATTGTCCCAAAGCGCAATCGTACGTATATACATCTATATGTCGGGTTATCATTAGGATTTAAGGCGCGTAATGATTCTTCGTTTGAATTAGCCATTGTTTTACAAAACAGAGAATATATTTACGCGAATAAACAAGATTTTACAAAATATTATGAATAATGAGTTTAATAAATGATAAGATTAACAAACGATAAGTTTAACTAATAATTGGATTAAAGAATAATAAGTTTAACGAACAATAAGAGGAACGAATAATATGTCTTACGAATAATAAATTTAACGAATAATGAGATTAACGATTGATAGGTTTTACGAATAATGAATTTAATTAACGCTATTAACAACGTTTCGGGGTTCAAACGAATCCACGGTCAACGGGATAACTCTTTACTATGCGTAGAATAATTTTAGACACAAAAATACGATTGCTGAGACGCTCGGTAAACTGCTCGATATATCGCTTTCCAAGGCGATCACACGAATGAATATCTGATGAAAATCTTTTTCACTGTACGACTGCATTTGTTTGTTGTGTTAACATTAGAATTTAGGGCGCGTACCAATTCTTCGTTTGGATTAGCCATCGGTTTACAAAGCAGAGATTATATTTACACGTATGCACAAGTTTAACGAATAATATGTTTTACGAATATTTTTTTTATTGGACGCGTTTTATTGAACGCGATTAACGATATCCTTGGGTTCAAGCGAATCCACGGTCAACGGGATAACTCTTTACTATGCGTAGAATAATTTTAGACACAAAAATACGATTGCTGAGACGCTCGGTAAACTGCTCGATATATCGCTTTCCAAGGCGATCACACGAATGAATATCTGATGAAAATCTTTTTCACTGTACGACTGCATTTGTTTGTTATATGCTCGTTGGAAACATCGAGAAGGTTCCAATCGTTGTAGCTAGGCAATTTCTGTCAAAAGTTTGTTGTATACTCTTTGGAAACATCGAGAAAGATCCAAACGCCGTTGCTAGGCAGTTTCTGTCTGGAGATTGATTCCTAATACAACGTGTGTCCCATTATATCGACATCTCTAAAGTACAATTCTATGTGATTTCTAGGGAGAACAATACAACCGATCCACACCTTCGTCAGGCAAAACGTTTATCCCGTGACCGTGGCTACGTTCGGCGACCAGTTGTCACCTCGAACCCACTTTCGCTTTCACAAATATCAAACAATTACAAATGACAATTGCTTAATTACAGTTATGATAAAATCTAGGCTAAAGCATTAGAAGGCTTCCTCAAAATTGCAAAGGGAAGGCTCCGGTTTTCCTTTCATCTTCGACATATATGTACGTTATATATCTCTAAAAGAGATTTTGTCCTATATTAAGTCCACTTTACTTCTAATTTCTCCAAATTTCCATATTCTCTGTTATCGTCTCTCGGATACCTACTGCGTAATACTTTTTCTAATAAAAATCGAACAAGATTATATGATATTCAGCCGAATTCATATCAGATTCAATCAGATCCAGTGGACATTACCTATAAAGTCTTGAAAAAATAAACGTGTAATGAAATGATGTTAAGTATAATACATTTCCTATACATTTCTTTGCATAATTTCATTATTTTGTTGTGTTATTTGGAATAACGAATTAAATAATTTTTGTTATGGACAAATTATTAATGGACAAATTAATGGACAGTTATTAAAGATTGTTTGCTTTATACTATTTCGTAAATAGTGAAAGAGATGATAACGTCTAGGAAAGATATAATGAATGTCGTAAAATATCTTATCTTAAATTTACAAGTGCATATAACTTAAATTGTTGTCTTGAAAGCAAAGCAAAACAGATTCTTATAAATATCATGAAAGATATTCAAGAGAACAAAACTGTAAGGATTTTGTTTTTAAATATGTGTTCCTTTAAATAAGTTTTCACCGAATCTCTCATAACTTCTTTTATGGAATAAAATGTAGTTAGTAGAATGAAATTAACATGGATTAATTTTGCAAATATGGGCGAGAAAAATTATTAAATCGTTAAAGAAATGTTTGTCGAGGAAAAGATAAGATGCTTTATTTTTACGCAGAGTTATTACAAAATATAACAAGGAGATTAAACAAAATAACTGAGTGAACTAAACAAAATTAATCCTAGCTCCAAACGATCGTGGATAAAAGAATTTGACATGTATGATATATTTTCGGAGCTAAACGGCTATTTTTACTTAGAATATTATCGTATTAAAACTGATAATGCCTCAACATTTGTTATAGTATACTTCAGGATTACTATGTCCAGAAGAATGACAGAACTTTCTAGAGAGCCTTACATTTTTGCTGTAATGCAAGGATTGTATACGATAACGAAAAATGTCCATAGAACGAGTTGTTAATTAAATTTCTTAGAAAAAGAGAATGCGCGTCGTTGGCCCATTTTAGTTTACTTTTTAACACGTATTGCTCGGCCATTGGAGAAAGAGACACGAATCCAGATCCTATTGATTTACATTCTGTTGCCGCGTAATTCGATTTGTTGCAGCTATTTTTGCATTTTTGACGGCTATTAGTCACACGCTCTGATAAAATCTACTTTCGACGTAGAAACGCTTGCATGTACCTTTCATTCTTTGTTACGTATATGTTAGAGATTTTTGATAACCGGAATCAAAAAATGTTGTATCTGATATCATTTTTTGATTCGAATCACTCAAGTAATTCACGTTCAATTTTGAATTTCTAGAATAAATGTCGGGGTATTCCTCATAGTCCTTTTATCAGAAGAGCAATTTTAAAATTCATCATGTTGCTAATAAATTACACAGAAAGACTATTTTCTCGCTTATGATGCGAATCGAGAGCAACTCATGTTGTTGTTTTGCCTCGGGACATTGACACCGCCTTGACGTACAAAATGTAACGATAAACAAACTCCGGGCAAAACAATGTGGCCGCTACGTGCAGCCGTCAACCGAAGTTGAATTTAAACTTTCCGGTATTCCACCGACGGTATAAATAAACGAACACGATCGTTAAGACGAGGAGTCAGTATCGAGCATTCTTATAGCGAGTTAGTATCGAGCAATCTTACAGCGATAAATATCGAGCGAACGTATGTATACTTTGTATACGCATATCGAGCAACACTGAGCGAACGACGACTAACTCTGTACTGCAAATAATTTTAAATACATTTGACTACACTAAGTATCAACACGTCTCATCACTATATACGCCAACACGTTTAATCGTCCTCCACAATTTAATGGGTTATTTGGAGTAAACTAACTATAACGTCTAAACCAATATGATTCGTTTTTTACAAAAGATTGTGTATTTATCACCAATGTTCAAAAGGCAATCTTCGAATCTATCAAATTCTTTCCTTTTACAATTATTTCATATTAAAATATTGTCTAACCATCAAATGATATAAAAGTCAGAAAATCGAAGGTAATGAACTGTGGCGGCACTCAACAGCAAATACCACCACTCGACACTAACTAGTGTTGGACGGCGGCAGCGCAGTGGTTAGCGCCTTAGGTTACGAACGTTCGAAATCCGGGTTTTCAAATCCCGGCGATCGGAGTCCGATTTTTCTTCCACACATCTAAATCGAAAGAAAAACAGCAGTACCCCATCAGCGATATCTATAGCCAGCGCAACAATTATCACGAACAACACTTGCACCTCAGAACTATCATATCTTTCTCGTGTAATCGTCAATATTATTCCACGTATGTATTTATAATCAAAATGTTTAAATTGCCAAACGAGCGAAATTTTTGAAAGTAGCCAACAAGGTATCGCGACACTTGAAACAAACGTGATTATTGTCAAACGTGAACTGACAAAGGAACTTGCATCACAGGATAGCGAATTGTGCAGCGAGTTGTACGTGAAAGTTCATAAAATTCAGCCGCAGTGAAATGAGTGGAAATAGTTTCGGTCACTTAATTCTGTTTTCTTCTTCCTTTACCTAGTTCTCTATGTATGTCTATATATGCACATATTCTATTTATTCACAGAGACGCACACACACACGCGCGCGGGCACGCGCAAAGGTAACTTCACGCACGGATCCGTATCACGGCTTAGGAAACGAGAAAATATTCGAACAGGGAAACACAAGCTACGATTTGAACCGTTTATTTATGCGGTCGCTTTAAAACATGAGAGAACGTTAGTACACGTTGACCAGTCAATTTTCATAGTTGCTGGATTTATATCGATGGCGTATTGATGGCGGCCCTTGCAGCTATGATTCAATGCTTCTTTTCGCGAGTATTATCCATTATAGAAACGTTATCTGTAAAATTTTCATAAGTATTGTAGAATAAATACGAGTCTCTCAAAAGTTAAACCAACTAATTCCACTTTTTATTAATTTATTTATTTATTATTTACAACAGTGCACCTTCATGCAAACGTGAAGCTAAGTCTGTGAAATGTCGCGGTGTTTATCTCTACAGAACAAATGGATCATACGTAATTCGACAAAATAATATAAAACAAAAAACGTTGTGTGTCTATTATTTCCTCATCAAACGAAAGAAACTTTTCGGACAACCTAATATAAGTTGGTTCACAATTAATATTCAATTCTCAAGAAACAAGTAAGCTACTCTTATAAATTCATATATGACTAGATCACATAAATAATGGTAAATCCTAAAGAAAACGGTGCTTGTAATATCACTTTTCTGTATTTTCCAATTTATAAAGTTGATCACTATGGCATATACATGCATGTTAGCAACGACGGATTTTACGAAAATGATATTGATAATTGAAGGATTAGATAATAATATGAAAAAATTTGGCAAAACTCTGTTACCATTAGAAACCAGAAACGGAAGTTTGCTGAGCGAGTTCATCGAGCGGTACAGCTTATGCAGAGTGGCTTGAACGTGTGTACGACGTGTAAAAGCATTAGCATGTGATGTATTTAAGTTTCGTGTATGAAATCGTCGGCAGCAGTGGCTGCTGTGAACACCGACGTTCTCGCAGCAGCTGGCATTACAATTTAGAAATCCTCTATTAAATAAGTCAACTCGAGAAACTTTGTTACGTCCTGGCCCGTCCGTGATCGCGATAGGCGATCAAGATTTTAATTAAGTCCGGCTTGTACTTCCACTCAGAGATTCTCATCTTTTATCCCAACAAGTTATGAATTATCTTGGTGAACTTTCTAAATCTTAAAATATGTAGATTGGTTGTTGAGCACGATATCCACGATTTTAGATGATGTTTGCAAGAATTATGAACTTTTTAGCATCCTTAATTCTTCGTACATACATTTTTAGTAAATAATTTAAGTAAATAAATTATTTTTTGGTGTCGCATGACTCGGTTGATATTTCAACATTCAGATGAATTTTTCAAAAATCAGTGGGATATGTAATTCCAACTAATTATAATAAAAAAATTGTTTTCTTTTTATTTTCAGGATTCAGAAGGATCCCAGTTATTACTGGGATAAGTAGATATAGTTATCTACATATTTATTTTTTTTTTTTTTTTTGTTGAATTATTAATAGATGACTCGAATGCAAAGATAGTTTAAAGTGTGTTTGTTGGCAATCAAATGTTATTGCAGATCAAGCATTATTCTTTGAAATTCACAGGAGGATAACTGACTATTGCAACTTTTCACAATTTCTAATCCATTCCTATGTTTGTCTTATTCTACCAACTAACCTTTGATCCTTTGATCATGTATTTACCGTGGCCAACGTCCACCTTGTGGTGAGTCAATGGTCACCAGCGGTCACTTCCTCCAATCTTGTTTCCTAGCGACTACCTAACTACTGGAGACTTTTCTCTCTTCTGGTTCCAACTACTACCGTCAACAAGAGTCAATTCCAAATCAATGGTAAAAAATATTCCATCACTCGAACAGCTGTTCTTTAAAAGGCACCTTCTTTCTGGCGCACACTCTAACTTGATGAAATTGGGATTTAGAAAAATGCTTCGTATTCAAGGAAAAACTAGTTCATTCTATGAACGAAAGGAAATCCATGCCTTCAAAAAAGAAACAGTTCCAAAAATGCCTGTGCGTTGAATGCAGATATTTAAAAGGAAATTTCAATAATAAAGATATGCTATAATAAAGAAACGAGTTGCGTTAATAAAAAGCACAACGTGAGGACATTAAGAGGCATAGGAAAAGATACAAGATACAAATGTTAAAAAACGTGAGGACAATGAGAAAGCAATTTCAGTCGTAAAAAGAATAATGTGAAAGTATTGGAAAAGCGATACCAGAGATAATAAAAATAGAATACTGGCAAGTAGAAAGAAAACCAATATAGGAATACCAAAAAAAGGTAAAACATTCACCAAGAGGGAAAACATCACAAGTAGGTATATCAAGAGACGAGAAAAATATATACAACATAGATTCCAAGACTTCGGACGAAAACGACATCCAAATTCCTAGAATATCTTGGAATTGTGTGGAGTATACTAGACATTTAAGACTTGCGATTTTGGTGCATTGAATAGAACCACAAAAGTTATAGGAAAATATGACATGCTATCCATGAACCATACGAAACCAGTAATACATCCTACACGAAATGTACCAGTCATTTTTTTATTACAGTCTCTGTGTATGCAAAATGCACTTTACAATTACACGACTCCATATCCTTATAATTTCAGTTTTAATTCTCACGTCACATTTTTGTCATTTCCTGGCAAATTTATCTTTCCAAGTTCCACGGAAGAGAAAAAAAGGTTAATGGGCGACAATCTTCGAAAGGCTGAATAAATCAATCTCTGAACTTATATGTTTTCGAGTTTCTTCGAGAAACAAATCGCTACGTTTCATTAAGGAGATAAAATGGTCTCTGATTTCAACGATTCTCTTCCAACACGAAGTTTTACGTCACGACTAATGGTATTCCACCCTTGGTGAAAGACGATGCCCTCGTCTACTTAAATCTCCACAAATTTGCTTGCAAATCCTGCTTGTAATTGAGATTTGGTTTTCGAACGTCCCGCGATTATACGTTCCAAGAGCTAAAATGCAACCACTTGCAACTTCCGTTTTTATGTAGGTTGCATTGTTTCACGTTTCTAACATTTTTCTTCGTCCGTTACCGTGCTTGTTTTTCACTGATTATCGTCGGTGCTTTTAAGCTCTCCACGGAAACCTGTTGTGAAGTAACATATTCCCAGCGTCCCAACTCATGAGATATGCAAACACAAGTACCTTAATATTTGGATTTTTAAATAGGGAATTAAAAAATGCATCAATCAGTATATAAAAAAGTGTTCGGTTAAAAATAAAATACCGACAACCTCACAATTTCGTAAAAAAATAATCTTGAAAAAAAATTCTCATTATTACACACTTCAAATAGTGGAACTTTTACCTCAAAAGTCTTTTTAAAGAAAGATGTATATACACACTTAGGTGATATCGTTTCATTGATCCAACCTATGAAGTGAACATACAATCAGTTCCTTTTGCACAACTGAAGTAATACTATTAGTCAAATTTGACGAGTTACAAGTTACGAGCAATTCTGTTGCATAACAGTAATAAAATCTATAAAGTAAATGTAATTTTATAAATTATGAGTTATTTGAGTGTCCTATTTAATTAAGTATCGTGAAATTGTAAAAGAGAAGTCTGTGTATTAAGTACTATTTCTAACTTGTCGATTCACTAACGTTTATAATTGATAGGTAAATTATTGTGCAAAAGAACTCAGATCATCAAGTGAATCTGTCGCATAAGAAGTCGAATGAAACGTTAGCATTAAATAGCTTCGACACAGGTGGCCAGTTTCGATCTTGAAATTTACGCATCCTCTTTAAGATTACGCGCTCGCCGCATTGAATATTCATGATTAACCGGAATGGGGCGTATTCGGGACATTAATTCCACCATAATAAGGGACTACCTCGCTAACTATTAGATATACGTACCCTTATCGAATGTTTCCATCGAAAATTCATCTAAAATTATTGAAAACGATATTCGACGGGTCTATGCGAGCTTTCAGGTATCAACATCCAAAATGAAGCAGAATCTTAACCTACATAAGAGCTACAATTACTGGCTAGCAATAATTCGACGCGTACAATTGACGTCATACTCGCACTGTTTCGAATTAATGAAGCAGAACCTGTTCGAAGTTTAGTAGCTGGTAATATTCAACCCACGAGAGACAGACCCAGAGAAAGAGAGAGAGAGAGAAAGAAAGGGAAGATAAGAGAGACATTGATGCAGAAATTGCGACAGACTGTTTTTATATTACGAGATATATTTTAAATATATGCACTTCTATTCGAGGGTTGACTAGCAGGAGCCCGCGACGAGATACGTTTGACCTATTTCGCGTTCGCGATGCGACACGCTGCAGTTTTTGCGTGTGACTAACTTCCACCAGAAATTGAACACGAAAAGCTACCGTTGGGTCGGGGATAAGATACCTCTGCTTTACGAAAGAAGAAATTCTGAGATGATAATTCTGTTCATAATAATCCTCTGATTGTGGAACAATATTTTCTCCACATATTAATCTAGAAAATTTACAAAATTTATGTTTATTGCATACATATAATACTCTGGAGCCGACCGCTCTTTGTCTCAATCTGTTAGAAATACAATACAGAAATGCAAATCGATGTTCACTTAGTAGTTCTATTTACTTTTTCTACCACTCACTTGATACCACCATATATTTGATCAAATATTCCTGATATATATTTTGATAATTCTACTCGTACTAACCAATATTAAAACAATTCCCAAATCGTACGATAGAGATATCCCATCAAAGACAGTATTATGATATTTATTAAGCTTAACTCAAGTTGAAAGAGATTATAAGAAATTGTGAAAAAAAACACATAAAAATAGATTAGAAAAATGAATCACTGGAAATTCTATAAAAATTTATTTTAACGAATATTCCCACTATTCGGCTAATTTTACCAATTTACCAATATTAAGACAATCCCTCGGATCGCACAATAGAGCTATCTCATCGAAGGCAGTGCTATGAAACGAGTCGTTCAATCATACTTCGATTTCCGTCCATATTGAGAGTGGGATTTCGGAAGTGGCGTGAGGATGGCACGTCTTCGACACGATAAATGCAAAGTATGTACTAACGGCAACAGAAGGCGGGGTTTCGAAGAATGTTCTTGTGGGCTCTTTTAGCTTCGTGTAAAAGGACGAACGAAAGCGACTCCTTGATAAGCCGGACACGTGCGTCCTCGTTTCCCCTGCGCTCGCTCAGACTTTCTCGTACGGCACGGCGCGGTACAGAACGAAGTTTGCACGCACTCAACACCCATTCGGAGAAAAACCAGCGATTCACGTCCGGCCTGCTGTTTTCAAACGAGAAGCTGCGATTTTGGACATTGTAGCTGGCATTGATACACGGGAATTATAAGTCATCTTTATTGACGATTTCCCGGTACATCAGCCCCGGCGTTACATACGAAGCACTATATCGAGTCATGAGTCGTCAATCCTCAATAAACGGAGCTTGCCACGTTCCGATTTAATGCCACGGGAAGATCGACGCATAATGGAAGATTGAATTCACGTACGTAGTTTACAGCTCTCTTTAGAGAAGTCGATAATTTTTGTTAAATCGTGTCTTAATCTTAACTCATTAAGAACGAAGCAGTTTTTACGAAACAATTTGTAAAAATTGTATCAACGCATCGTTATTGGATGACGCAAATAAAATGGTTTATTATTTTACCAAGATAGAAAAAGTATATTAGAATAAAAGAAATTATATAAAGTTCAAGAATATAAAGTGCAGATTTTGAAGTTTGGAGAAAACAGCTATCATTGTGCTACAAATACTTTCTTAAAATTTTATCAAATTACAAAAGATAGATAAAAGGAGAAACAGTGTCTGAGAAACGTACGAAACAAATTCCCTGTCATAACCACAATGTTAAAACACAAAATTCTTCAAAGTTTCTGCTACATCTGATATGGCCCACATCCGGAAGCCTCGATTACGAAAAGTCGCACGTCGAACCGTAACAACCGAGGAAACTAGGTATGCTGAAATCTCGATTAGTCGTTGGCCTATAAGTCTATTTAACCGAGCTGTCAAGATCGATTCGGACCTGAATTTGTCCGTTCACCCTTCCCTCGAATGCACGAATCGATCCTTCCTCTCAACGATACAGTCCATTCGGCTACGGCTACGGTTACAAACGCACTAGGCGAACGCGTAGAATTTGGGAATAATTTATACGCTAATGGGCGACGTTTATCTGATTGTTTGGAGAAACGAACCAGGCGAGCCAGTAATACATTATTAATTTGATAGGGCTGAATGAAATGGAGCTGTTAGAGATGGTTGATATTTACTCGTGACGTAGCGAGCACTTATCAACATAATAGATCGATAATTTTTCGTATAATTCGTATAGTATAGTACTCGGTTTCTTAATAAACAAACGTACGAAGAAACAGAAAAATGCACAGCGCGAGCGTGTATACGCATATAGACGATAATTGCGAAAGTCTACGTCCATACCTCGCGAGCTTCTCGACGCTTAATCCAGTTTATTGAGTTTTATCGAGTTTTCACGAGGGAGGAACTTTTGTAAGTAATTATTATAATTATCGTGGCAGGCAACTTTAAGTACCTTTCTTGCTTCGATAAACCGTTCCCTTTCTCGCTCTCTTGTTTAATACCGGGATACGATGAATCTGAGTTACGTTAATTAACCGGTCCATTGCCCGGCGAAATTCTGACCGAAAAGTAATACTAATACATTTTTGGCCTACGCCGTCCGCAAATACCCAGTCTACCCATCTTGATATCTAATTCCATAAATTTAAGAAATTTTCAACAGCACAACATGTGGCTCTGAATCATTGAAACTGACTGAATCATTGAAAAATACAGAATGCACAAATTTTAGTGAACTGAACACAAGTTCCTACGAAGTGTTTGGTTTATGGTTACTTGGAGATTGGTACAGAATAATCCTGACGTCTGATAACGTGCAAAAAACATGATTTTAAAAACATTATAAACCTAATGTTTATTCAAATAATAATTTATTGTACTATCCAACTTCATACAATTATCTAAATCAAAGAAATGAAAATGAAGATTCGTAAGTGGAGAAGCGAAAAACGATTAACCATTCTATGATAGGATATATAAAGAACAAAACAGGGCAACGTATAATGAGACTTCTTTCTACGAGAGAGCAAGACCATGCTCTTTGTCGAAAGTTGGTAAACAGTACGAATTAATTATCACTCGTTGTACTGAAATGCAGCTATTCTCGCGAGCACGACCCCATCGAGCAAGAGTAGGCGAACATTAAATAATAAAGAAGCTCGAGTCAAAGAAATGACGCATTTGTAAGAAACGTTATTAAATCCGCGAGACAAAGAGGCATTGACTTTCGATACGCGCCTGCAAACCTGATTTTCAATTGTGTCAAAGATGTCAAGATGGCTGTTGTGAAACCAAAGAAATATATATTCAGTTATATAATGTAATAATATAATCACGTGCTCTTTTAAAAAAGTATATTTTTCATGTTATAATTTTCATCGACGTAATAGTTAAATTCAATTAAAGAGTTCATAACAAAAACGACTCTTGTCCATGTTTGTTATGTTTGTTTTCATCCAGCAAATCAAAAGGATACTCTACCATCTTCACTTCCTAAATGTATTTCAATCTCCTTATACAAAATATTTGTCGCACTATATAATTCCCATGATTGAATCTGTAATTATATCGCAGAAAAATTGTATTTAATTAAATCATGTAGTTGTGGATCTCGTGACAACAGTTCTCATAAAACTAGTTCATTTTTACTCGAAAATAACTCAAGATATAGATCATTATTCTTCTTTGTCTTCTATTCTTCATTGAATCTATTTCCTGATTACTACAATACAATTCTCTATTGTACGAAAATGTGAAGTTCGAACGCCTGAGACGGCCGCTTGGCCTTCGTTACCCTAGGTTGTGGAAAGAAAAAGTGTCAACATTTGAGAGTACCAGAAATTAAGCCCTTCCTCGTATGCGTGGGCCAGCGGGCCCCGACGTTTTGCGACTGCGACACCTGATACTTTTCGAACGTTCTTTGTACAATTGTCGATGTGGACGAACGTCGAAGTAAAACTACGCGTTCAGTATTTCTGAATGTACAAAACGTGCTATAAGCGTGACTGCCTTGAATTCGGTTTTAGTATTTTCTTACACTATTATTTAAAATTTAGAAGACTGAAGAAATTGACAAGGATAGCTTTTTATGAGGCTCTCAATCTTAAAATATAATTCAATACAGGAAACATATATCAACGTTATACTTATTAAACCATTAATTGAACTACTAATTGTAAGAGGATAACATTCGATAACTTTCTGTAGTCGGTTTAAAGATGTTTATAAAATCTGATTCAAATAAATACCTTAATCTTTGGTGCCTTTTTATTGTTTAATTCTCAATTGGATTTGGAATTGAAGCGTGCACAGGAGACACTCCCCTTTAGGATTATCCCCTATAGGAATTCCATTTTATTGTACTTCATTTCGCATACACATGGCCGACACAGAATGAGAGTCAAAGGGTTCATTTTCAAAAACGAATCAAGAATACGGGACTCCTCTAGCAGCCGTGGCATTTGCCCATCCTTTGTGCAACTTCTGGGAGTGCGCAAAGGGGTTGCAGCACGCGGCAGTTCCGTTCCCGTGGAATGTGCTCGACGAATGGCGTGCATTAATTGTCCATTGTTTTCCAGCCGTTCTGGAATGCTTTACATCGGCTTCTGTCGTCGTACTCGACTCGTTGATTAATATATCCATACTTTTCCATTCCTGTAGAGATGCTGTGAAAAAATAACGTTAGCGAAAGCACAATATACTTCGGACTCCATAGTGCTTAATTAAAATTTCCATTCGAGACAAGTTTAATTTTTGAATTGAAGGAAGAATTTTTTAAGAAAGAATGTATGATATTTTAAACGTGCTGTATTCTTTGCGCTTTTTTCAACTCAATTATATTTTACATTTTACAATTCTTAAATTTGAAGAGAGTACGAAAGAGTGGTTGTTGATAGAGACGACTGTTCATCTCAATGTTGTGTTGAAGTTTTTCTTAAAATATAATTAGACTGGAAATTTGAAGATAGAAGTATACGTAGAATGCACGTATGTTAGAAATTTTCTAGACGACTTTTCACTTTTTACACACAAAGTTCTTGGGTAAGTACCGTGTTCTCTCTCGGAATTCGTTTACTAAGAAGGAGCTGCCTTCCCCACTCCGTGGCAAAATCCTTTTTCAACAATATCTCTATTTTTTGGTAACGCAGCGTTGATTCGATTGCCATTTGTAAACTATCTTACGCATCCTCCAAACAGTTTTATCATCGACACCTCGTAGTTCAGTGACCTCGATTTGCCGGCTATCGACTTTCCAAACATTCACTCAAGCATCTTGGCGAGATCCTTATTGAGCGCTCGGTTCAGTCATAAATTATAGTAAGACTAAATAGCTATGAGCTATCTGCCATTATATCACCATGAAAATGCGTTGCCGCTAACACGTAATATATGAAAATATATAAAATATACAAAAAATAATATTCGTTACAATAATTATTGTTAGTAGGTAAAGCAATTTTCTATTAGATTATATTCATAGAAATATGAATTTATATAAATATCAGCAGTCTAATTATAATTCTTTTTGTTTATTGAAGCAGGAGCGAGATTGAAGTAAAAAAATTCGAAGATAAAGGTAAGTTTGATTTACATTATTTATAATTGATGTTAAGAAGAAACCTCATCAAGAAAGCATTCAGTGATATGTAGTTAAGTTTCGTAGATCTTTTACAAGGCAGAACGCTCGTTTCTCCTTCCATCGCGATAATAAAGCGAACATGGAAGCGCATATACAGTGTACCGATGCGGAAAACTTGTTCAGAGTGGGAAGGTGAAAGGCAGAGAATAAAGGAAGTCTACCGCATCGATAGCTACACGTGGAGCCATACGTGGAAATTGGAAATGCTTTGCATAGTTGCCACAGGAGATCCACTTCCAGTTAGTTCGTGGATGATACGGTTCGATGGCGATTTCAACGGGTATTTGTTTTCCGGGAAATTGTGCAAATTAGATAATATTCAACTTTTCTCATGTTATTAGTTTAATTCAAACTAATGATAAACAACCGAATCAATGTCTTGTAAATGTAATTCGAGTTTGCTTGTGTTATAGCGCGAAAACACAAACGTGTAATACGCAGATCACACTTGAAACGTGCACACGCAGATTAACGAATACAATAATGTAAGTATAATAATGTCAGGAATAATGACAGGATATCGGAAAGATCCTTATCGTGCGTTGATACGAGTTGTATGTAGAATCCACGATGGCGTCTTAGGGATCACATGGATGCCTTATGTATGCATAATGCCCCTCAAAGGGCGCGGTTTGTTCGCCGGTGTGAAACAGCGGAAACAGAAATGTGGCGTGTTTCGTCGGTGATACTAATTCTTGCATGACACGACAGCTGTGAGGCGGGACGTGCAAGCGAGCTTGCCCTTGTCAGAAGACTAATTCTGCTTCCGAAACTTCTATGAATACTGAGCGTGTGCGGTGTAAAACTGTTCAACTTAGAAGACGCGTAACATAGAATTAAATTTGCCACTGAAGGGAAAAGAAACTAGATCAAACTTTCAAACTGTTCTAGAGGAAAGAAGCAAAGGAAGGCCGTACTCTCCCGAGACGTCGGAATTCTTTGAGAATTAACAAGCAACCAATTTTTCCTCTTTCCCCCTTAAATTTTACACGATTAAATAGACTAATTAAATAAACAAATTTTACCTAACCCCTGTTATCTTGTTAGCTGGTAACTATGCACAGACAACTCGAATACGTCTGATCATGCACGGGTTTACACTACTGCCAGAAAATATTGGTTTACTCTACTGCAAAGATATTGACTGAAATAACGTACGTACGTCCCTGGTGTGCTGCCTAAATGTCTCCGCGATACTTTTCAAAGGTGTTTTTCTCTCCCTTTCAATAATACCATGCAAAGTGGTACGTATGAAAATGGTGGCATAACGATTACATGATATCGAGTATTCAAAGCCGCGCGGTCGTTTCCGAACAAATTGTTCGAACGATTCCTTTTTATAAGTCTCCTTCGGTAAAAGCACAACTAAACTTTGTGACGTCTCAGAACAACACGTCTCAGCAATCGGCGAATGCCAACTGCTTGGCTTTTGTCTAGGAATATTAAAGCGATGCAATTTTCGTTAAAAAGCGGGTAACAAGCTCGAAGTAAGAGGTGAACGAAGCGTGAAAACGAGCAAGATGATTACCTTTTTCTTCCGACGAAGGTAAATAATAATGTTTAGAATCGTGAAGTAAAAGGAAGAAAATTGCACAGAAGAATACTTAAATATAGGGAATACGTAGTGAATACGAAATTATATTTAACGGTAAAAAATTCAACTTCGGATGATTAATGTCGATTCTATTGTTATCACGAGGTACATTTTTACTGCTTTTAAGAAGTCTTACCGAGAATTTTATTTATATGATCTCGTATCGTACAATTAGTCTTATCAAACTACCATTTTGAATTTTCATTGCTGATATTACAGATAAACACAATAGCATTTCATCCTAGAAACATCGGTGTCTATCCACGATCGAAAGAGCATATCAAAAGGTAAAGTTAAATATTTACATGCTTGTAGTTATGAGAAGTATAAACTGACATGTTTATTTTTTGTTACATTATACGCGTTATATAGTCGCGTGTATATGTACATCAAGAAACGAGCGAACGGATTAAAGAAAGAGCTGCCTATGATGCGTGGATTCTTCATTTTTTACCAAAGATGATACCTTACATATTCATTTTAAAGGTAAAACTACGATAGAAAAAAGATGCGCAAGTTATAATAAATGGTCGACTGTTGGATTTGTCATTGCAGTTATGCAGTTGCTTTATAAAATTTAATTATCAGATTTAAAGAGCATGCTTGATTCGAGAGAACAACATTTTTAATATTATTATGTATCATAAGATAAAAACCTATACTTAAAAAGAACAAGCGCCATATGTCTTTATTTCACTGCGCAGGAATTGATCGATCAAACTTGACGCGCAATTGATTTTAATTTCGCATGCGTTTTGCACCACTTCTATTTCAAAGCGCGGGATCAACTGTAGTGGTAAGTTGTGCTCCGAATTAAATAACACTCGCTGTTTACAAAATTATAATTTTAGATAATATATTACAGCGACTTAAAAGAAGAGTGTAAAAGTTAGCGAAACTTTTGATGTCGATCTATCATTGTTTTTTACGGTAATTCAACGCAATATCATAATCGGGTCAACACAATCTTTTTAGCAATCACGGCAATATGTATTCATCATATTTATGCTCACACATTCCACACATTCACTCGTAAGGTAACTACTATCGCAATTACTATAAAAGAACAGAATAATTACCAAGTTTTAACTTCGTGTAATTACCAAACTTTAGCGGCCACTTAACTTGTGTAGTCACTACACTCGACGCTGTGCAGTTTACCTTATCGCGCTAAAAAGCATTTTAAGTCGGTAATTATCATTGAAACCGTTAAAGGAGCGCATCGGTATCGAATCTGTGCCGATGTTCTGGAAGATGTGGTTCAGTGATACAGGAGGTTCGTGGAATCCCTTAACCATGGCGCGATAGCCATGTAGGCGAATTTGAATGCAGGCCACGTTGTTGGAAAAAAACCTCAAGTTCGAGCGTCTCCAGGAAGTCCGAGGTTAGGCGCCTCTCTCGCATCAGTGGTACACATACAGAAAGGGTAGGCGTGGCACTCTCTGCTGGCCCGTTGGATGCTTGCGCGTGCACACGGAGGGACAGAAACAGAAGGTATACACACGCGTGTATGATATAGGGAGCAACGCGCGAGAGCGACGAGGATGCATTGTTGTATGGTATATGTATCCTCGAACGAGAAGCGAGGTTACGCGATGGAATAGGATGGATTATACGGTGGATGCTTGTAACGGAGATAGATACAGAAGAGGACAGAACAAGTTAGCGCGTGGGAAAGAGATGGGTGAACTGCAAGAAGCATAAGGGTGAGAAGGATAGGAAAATGATAAGAGAAATCAGATACGAGAGAGATAGAAGCACTAGTACCGTAATTGGTGAGAAAAAGATGAACAAAATCGAAGAGAGACGATAGCATGGTGCAAGAGAGATGCCGCGAGTGCCAGGGAGACGAAGAGGCGACTAGAAAAAGAAGATTTTGTTCATTGTCGATGGAAAAGAGAGGGAACGAACTTGAACACATAGGAGGGGTAAGTTGGAAGAGCGAAAGAGAGGGGGTTATAGTGAGCGAGACGGGATGGTGGTTTCAGTCACCGCCCGATCCTCGGCGCGCACGGTTTTGGAGCGGGTGTTCTTCTCGTCTTCGTTGCGAGAATCGCCGATTAACGAGGTCGTTTAAGTTTAAAGAGTGAGCTACACCGTGTGCCTATCGACATCGACTGTTTGCCGATAAAAATTTCGTACCAGCTGGCCTAAACTCCGGTACACGCGATGTTGTCGATAAATTAACGGAACTTTGTTTGTTGTTTTATCGATGGTCCAGCTGCGCGAGAAGTTGGAAAGAAAAGTGGTGTAACAATCGGTCCGGTAACTCGTGTTTTTAAGACTGTTTCATCGAAAAGCAGTTTTCCAGTTATAGACGTTTCTTCATTTCAAAGAAGGTTGTTTATACTTCTCGTGACAAGTATCTCGAGCGACACTGTGTGAAACGTGAAATTTGATTAGTTTGCTGCGGTGAACAGTTATGACATAACCTATAATCTAGACGTTCGTCATTAATCGTGTATATCGATGTATTGATTAGAGTGATCAATATGTGAGCGATCGATATATCAGATTAGTCTCCATTGTCTTCAGAAACGAAACTTTGAGTCGTGAGTGGAGAGTAAAGGAATTTTTCTAGTGTATGGACCGATAGATTTTGTACGTTATCTATCGACGTGGATGGGACATTTTTCTTCTTCTACTAGCTCACAGAGACACGGACCACGATCTTCGGCTCCTTTTACGGATTTTGTCGATCTGCCACTGCGAAATGCAGAGGTTTGCCTATCAGTGTCAGGCATTTTTTAGACAGATTTAGGTAAGTCCAATTTGAACTTACATTATACGGTCGGCAGGATAAATGATGTTTGGAAAAATTATGAGCGAAACTCCGTTCGTGGATAGTATACGATATCAGTTACATAGTTTCTTTTGATAAATTACCTCTTCCATTATATCTTAGGGAATGTTATTACATATTACAATTACGATTAAAGTGCAGAGGTATTTTGAAATATTTTAGAGATTAGTATTTTATGGCTGCATTACGTTTCACATTAACTTTATATCAATGTAATGAAAGAACGGAAGAAGAGGAAACAGTAATTTATAGAGCTCGATTTATTAATAAGGTTATCTAGTAAGTATCTTAAACTTTTATGACTAGAATTTTTTAATTTTCTATGTTTAATTTAATTTAATCTAATTCAATTCAAAACTTAGAAAATAGCAATTGCTATGGATAGATGGTCTAGTATAATCACAGGGGTATATGTAAGCTTAAAAAATTATGAAATTTTGGAAAAATATTTCAATTTACACAAGTTAAACAACAACAAAAGTTGTATGATTGGTATATGTGTATAAATCTATATTTTTCTAGAAACGAGTTATAACATCTGTATTTACTTAATAGATCTTGTTATGAATCTTCAAGTTTCCATATCTACGTATATCTACTTTATTAAATTATCATATACGAGTAAAAAGTGTAAAAGGTTTAAATACAACAGTATGCTCCAGAAACGAAAATGTATTTTCATATTCGTGTTTTTACATTCGCATTTAAAAATAATGTGTACTGCCTATAAAATGATTAAATTCACACGATTTTAATTTTAAATTAAATAACTTGTATATATGAATCCAAACTTCACTAATGTAAACGCGATCTAAGCTGTTATAATTGAAGACTGCAAGAAAGTAACACGATAAGTTATATTTTCCCCTCTTCATAACATTAAAATTACTATAAAATAACCTTCCGCTCTTTATAACATACAAATTATTGTTTGTCATAAACTGTATCTTTAGCTTCTACAAAACTTTGTTAACTACATACATACATATATTTTTGCAGCTGAGGTTCTTTTTAATTTTCGCTATTTTATATTAAAATAATCCTTTTTATTCGTAAAGTGACATTAAAATAAAAAAAGTCAACATTTATGCTGTTTCTCTGATCTTCAATTTGAAAATCAAACCACCAAAGCCAAGATTCTGCATACGAAAATACGTTACCATCATATACATATACTTATAATTGAATAAACTGTTGCATTAGGATATAGTATATTTTCCTTCAAAACATCTTCATCTTCAGTTTGCAATTTAGGTTAAAATTCTGGTCGGGGGTGTAGCGATCTTGTAACGTGATTTATGCCGTTATTTCTTCATTACGAAATAATTGACTCGGAGAAAAGCTTCCTCGGGACTCCGTTCTCCAACGAGCCTCGAATATAGCGATCGACGTAAGAGACTCCTTTCCATTCCGTAACGGCTACTCTTATAAAACTGCTAGTTCCATTATTACTTGCCAAATATAATAGCGTCCCATTATCCGCGTATTTCTTCCTTAAATGCGGCTACGATGTTTTCGTTACTACGTTACGCGATACTTAATTTTTGAGGAAACGACCGATAAAAGAAGGCAGAGAAAGAAAAACGAAGGAGAAAGAGACGATCCAAAAGAGAAAGGAATCTAAAGAAAAGAAGAAAAAAAGGAGAAAGGACAAGTACACAGAGACAAGAGGAGCGCAGCGTATCTGAAAGTGGAGACCAACCGAAGGCGAAAGGCTATTTCGCTAATGGAAAGTCAGATCCACAAATCGGCGATACAGTCGTTTTCATTTCTTTGTGTTTTAAGACCGTTTCGAGGAACTTTTCAATCCGGGTCAACTCGCACATCCGGTTTGGGTCGATATCGAACCAGGCTGTGAGGCTGCAAGAGGGGTGGAGAGCTTTGAAAATTGAAATTGTTATCGGTAGACACGTTATCAGAAACGGTATCAGCGTATCGTAAGAAACTTTCCTTGCCTTTACGAAGCGACGAGATTTTGCGTGGTTTTATGTGAGCCGCGCGAAGAACAGAGTCGTCAAGTATCGTGGTGGTTACTTCGCCGATGTTATTTCTTGCGCAAAATCCCGATATATTCTTGTAGCTCTGAGAAATGTACGCGTAGACGCAATTTGTCGCATCTAGGATATAAAAACATTAGTTTTATTTGTTTTCATTATGTTTTCTTTATCTTGTTTCCTTCATCAATGTTCAGCTTTGGAGATTTGTAGCTGCGCATTTCCTTTAATCATCCTCGAATAACGAGCACGTGTTTTCCACTCTTTTCGCCCTCAATCCGAGTACATGGCTTGCTGAAAGCCTTAATTAACGAATCAAATGTGAATACATACATCGAAGCGTGACGCCGTTTCTGATAAAGTTAAGTCAGACTAAAAGCCACGTTTTTCCATGAAACGAAACAATGTCCGGCTCGAAAAACTTCGAGAAAGATCACTTGGCTCAATGTAAATACTTTTCAGCGTACTGTTTGTGTCAATGTTCTGGGACCCGACCACATGCAGTCGTGGAGGGAGAGGTGAACCACAGAGAGTTGTCCCTCTCTCTATGTGTGGTTGCCAGTGTCACTCCCAAACAGCCTGTTGATGTTTTGCGGTTCGATTTAAAGGTTGCTACCGACGACGGGCAAATTCTGCGATCGCATTGTTCTAAGGTATTTTGAATATATAATCGTGATGATAAATAAATAGTTGAAGTTAAAGGTTTTATCGATAGAAGATTTTGGGAGTTTTTCTATAAACACATGTCTCTTTTTATAGAAAGAAGACAGTTTTAGTTACAGTTACAATTTTAGTTCTCCATTTCAATGATTTCATAATGATGAAGAAGAACAAATCGCCCAAGCAACGTCTTTAATTTTTTTTTTGCTTGTTTATTGTAATCCGCTTCAGTATTCTTATAAATCAACAATATCTAGTTATTAGAACTTGGTCGAAAATCAATATTATACTTTTCCATAAACCTAATACATATTATGAAAATTTCTTAGAATTTGTGGAATAGGATGTCTAAGAGCAACATTGTTTTAAAAGATTTATGATAAAAATTGATAGGTTTTTGAAATCAGATTAGTGAGACAAAATTTGTGTGTTTCATGTTTGAGCATAGTCGATTATGTAGATTCGTCGATGCAATTCTATAGTTACAGATTGCAATAACGTCGATTATAGCGTTATGAGTTTACCGTGGCGGATCGACAGATACGTGAACTTGGTGTAAAGACACGTTCCAGCGGATGCTGATTAACGTACCGTACGTGTTCGTTTAAGGTGCCTATATCGTTTCACCAATAGACATTAAATCGCAGAGCAATGAGCTAGATAACGTTTGCTATAGATTCAAGCATACTATGTTGTCAGTCAAAGCTAAAGATTCAGATTTCAACGATAATAATGATGATAATGATAATAATAATAATTTTTATTCGTAATTAAAAATAACACGTGGCATAAATCAATGTTACAGATAATGACAGATCGTGTTCCTTTCTTAACCCCTTAGCCTACACGCTATCTACCGATCGCGCGAGTCATAGTAAGCAAGAAGTTCGGTCGCGCGCCGTGCCATTCATCTGTTCAGCCGTGTGCCCGAACTGGAGCAAAATGTATACTTCTTATGACATGTATATTTAGGGGCTACGAAAGGAATTGTGGAATAATAAACAACGTTTGAGGATAAATAGTGTTTTTAAGACGTCTAGGACGTAATCATGATCAATTGATCAGTTGACAAAAACAATTTATTATTTCAAAGTGGATAATGAATCACTAGCAATTTGTAAATTACCACGAGTCACACTCGTGGGTTCCGTTTATGGCACAAATTCTTTACCATGAGTCTGACTCGTGGTTTTCGCTTATGGCACAAATTCTTTACCACGAGTGTGACTCGTGGTTTTCGCTTATGGCACAAATTCTTTACCACGAGTCTTGCTCGTGGTTATAGGTCAAGGGGTTAAAAATTCTCTAATATAGTATTAACACTTTGACTGCCACGTTGGTCATATATGATCGCCCACGGTTTCTCCTGTGACGCCAGGGTGGTCATTGAAGCACCGGAGCTTGAACGTCTTACAATTGTAAAAATTGTATGAAAATTGACAGTTAGGGCATTTTGAATATAAGCGATAAATAGAAGATACTTTGAAATAAGAAGTACCCCATTGAACAATTAAACATTTTTATTAGAAAAAATCAATGAATTTTTATTAGAAAGAATCAATAAAAAAAATGAGAACAAATCTTGCATCTAACGATGCACTATGTTAAAACGCTTTAAACATAAATGTGGCTCATCAATACAATCTGGACAATAGGTGGTCACTTACGCTTGCCCTTTTTTCTTCTGCATTTCGTGTCGCACAGTTAAAAGTGTGCACATACCTTACTATTATATATAGAATGAGCAAATACTATTTACTAATATCTTCTACACGTTTCAACAATATATTCTGGACGTTTTGCTTATGACGAAATAACGAATGCGAATGGTTTGTTGAAATAAACGAAGCGTTGTTATAATATCTCGCTATCAACTGTTACCAAGGCACCACGGTAGTCACCCGTGTCCACCAATAAGATACGGTCCATTGGAGAAGAACGTTGTCTTACATCATCAATTTATTATTATTTTGCCATTATATGCTTTGAATAATAAAAATACTCCAGTGGCGTCCTGAGCGAAACATGTGATTACGGCATGACAGTCAAAGTGTTAAACTATACCAAATACTAAAGTATACCATAAATTATAGGTAAAAGATTTGCAATGACTTTGTTGTTTATATTGGTTGTAATATTAGCATGATAAAGTTCAATTTTAAAAGCTAATTATGTAATAATGACAGTTGTGCTAGTAATTGTAGAATTAATTAAAAAATTGAAAAATTCTTTACTTTCAAGTTATTTCATTTTAAATATAAAGTTAGATAAAGGAGATTGTTCTAAAATAATAGTAAGGTTATCAATATTATTTCTATTGTTACATCGTTGCATCGTTTCTCTTATTAGACAATTTAAATTTATAATCGGTTAATTCCATAAAAACATAGAAAATATAGATAGGAGTTGCCATTAATTTGTTGGATGACACTGTTTTCTTCAAATAGAAACTTTTCAGAGAGGGTGAAAGTCGGTTAATTACTGACTCTGGATTATTATGATTCACGATATTGGTGAGGATGTGATAATTTTTGCTTACTAAATCCTTGATAACACGTAGCCTTACTCATTTCGGTAGGATTCACAGAGAAACATCATTGCATTCCTTCTCTTAAAATATAACAAAAAATTTAGGAAACGCCAACTCTTGTCACGCATCCTTAGAAAACACTTGGATAATCTGAATAAACGCTCTTTTTGGAAATATAATTATGTTATTTCCATGAAATTCGACAAATTTATGTTAAAATTCACCAGTATGTTCAGACATTAACATGCGATAGCATATACCATCTTAATATAAGTAAAACATAAAAATGGCGTCAACATTTTATTATATGGTAACAAGTTCTCCTCATCAGGAATTTTTTTTATATTTTCTTCCTTTCTTTCCTTCAAGCGACAAAAGTTTCACTTGCAGCTACTTCCTTCAAATCATAAAATCAAAATGATAGTAACCGTGAATATAAAGATATGTGAAAATGAATGAATGAAAATCAACCGTATCTTATTCAAGAAACATGCAATACGTATTTTTCTTCTATTCAAAACTTCCCCTTACTTCCATCTACTATTCTTTTATTGTAGGAAGTAAAATCGATCATCGATCCTCTTTGTTTCGCAAATAGTTAATCCTTGATCCCTTCGATGATCGTTACGAATGATAATAAGCGTAAAATTCCGTACCGTTTTGAGTGGAGTAATCGCTCGATAGTTATTGGGAACATTTTATACGGGGCGAGAGGATTTGTTCCGTAGTTGATCTTAAATTCACCGAAGCACGTACGGTATTGTATACCATATTTAGGGCGTCCTCTATAAGTTTGCTGATTTTGAACACACATCGAACATAGATACACATATTACGAAAGGAAATATCTCTTCGTTTTTCTTGTTGTATAACCACGAGCCATTGAGAAACGAGCAAGGCCGTTTTTACTTGCTTCGCGACCAAGTAACTGTGATAAATGTATACCGCGATCCCGGATCGCTTCCGTTATTGTTTTGATATTTTTCTCATTCCATAGATGAGAAATGTTGATTTTCTCTATTGTTTCTCAATGATCGAAATGACTCGAGAGCCGAGCTAGGATCTCCTCGAAGAGATTCAGCTCTACGAGTCACTTGGTCGTTTGTATCGTATGCTGTGTTATCCTCAACGTCCTCTATGGAAAAATAAATAATTCTGACTGAAAGCTATCTACATCGAGAAAGGAGAAGAAAAGAGAAAGGGTCTCGAAGGAAATACACTCGCGGCATAGTCGGTGAAGTCAAGCGGCGTCAAATAAGATATCGTGAAGAAATCGAGAGGTTCGCTGGACAAACTCGATCGTTTTGTACTTTGACAATTTTCAGTTTTTCTCCCTTTACCATCTATCCGATAAGATATTTTATAGTTTCTATAGAGTCGGTGAACATCTAGACCAATTTAGCTATTATAAATTATTTAAGTTCCATCGAGTCAGATTAAAATGACGAAATTAGTCCGTTATACTCTTCTCGCGGGCTACTGCTCGAGAGCACAGGCTGTCACACTTCTTCGAAAGTTTCGTCGATAATCAGATCAAAAGCTCGTTAACTATTGAAAACTCTTGACACGCCGATAATGTCTCGCGTTTCGATCATCTCCCGTTCCCCTTCCTTCCTTTTTCCTTCTTTTCCTGTCGATTTTTCCCCCCCTCGTCTCCCACATCATTCTCTTTCTTTTACTTAGGGATTGGAGGGAACGCTGAGACTTCAACTTTTCCGTCCAGACCTGGGTGTAATTAAGGGTAACCAAACTCGCAAGTTTCTGCCGGCTCTTTGTCGAGAATAATGCCTTTGGAGACGG
This sequence comes from Bombus impatiens, assembly GCF_000188095.3. Lineage (NCBI taxonomy): Eukaryota > Metazoa > Arthropoda > Insecta > Hymenoptera > Apidae > Bombus > Bombus impatiens. The sequence continues at coordinate 400,014 of NT_176695.1, read as the reverse complement.
CGTACTTTAAATTGATCGACGACCACGTATTCCGTCGAACGTACCACGAAATCGTTTGCGTTGTGCTCACGATAGATTTACGAAATGACCTGGATTTTTCTGCTGGTTACGCTTGAACCGTGTTCTTTTCGATATAGGAATCGTTTAATTCCTTCTTTCGGTGTGAAATCTATTTATACGTTCAATATTAGATACTAATGTAGAATTCTGTAAACACTGGTCAAAATAGAACAAATTTTTTTGAGAAAATAAATTTTCAATATTTTCATGTTCTGGCTAGAGTTTACAATTTCTCCGAGTATGAACGCGCTGCATAAAAATTCCAGAACGAGGTTGCATACGAATATGAAATCAAATACGAAACTAAAGAAGTCACGCCCGTAACATGAAATGAATCTACGATCTTGTTTCTAACAATTACAATATTTACGTTCTAATATAACTACCATTAAAACAATTCTACGTGAAATTCAGCTTCCAAAAAATTTTTGTGAGATTTGCTACAGTATGTGGTATGTATATACTTATAGTACTTGATAAAAATATTTGGATACTTACCTGTTAGCGGCAACGCATTCTGGAAACAGTATAATGGCAAGTGGTCCTCCGCTTTTTATTCTTACCATAACTGACAATGAGCCAAGGACTCAAGAAGGATCTCGTCAGGGTGCTTGAGCGAATGTTTGGAAAGTCCATAGCGAGCGTGCAGCGATTCCAAGGCATTGAGCTATGAGGTGTCGATATTACTGTTTGACGGATGCGTGAAGTAATTTGCAAATAACGAGCCAACCAACGTTGCGTTGCCAGAGAGTAGACATATTGTTTAAAGCTTAAAGGATCTGCCCACGGAGTGGGCCGAGTGGTGGAGGAAGGCAACGATGCTTTTTGGTAAGCGAACAGTAAGGGACGGGGGATGGTACTTAGCCTAAAGCCAAGATTGCCTAAAACATTAAGCTTGAAAAGTCATCTAGAGTTTTTAACATATTTTAACAAACATATATATGTTTTTCATAAAAAACATTCATGTATATATTACGTTTATTATATAAAACATTTTGAAATTTCAGTCGTGTCCCATTACAATGTATATGAAATTTCAAAATGTTTTTATAGAACACATGCGATATGAGCCATTTAGAAGCCCTATCGATCAACTCCATAAATTGAAAAATACAGAAAAGTGATAATATTACAAATATTAAAATGTTTTTAAATTTACATTAAATTTATGTAATTTTCTTGCAATGAATCCATTTATATAGGTAGGGCATTTGTTGTATGCAATGAGATTAAAAAATTAAAAGTTGGTTTTAAAATTTGGTTTCTAAGAGGCTCATATGTTCATACAAGTTTTCTATAGTAAATATCCAAGAACTTTCTGTATATACTGTATATGGATACTTTAACGCGTTTGCAAGTTGTTACACATATTGTTTGGAGAGATGACAGAGAAGATGGCAGACAAACAATAGAGAAACGAACGAGACATAGGAGGATCGCGATGTCGAGCATTCGGCATTCGTATAATAGTACAGGCAATAATTCGTAACGACGTGAATTATGCATGACTTCGTAGCCGATAGATTATGCATTGTAACCCGACCGCGTAAAACTCGCGAGAATATAATTTTACCGAGTGGCCTCGGCTATTATCAAACATTAATTACCCGACTCTGTAATTTTATTGTGTACCAATCACTAATACGAACAGCGCGTCGATTATTGTTTCATTAACAATCCGCGACTGACACAACACGCAATGGTTAATCAATAGTTGAATGTAATTTAATTCAGTGTATTGTACTATAAAACGTTTACTATAATTTTTCCTAAGATGATAAAGCTTGTTGCAGTCGAATAATGTGATATTCTTGCGATTTTGTATTGAGTGTTTTAAAATACTGTACTGATACTGATAAATCCAAATGTTCGTAAATTCTCACGATCGTAGAAAATTTATAAACATATGTTATTTATAATTTAGTAAAAATTGTCTAATATTTGCTAACATTTTACGTGACCAATAGACAGTGGATTATGGACACTGGGCTTATGTTTCGTTGCGAATTTATAATGCCGCTGTGCCCATTCCCTTTTCGACGGAATTTCATAAGCATCTCGCGCACCCCTAAAAACCACTCCTATGGAATTTCTCATAACGACGGCTGTTGCTACGTTGTATGTGAGATTTTTACAGACGATGTGTTTTTCCATCTACCATCCACTTTTTTCTCAGTTTACTACCTTCCATTTTTCGAGTAGACTTTCATTGCATTGGGGTTTTCTTGGATCGTCTCGATGATATTGATGAACTGGAAAACATGTGCATTTCAATATTTTGCTCCTTATTCAATTTTTTTACCGTATATTTAAAAAATATACATTATAGATGTTCAAACAGAACTAGCTCAGATATATTCACAACTTTTTATGATTTTAATTGAAAAATTGGTCATCCAGTTTAGAGAATATTAGGTAGCGTGAACAGTCAGTCAATTAAAAATGCAATAAAAGTATCTTTCAATCATCCTTGGGGGAAGATAATAGACATATTTGAATTAATAAAAGAAAATTGATCTTTTTTACTTACGTTGTATTCTGGCCTTTCTAGGAACCGTATCTGCGTTTGGAAACCGTACGTTGTACCGTGTCCAGTCGCTGCTTAGCCGGGGTCACTTTTACAATTATTGTTTTTAAGAACGAGTGGCCTCAAGCCGGACATACTTGTTGCAATCTCTAGATGAAACGAAGACGAGAGGCATTCTCGGCACATCAGCCCTTTAATCTTTCCTATTTTTTCCCAGTCTAAGGAATTCCACAAGAACTCCTCTGCACATTCATTAACCAGCTGTCAACGCGACAAGTCAACTTTCTTTTCTCAAAAACTCCCTGCGAAACGTAAACTGGATAGGAAGAAGAGTAATCGTGTATTATATTACAGTTTAAATGTATTTAGTATATGTTGGTGTTAAAACTGTTGAAAATGACAACGTGAGTTCGTGCTCGCCATGCATATGCAGATGCGTTAGTTATAAGAAATCAGAACTAGAGGATGATCCTAGTTAGAATCGATAGATTTAATCGATAGGCTTAAGATGCTTTTTTGTTTTTATTCCTAGTTTTTGTAAGCGCGTGCAATAAAGGTTTTTTTGGCTCAGAACGGTGTGATAGATTTATCCATTTAATAAAATAATAACTATTCTGATCTTACTTCTGAGTATAGAAATAACAACAAAAACCATCCAATTTCTCGATCCACACCCTGGAATTCAACACTTACAACACTTTGACAAATTACCAGTTTTATAATTTATGCTAATACGATGTCGAGTCTTCTTGACGTGTAATCTCCAAAAAAATGTTCGTAGATCGATGCAGTAACGAAGCAGTTTACATTTACAACATTGTTCCCTTGTATACTTTACGTGCAATTCTGCAAAGTTGATTCTACACGTCATTTGCGATTCAACACGTGGTTTGTTACGATTCAATTTTCATTTTCGAGTTAATTGTGCTTTGTTTGGCGATCGCGCGCGATTTCTAAACACGTTTGCATGCAATATACATCCTCTGTGGTTCAAATCAGATATGATTGTTTAACGCGATACGGAAAGGTGACGTTTTATAAATGCTATATCCCTGTACGTGATTTCGCTAGTTTGTCTATTCGTAGATTTGTCGATGAGAGAAACTATAATATTTGCGCTTTCGTGCGATTTCATGAGATTTGATTCGGCTTGCTTTCCGGACCTTAATATTAATTCGTATAACGGATGCATTCTTATTGAAGCAAAAGGAGAAAGAGAATGTAAGCTACAAATTTTGACATTTAACTTGCTGGAAAATTATTGTCAGTAACAGATGCCTGATGAGATACTGTTACGAACTGTAACTGATTTATGTAGTATCATTACCTTTTGCTCGATGAATATACAAATGTCAAGAGGAGTATTTTCCACTGCGATATAATCTGCGACAATTTTGGAATTGCGAGTAAAACAGTTTGAACTTTTGATGAGGAGTTTTGCTTAAAAGTGCGCGTGGCAAGTTTATATCATTTTCTAATTTTGCATTGGATTAATCTTACATGTATATACAGTGTCTGAAAAGCTAGCATACCATTGTATTTATTATAGTACTTGCATACTAATTAAATTTCAACGGCTATCTGTATATTCCTGTCTCATTAGTATTATATATATTTATTTATTTATATTTATATTTATGTCAAGTAGCTTCAGATCTAGTTTTTTAGATGTACTTTACTTCAGTTCTAGTTAGCGGTATTTATTGGTGATTTTTTTTAGACTTTAATATGTATGGGTTCGTACGGGTACCTGATGTACTTTTTATGTTTTCTGGCCCATCTGTTTGCGTTGTGTCACTGCTCGTTACACTCTGTAACCCTATATGGATGTTAATATTAGGTTAAGGAGAGTGGAAGGAAGTTGATAAACAATAGAACCAATGAGAGTATTGTGTACAATACAGATCAGAGGTATCGTCGGGAGGGGCGACTGTCGATAAGGAATATTGTAAACCAAGTTCATTCTATGGCACCATAGGGACTGAAATTATAATACATCTATCTGTACTAATTAAATTTAGAATAAATTGCATATTGGTTAGCAGTACTTTCATATGACTATAGTAATTTGGTACTATGTATCTAAACGAAATATAGAACCTGATATAAAGATCGAACTTTGAAAGAGGCAAAGATAAGATGATTAAGAAATAGAGGACGAAATATTTACACAAATAACTATTATTAGTATGTTGGGATTTAAATAACTGAACATCCAACTTCAACTTTTACTTCAATTCTAAAGCCGACTGGTATTGTTAAGATAACTGGCAGCTTCTAAAAGCCCTTGTATAAAGATTTCTTCTCGGTAACAATATCTTGCATTATAGTAACATGCGCTTCTAAGAAGATAAAAATGCTTCTTAAAGTTTTTTTAAAATATTTCCGGTAGAAAAATATAAAATATTCAGATGCCATTCTTCTTGTATTTACTGCAATATTTTAGGCAAAACATTGGTTTCTCATATGTCACATAAAGATATCAGTCAACAAAGGACACATTTTCAAAGTAAACGAAAGTTTCTATTGACGACGCTTGAAACAATGCCCTTTGAATGCATCTAAACACTCACTCGGCACTAGCAAAATTGCACACTTGAAATTTCAATCTGTTCGTTCACGTGCTTTTCGTCGAAACCAAAACATAATCCGTGAAAACGCGAGTGGTGGAAACAACAGTTCAAATCCTACTAGAGGCTCGATAAACTCGTCTGTATTAGGTTTCCCTGTGAAAATTCCAAGTGACGTCCAACAACTCCTTTGAAATTGAATTGACCCTCTAACCTTTCTAATTAGTTACAAAAATAATCATAACATCATTATATACTATGCATCTATTATATGCATCTATGTAGTTGGTGCAAATTTCAAGCCAAGTAGCGAACAAATCAAGATAGCGTGATATAAGAAAAATAATTCTTATATACAATAATATATTGAAATTTATATTTATTTCTATTTATTATAATAAATAGGCTATTTAAAACAATTATAGGATCACTATTATAAATTGAGTTTCATTATACCAGATAAGTGAATAAGAGTGAAAAATCCTATAGGTTTAACGCAAACTGATGTGTTTTTCGTCTAATACTATAATGAAGATTGACTTTATAATAATCATTAAAAAAAACTATAAATACAAGGAGTGGATATAAAAATTAATTTGACATGGAATATGATCCTGACTTAAACATTAATTTATGCAGTGTATATTTATTACGATCAGTATTTTTTAGTAAAGCGTTTTTTATTTTCTATATAATATCTACAAACTTTGTGAGACCCAACAGTGTCTTTTTTCAAACTTATCTAATGTTTCAACTAATCATCGTCTCATTTCTCACATTTATTAGTACGAACACTCGAAACATCAACATTACTTGATTATGACTACACCTATTATCGTTGGCATATCGTTCGCTCATTGGAGGACAGTTTATCCATCGCAAAATTATTCGGATCGGATTATCCTCGGTGCATGGAACAAGGTAATATTTTGGTTCTCAACGGTGGCCGAGCAAGCTGCAGCACAAGCAAACCAAAACGCTGCGGGAAAGCCAGTGGCCCAGGTCACGCTCAGGATTTATCGCCACGTACTTCTTACCAACGAGCCGCACATTTTGAGCGCGTGTGCGCTATCATTTCCCGTGTTCTTATAAAACGGGTCGGACAAACTTCTTAGTCGGTATTTACAACAGCTCGCGTTCGTTTTCACGATGAATAACGCGGAAAGAAACGTGTTACATTTCTATAGGATACGTAACCAATCTGAGCTTTACACGATTTAGAGTCTTATTGTATTATGAGATTATTATGTTGATCGATTCATTTTATGATTGATCGAATATAATTTGAACGCTTGAATGTAGGTTAATTCAAATTTGTGGTAGTTATTAACGAATTATTAACGAATTAACGAAAATTAGTAGTTATTAACGATTATATCATTTGATCGTTGACATATTTTTGAATAGTCTTAAATAAGAAAAAAAAAAAGAAAATATGGTAAGTATTGTATTTTGATGTTTATCTACCGCTGCTAGGGGTACGAATTATAGACAGAATTTACTGTATGTAGAGCTGAAACTGCGGAAAGTTTTTGCGAATATCTCGGAACTAAGGCCGACCGACAGTTATATGTATGGGAGAAAGTTGTTATGACATATTCAAAAAAGCATCGTACACTGTTGATGGTACACTTGTAAATAATTATCGAAAATATTATTGGGAATGAAATTAAACGAATAAGAGTTTATGATTTTAACGTGAATTTCATTATAATGTCTAAGAATTATCGTTTTCATCGAAGTATCTTTCACAATTTCATACGACATTATTCCCAGCCATTATGCTATAGGAATGAAACCTAATTTATATGTCTGAAATACTGCAGTTGCTAAATATTTCACCTCATATCATGGTATTTGTAATTACTTTCGACCATGAGGAAATTTCCTACGGTATAACTAGCAATGTAACTTCGTTCTGGGCTCGATGCAAAATTATTTCATCACGTTACGAAACATTTATTTGTAATTTTTCCCGTGAAATGTTTGAATTTCAATGAAATGCACTAAGGATACTTAGACCGATGGGTGCAAATGGGTAGAAAAAAGTCTGCCAATTCGGATCGAGGGTGACAGGGATGGATCGTCGGGGTCACGAAATAACATGCTGGGCACGAGACAGTAGCAGAGTCGTAGCGAGTATTTTGTCATAAAGCAAAGGAATTTTCGACTGAGCTGTGCGTTCTCGTCTGTAGCAGGATTCTAGGACGTGCTGTGCATAAAGCACTTGGTAAAGTCTTAAATATCCGACACGTTCGTGGTAAAAGAGGAGTTACACTCCTTTCTTTCTCTACTTTTCGTAGGTCGTTGAATTTTACAAATTAAAGTCGTTCGAAGTAAACATGATCTACCGTTTTACAGTGGAATGTGATCGGTTTAATCGAACTGGCGTAAGGATAAGGGCATACTCGTGAGATTCTCGTAAACAGTCTCCGAGGATTCGTTAAGTTGGCGTAAACAAGACTGAAAATACTCGCGAGGGGAGTGTGCCAGACGTTGCTTGGTATTTCAACTTGAATTCCAGGCTAACTTCCGCCGAGTATTGCTCATGCGCACCACAATTTTGGTTTAATGGAAGTTTTGTCAAATTAAAAGCAACGTTGAGGATCCTCTGTTATGCGTAATTTCGGACAATTTTACAATTTTGTAGTAATTTTATTGTATAATCTTCGTTACTCTCGTCTTAGTCAGTCAATATTTGCAATTTATATATTTCGAGATATAAAATAAATAGATATAAGAATATTTTTTCAATTATTAGTTAACAAATTTTATTTTTGTACATATGTATTATACGTTATTCCTTAAAATTTTCGGATGAATGTCGTGCCGTTCCAAAGAGAAGGCATCCCCATCTTTCTCATTTTGTAGTTAGTTTCTTCTAACAAATTTCTCATTCCTCAATCATACATTAAACAATTAAACCTGCTCTACATGTCACTACCCATTGAGCATCCTCATAATTTTACATACACTTTCCTTAGCTACAACGTAGTCTAATTAATAAATACCTATTATAGATTCTTCGAAAAAAAAACATTGCCCTTTCGCAGTTTATCACATAAATAATAGTGATACTTATAGACGTAGAAAACGTGTAGGCTGTCTTTTATTTTTTTTCAATTATTATATAACTACTGTTACATTATTCTCATGAGATACTCTATCATATACAACATTACTATAGATGAGGACAAAGCCAGGCAAGGGTTCGTGGTAAGGTAGTTGGCAGTAGATTAAGTCACGGAGGCGTACTACGTCAGACACGGATGCTCACCGCGTGGAGAAACGAATCCGTCTGGAAAGCAGTTGCATCCGCATACCGTAGTTTTCCGCTCGAAACGATCGTCAAATTCTCACATACATACTAATTTAAGCAACCGTGCCAGGAAGTACGAATTTCCGGGGCTTTTGAGGAGAATCGAGTTGAAAAAAAGAGGGCGGCATGCGGTGAGGCTAAGGTAAATTCACAGAAACCGGTCCGTGGAAGGAAGGATGAAAGCTGATAGCGAAGCTTTCCGTAGATGGCGCACGCCTTGGAAGCTCGTTCTGCGGTCTGATAATAATTCGTTTCACGTACTTAGTTTTCGTGGCTGCGAATGGTAGTCCGGATTACTCGTCGAGCCCGGCCACATGCTTCTCGGAATACACACGTGGCGGCTCAAGCTTCTCCGCTACTTAGACCTTCATTTTGCAGTTTCTGTCATCAGCCGCCTTTACTCCTCAATGCACCCTAGAGTACTGTGAGAACCTGCGCAACCATCGTCTGAGAAGCTTTGCTTTCTTTACTTCTTAAACTGCCAAGATGAAATAACCAGTCGCCCAAATATTCTTTTATAATCTCTAGAAAATTGTTTTTATTCCCATTGATGAATTTCTACTTGACTTCTATCGACGTATAGTACTTGATCGTGCTTTTTATTGAAGAGTAGTTTCATCAAAAGTTCGGTCAATTTGTTGGATGCCATAGATTTCACATTTGAAATTTTATTATTTAATTGAGGATGTTTATGTAAATTTATACTTTTAAAAATCACTAAAGGTCCTTTAGCAAAGAGAAACCTTTTAAACATTATAACGAGTATTTTACTTGAAGTATTTTGTATATTTTTACATATTATTTTGAACGTTTTTTCACATTGAACATTTTTCTACGTGATCCAATTACTATATGTATAGGTATAACGTTAGTATAAATTTCTTTTTTCAGAATTGCTACCTATAGAAATATATGTATACTTGTCAAGAAGGCGGAAAACTTTAATGATAAAAAAATGATTATTTTTCTATCATAGGTCTTAAATACAATTCCAGTTTTATCATCTTTTTATTTCTATTTTTCATCTATCTCGGTCTTATAATACTTCCGATGAATTGATGTCCTATCATCGAGTGTGTTTGCTTCTTGATTCCTCTGCTCTTATGCATTTTGTATGGGAATGACCATAATTCTGCTATCAAATATTATATTTATTGTCAACTGCTTTCACAAAGACAATATTGCGACTCCGGAAAATGTTGCTCAAGAGCTTCTTTTCAAACATTCAGTGCGCCGAACACTTTAGTTGATCGGAGTTGCTTTTATCGCGACGCGTAAGTCATGATATTCTAACGATACGCTGTTGGCTTTCTTCCGTTGACTATTCTTCCTTTAGCATGGTTATGGAAACTCTTAACGACATTTTCTAGTTTATCTTATGACTTGTTGTACTTATCTTTGAAACAGCTATTTCGTAAAATAAAAATATGACCGAAAGTGTTATCAAATCCGATTGAGCATAACATTAAAAACTGCTCAATAAAATTAAAATATAATGTGTCTCTTCTTTAATTCGAATACACGTCAAACTTTATACATAAACATTAATCCACTCTTAGTTTGCATCACAAGCGAAACAAACGCAGGAGAAAACTGAAAGCAATGTACCAAGGTAGTATATTGAAAAGAGGTACGAGAAAATACAGGGTTGCCTGAAACCAAGAGGGGACTAAACCATAGTGAGGTGTAGATTAGAGAGACAGACGCAAAATTTAATGGTAGACGGTGAGAAATTAAAAATTCCTGGCCATTTCTCCAGTAGATAATCTTGAAGAATGTTTTGTGTATCGTGGAAGTGATCTCGCGATGTTTCAGTCTTAGCAAATGAAGAAAAAGCTCCATTCGAATGGAGCCGGTGTTTTGTAACAGAAAATAGAGATTGCCAGGTTCGTTTCACGCGTTCTCCTACTACGTTTTAATCGTCGAAGTAAATGCTTCACTGATTTATTCGCTGCTATTCCATTGGCTATGATCATGGTGCCCGCATTAGCGCGAAGTTTAAATGTCGTTCAAACCGTGGAGTGGGTCTAATTAACTTTCTCTGTGACCGTATGTAGCAGAATTTCCTTGAATTCCAAATGTAACGGAAATATATATATATATATATATATATATATATATAATATACACATTATACATATAAAACGTTTCTTCCTCAATGTAAATATAACATGGAAAATGGATCCCCCTGAACGCGAGGAAAATGAAAAGCTGTCAACGGGCGAGTGTCAGAAAGCTCGAGAAAGATTATGATCTACCGCCTGGTAACGTAATAAGACCAGCCCTTGCTTTCGAACGCGAGGGAAAACAAATTTACCGGCTTTCCCTCTCCCCCTCTCTATTCACGATCTAACCTGTAGACGTGGCAGTTGGCTGTTAAATATTAGGACTAAGGGAGTAAGAGAATTCTCGAACAAGTAAAGTAATTAAATTATAGTCCTCGTCACTCTTTTCATCCAGGTTGAACTCTTTTCCCTTCTTCGTTTGAACAATCTTTATTAATTCGATTTTCCTTACACGGTTCCTTTAACTTATCAGAAGCAAAGTACACGGTCCATTTATGGGGTCTCCTTATCCCCGCTATTCCCCCGTGATATCCTTATTACGTGGGCAGCGTCCAAGTTACGGCTAGTTAGTTAAACCTCAAACTTCATTACGTAGTCGAATGGCGTACGGAAAGGGGTGAGAGGCAGCAGCGAAGAGGCGACCGGTTTTTGCCAGCAAAAACTGAACAAGGTATCATCGTTGTCACGAAGGATTCTCTCATTTCCTTCATTTTCCCCGATAATAATTCGGCTCGGTAGAAAGGGGAACGGAAGAAAATTCCTGGGACGAACCAAGAGACTAACTCGCAAATATTGACCGTCTCTCGAAGGGGTAAGAAGGACGAATTTCCTGCTTAACAATACTTACCTCTGTTCGCGAGTTCTCGCGTTATCGGTCTTCGTGTTATAACAAAAGGAGCTTCGCGACTCGTTTGTCGTTGCCTGACACTGGCGCGAGTGAAGTCCTTGCAACGTGTTACCGCTTCGTGAACTCGCTCTTCATTTCCTCACGAACGTCCCTTTTATTCCATTTAATCTGGTTCCTATTCTAATGTTGCTTCTTTTACTTTTATGTCGATTTTAAATCCAAAGTTTTTCGTTTAAACGGATTATGGATATATTATAAAATGTTATAGATCTTGAAATGTCGTTAACATTGTGATAAGACACGTTTATCATGATTATATTAGTGGAACTATACTATAAATTAGTATATTCTACTATATACTACATACTACTATACTATACTATACTATACTATATACTATATCCTATATACTATATACTATATACTATAAATTTGTGGAACCATTTTTTACCATTATTATATGTATGTTCAAGATGGATATTTCTATTTTATATTAATTTTTTCCCTTGAATATATGTTTGCGAGAAATATCTCGTAGCTTCTATATGTATACATTTTCAAATTGGTTTCTAATTTGATCAATATCATTATGACATTCGTGCCTCGTTACAGTGGTAACGAAATTTCAAAATGTTTCGTATAATACACATAATCTATTCATTAAAGGTTTCTATAAGTGTACGGATACTTTCGTGAACTATTGTATCAATGTTTCGTATTTATTTGGAAAATAACAAGAGTCGAATTCGAACAAATCGAATTGCAATCAGGAAAAGCTACCGTCGAATTAACGGATCGGTTACACTGAAAATTCGGTGATTTTGTAGAATTTAAAGAATCTCGGAGCCGTTTAAATATCTCGTAAATCGACATTTATATCGTTATACGGGCTCATTGTCGAACCGGTTTGAATTAAACCAAATTAGAGCGAATTAATTTACTTCTGTCATCGATTTTCATCGTCATGGGTGTGTGAGTGTATTTATAGTCACACGTCGTGAACGAAAGGACGAAACGTTGTATAATTGTTATAGTTTTTTGGAAATTGCAGTTTTCCACTGTTTCTGTCTTCGTTATCTTCCTATCCATAACAGGAATGTATTAATAGCTTGGGGCCGCGTTTTCTTCACCTTACGAGTAAATCTCATAGTGCTTCGTATGCTTGGGTGGAAGAAAATGTGTCGAATTGAGGAATCGGATCGAGGCATTAACGTTCGTTTGAGAACTGACGAGTTTCAGTTGGAGTTAGTCGTGTTCGCGAGATACTGAATATTTAAATGGCTATTTCCACTTAGATCCTTTGTAATTTTTATAACTTCTGTGCACATAATTGGTCGATGAATGCGTGCAGCCAATGATAAAAAATTTTTATCGCGTCTATGGTTCGTCAATCATACCAGTGATTGGGTTGAACTGGTCATTTTATGGCACTTTTATTCATCTGTTGAATGATAAGTTTGTTTGTATTTCTTTCTTTGTTGTTCTTTCTTTCGTTTCTATTTCAATTTTCATCTATGATTTAACATGTTTCTGGAAATGCATTAAACATAATATTTTATGTCAGTTTTATGTTATAGACACATACTTTTTCTCCTTGTGTCTGTTATACAACTTCGTGCAAAGATATTTCTTGTTCTATTTACCTTTACCTAGATTCAAGCTCACATTCTATCCATTTTTTGAAGCCGTAGGCAGTCTTGTCTCGATCTATTAACGTTCTGTTTCAAAAACTGTACGGTCTTGTCTGGATCCGTACAGGTTTTGTTCTATTTCAACCTATTGTTACGTACACTCGGTTTTGGTCCAGTTTAGATTTTCGTACACCCACAGGTCATAGATATGGAGGGCGAGTTTAACGGTATGATTATTGAAAACCTAAAAGTTAAAAGCATTTCTTTTTTATTAAAACAAGGCCAAGATCGATGCATCAAATTTTAAAGATCACTGCAGGGTTAACTACTCTCTTCAGCCAATAAATAGCATAAAAATTGCAAATTCGACAAAAAGCACCTATCACTTTTTTCCTTAGTCTTCAAGCGTATATGTATGTACGTATTTTACAAACGTAGTAGTGTCCGATCAAATATATCCATTGAAGCTCTTTCAAAAGAATAGTAACATGTAACAGCATCAGCTTCAATGTAATGGTAACAAGTAACATCAGTTTAATAGTTTAATAGAGGACCAGAGCATTCGATGGAATCGACCTGCGGAGCAAGCAGAAATTTCGCACTTGAAAATATAGAAGAGCTACACGATTGGTAGTGAATGATTTTAACACTTTTATTTTAGAAATATTTTCGTACAATGGAAAGATTTTCGTTCCTGTTCGCCATGATCGTGGTATTCACGGATGCATATCTCTCCAGAATGCACGCCAAGGATTCGATAACTCCGTTCACGCGTGAACTCACGATTTTCTGTGAACCCAGGAAACCAGAGTTCAGGCACCGTATTATCTCCGTTATATTAATGCAAGCCGATTTCAAAGTTGAGCGCGCGTCAACTCCTGGATCTGCACAGTTGTTCACCGACACGATTTAGGTCTAGCAACTTCAGTCTCGCCCCGGTATAACGTGGTGCCCGATAAGACTAATGTAAGTTGAGTCACGTAGTCTCGCAACAGATTGGGATATCTCGACCGGTCTGCCAAACCAGACTTTGCTCTTTATGTGCGAATGTTCCCGACGATGTATCGAGATATCGGTTGTTTTGTTTGAAATATTAATTAGCAAGTATCAGTGCTTTTGTGCATGGTGCTGAATAATTATTCCTGAATTTTAGAAAACGAGAATGCAACGTTCCTTCGATTTCTTTCATGATAGACATTATGATTGAACGATTACGATTGACGAGTTGTATTTATGTTTCGTTTATTCGGCGCTTTGAATGAAATATCTCATGTGACTAATTTTTAATATATAGATGTAACTCATATTGTATCTTGTTTCGTATGAAAGGAAAGTTAAAAGTATTTGTTTTTAATATGTCCTACTGGTGGTATCTTCAACCTCTACCTTCAACCTTTGATGCATCAATTGACCAATTTTTTGATATACAAGATCGTATATGTATCTTTTCAATGACAATAATGACATTATATCCTTCCAATAAACCGCATAAACTGCCCGTCTTTTCCCACAAAATGCTAAATGTTTATAACCATGAAAATGGATTTTGGAGTTGTTTGAAAATTCTCGGTGCGTAAACGATACATCATTCCACATGATGAATCGTGTATAACATTGAAATTTGTAGCCACTGTTGTAGCCACCCACGTGTCTAAAATCATCATCAATCAGTGTTCGTCCAATTATATTGTTTTGATTTCCCCGTTTACGGATGACACTCTTAATCAACACCTTTTATACCTGGCAGGTATTTTAAAATACTATCTCATTAAATGTGCTCATCTGCTATGAAACAGATATTCATGGAACCCTAATATTAATTATAAATACTAACTCCTTTAAGTTCTGCGGATGTATGTATGTCATAATAATTAATAAAGATATTTGTGCGTAGTATATAAATTATATGAATAGTTTAGAAATACCTGTGTGGCGGAAGAAAGGAGAGTTGCGCGTTTCGTCCCGGGACTACCGGTGGACTCGTCAGTAAGGCTATACCCGGTAGTCCCTGCCTTAGACGTAGAGGGAGTCTCGCTAGGTGCGGTATTTGTATCGTTCGCCCGTATATTCGACCGCTAGCGAGATAAGACAGACTCGTTGTCGTCGTAGCCCTCTGGTGTTGGCGGTTGGTACCCGCGGATCGCCCGGGAGGTGTTGCGCCGCATTGATGCCTCGACTTGTCGGCGTCCTATTGATACCGATCCGCCACACAGCCTCCCCCTAGTGCTATAGCGTGATCCCAAAGCTATATAGCGCGATACAAGTTAGAGGGAATGGCTCGTCGTCGATGATGGAAGGCTGATCATCGTGGGGACGAGGTGATTAGCTCCTTCTCTGACTCCTTCTCCAAAGGTGCGTATTCGTCGTCGGTGGTCACCAACGTGGCGGTGGATACTCGCGCTACGGTGGCGTGTCGTCGTCGTTTCGTGTTCGTCGTAGCGATAGAGGTCCAGTTTTCCACAGTCGTAGGTCGCGGCTTTGAAGTCTCGGTGGCGTCATCACGGTCGCACCTCAGTTTCGAAGTCCATCCGATCACGTCGGTGTCACCAATGTGGCGAATCAAAAGAGAGTTTTGCGTTTCGTCCCGGGACTACCGGTGGACTCGTCAGTAAGGCTATGCCTGGTAGTCCCTACCTTAGACGTAGAGGGAGTCTCGCTAGGTGCGGTATTTGTATCGTTTGCCCGTAAATTCGACCGCTAGCGAGATAGACAGACTCGTTGTTGTCGTAGCCCTCTGGTGTTGGCGGTTGGTACCCGGGACGGCGTTGCACCGCGTTGATGCCTCGACCTGCCGGCGTCCTGTTGGTACCGATCCGCCACATACCTATTTTATAAAACAAAATAACTAATAAAATATATGTATATTGTAGGCAATAAAAGGTGTATACCTTTCACAAGAACCCGTGTCAGTTATCGGTGTCAGCTGCGTACCGAACGTCGATAATCTAAACATTCCCCGACATCGAACCATTGATGATCGGTTTCAGTCACTCACCGAGCAAATGTTAAAAGATCCGAGACTTCGGTCGCCTTTGTTACATTAAATATCTAAGAGTAAATCAACGTGACTCTTTTTTTTGAAATCATTAAGCCCTCTCTCTACAATATGGTACGATACATACCATAATACATGAACATAAAGAATTAAATGAAATTTCTCTTTCACTCTCTTAATTCGCTCGCAAACAATTCGACAAACGTAATCATATCATAGTGAAAATTTTCAAAATTGTTGAAATGATTTCAGTTCGAAATCGTTGGAATGACAAGAAATAAGTAGATACTGACGGATACAGAGGAAAAGGAAGAAGCTGCCGCAACAAAATCCTTTAAATGGAATCACCGGCCGCACAAACGAATCGCGTTCGATCAGTCATTCGGAAACTTTTCGACTTGGCAAGCTCGAAACGACTGGCCGATCTCATGATAGTTCCCATCGAGTTTCTCTCCTTGCGAGAATGCATCCGGGATTGCGATAAAAACCTATGAAAGGGAGTCGATTGAAAGTAACCGATTTACAGTCGATGGAGAATGGGATTCTAGTTTTAAATTGTCGAGTTGGAGGGAAACTTTTGCTCGTTAGTTTCTTCCTTCATTCTGTTTGTGTTGACTCTGAACCACAGGGCAACCAAAGAGATTCTGCAAAAAACTGGTAACGAAATTGTATTTTCTTTTTTTTTTTTTTTTTTTTTTTTTTGTGTACTTTGCACTCGTTTCAACGATTTGATTTCGACTCGATAGAACTAAATAAAATGTTGTCAAATTTTAAATGAGAATCTATGGAGGACTTACATCGTGGCGATGTGAGTTAGTCCACTGCTGCTTTCTATAAAATAACATTGAGGTGTGGGACGTGAAAGGTGCCAAGTGAATACTTGATGTTTTATTCAGCAGTTTGTTTATTAACTTGACTAGCGCGTGTAGCTTGAGCCTGATTAAAAGAAGTATTCGTCGCGAAGGTGTATTAACACTAGAATTACCGACATTTGAGACGTAGTTATCTCTACCAAAACCAGTCAAAATGAGGTCTTTAAAAAATACGTGATAGCAGAATATTTTTATATTTATTGATTTATTATTATCTTACAAAAGGAACTGCATGTTCTGAGATTATAAAAACTATATAATAACAACTATAATAATAATAATAAGTATAATAATGAAGAATATTTAGTACCAAAATCTTTAGTAACGAGAATATTAAAATAAATTTCCATTGGTAAATATAAGAAATATAAGTGTGATAGAATAAATAAAATACAAATATAACTTAAATTATTACAAAGTTATCATTCGTCACATTTCTTACAAACGTAAACTTTCATCTGCGTGCATTTTCCGCATACATATTTTTTACAAAGATCGCAAATGATGGTGGTCTTATTATTATTACAGAATCGTATCTGACACCATTTTCGTGAATAAGCTGAGTTCTTTGACGTACTTTGGATCTTAGATGCTCTTTGTTCTATCCGTGATTTTTCGTTGTCAGCGGCAAGTTCATCTGCTAATTGAAACATAAAATTTTTTCTGGATATCTGCTCACCTGTGGTTTCCTTATATAAAATCCAGGCATTTATGCCAGCTAAATCTAAAATATTAAAAAATACTTGAAGTGGCCATCTTCTTGATTTCAACCTCACGCTATATTTTTTTGCCATTCGGTCTGCCATATCTACCCCAAATTTTGTTTTATTATAAAATTTCGCTTTGGTTGGGAAAAGTTGCTCGTCTATCGTAACATTTACACCAGGTTTGTAGCAATTCTGGCTGTTTTCAATAAACTTGTCCCATATGGTTGATATTAGTGCAAATTTATCATTTTTCAAACGTCGACTTTTATCATCTTTTTTATCAAATCGAATAAATTTCAATATTTCAAGAAACTCATTCCGACTCATTGTGCTGGAAAAGAAGCTTGGCCCCCATTTTGTATTCCACAAATATGAAAGTTTTAAATTTTTCGCTTCGTATGCTCCCCGCGCGTACAATATTCCAAGGAATGCTTTCAATTTTGTTTCTGTAAGGGTCCATTTTTTACCCAAAACTCGAGAGGCCTCTGATTCGGTGCAAGATATTATACGTTGCAATATATGGCTGTCAATTAGTAGGGAAAATGCGCTAATTACTTTGTCTTTCATGATACTTCTCTTTGCATATCCTGTGAGGCCGGATGTGTCTTTGAATATATTGTGCAAGGGTAATCTCCCAGAAGCTGACTCTTCTTGAATTCTTTTCCACCTGGTTCCGTCTTCGGCAATTTCATTTCGACTAGCTTGTACACTTTCAATTTCACTTTCAGAACTTGAAAGCACTCGAGCACGTCTTCTTTTGCGTACATTCAAAATGTTCTCTGGCTCACTTTCTGAGGACTCATTTTCTTTGTCACTAATGTCACTAATATCACTCATGTTATCACTAGAAATTTCAATTTCTTTTTCCCTTGGTTCACCTCCTTCACACTCAGAGAATTCACTATCCTCGATATCGGAGCATTCCATTGGTATCCTTCTCAGTTTTTGCAACAATTCGGATGCTTTCAATCGTTTGCTCATTTTCGAGGCTTGTAGAATATTGCTTTATAAAACGAGGAATCACGTCTTATTCCAACGACTGTGCTCTACAGAATAACCAATCAGTTTGACTGATACTGGTATAAGTAGCCACGATACAAAATTACTTTTATTTTAAATGAATAAAACAAAACCAATCGTTTTGACTGGCGTGGTGGTTCTAGTGTTAACCAATTCGTAACTAGAGGTTTGACGCTCACTTCTCAACTCTCGACTCTCGACTCGCGACTTCCACTGACGACTGCTTACTGACGACTAATCTGTTAATCGACTTTCTTTCCTTTATCATCTTTTGATATCCCCATTACGTGCGTGTTGGTAATCGTCCACGATCGTGGTCACGTACACCTTCTTCCGAGTATTTGACGAAAGGACCACAGGGATGTCGATGAGCTATTAGGCCTGTCGGCACTTACGCTTTATCACGGCCTTGCTTATGTTTCGTCGGTCTCTCATAAACAGTCTTTCAACGATGCTATGCTATCTACCGAAGAAACCGTTGGAAAGAATTGTTTTTTGCGGCCTAGTGCCGCTACGACATTCTGCGTTTACTATTATAAAAATTTAATTATTTCTTTTTATGTGATAAAAATGTAACATGGCAGAAAATAAAGGTAAACTTAATTAATTATGACATTAAAGGAATGGTATTTTTAAAAGTCGAAATACGCAACTAGATTCAAAGTCCCAAAATCTTGACTACAATTAGACCACACTGATTTTTAATTCTCAATATAAATGAGTTTTGTAGTAGACTAACTTCTCTCTCCTTGTTATTAATTAAGAGGTAAATTATTCGTAAAGAGATATGTACCTTTCGATTCTAGCTCGATACAATCTCAGTCGAAACCTCATCGCCGAGGACCAACATTCGAGAGTATTTAATGAGCATCGATGTCAAACTTGTTTTTGTGAAACTGGTAAACCGGCTACGATAGGTCAGCTTGGTTAGCTAATTAAAATTCAGGGAATGAAATGCAGCGAACTGGCAACGACAAACTCATAAGCAAATTGCTTCCATAGCAAGCGATCGTGTTAATGATGTTGTTCGATTAAACGTATTTTTCTCGCCATGTTTGCGATTATAGTGTACATTGCGATCTTATCTAAATTACAAATAGTATCAAAAAAATGAACATTGATTAGAAACGTATATTTTGGAAAGATCAATGTGGAGAAAATAATTCAGTGATTTCATAATCGTATAAGATCACCTTAATATCATTGAAAGTAAACTCAATCTCACATCAAAACTTCAGGTCATCTTAAAGTTTTGTACATGAAATTCTTTTATCGTTTTGATTTACTGCCTAGAATTGGTCCTATAAGTATCTCTTATTTGCCAAATCGATAAACTCCGCAAAATAAAAAATAAAGAAAATTGATAAAACTACATAAGATAGTAGCAATAAAGTGTTTTGGTAGCAAAATTTGAAAAATTTCAGAAAGCGAAGTTAATTATTTTCGCCTGTATAATAATACACGGTTCGAATATCCTTCACATACTTGCCTTATACATACCTTATACCTTATACATACAGTATACAGCACACAACTCTACACATACATACAGCGGCATACAGCAATACGACACTTAAATTAAAATTGAATATTCTTAAAAATGTCAAGATAAACTAATATTAATAGTCTATGGATCCAATTCACATTCATCATCCCACATGCACTACATAAAAAAACTCGTTTCGGCATCGATCTAATCTGATCTAAGGATAGTGAATCAGAACGAGCGATGGTTCTCTAGGCATAATTGTCATTTCGATCTGTGGTAGAGGCAGTTGGTCGCACAATACAATCCGCATTCGATTGCATAACAAGCATCATATGCAGGAAGCGACGTCGAGTTTCGCGGGTTCATGAGCGCCACGTGCAAGCACCGTATCGGAAATCTCGAGGAAGTGTGGCCACTCTCGCTGTTGGGATTCATTTCGAATGGAAATGGGATACCGCGTGTCTAGAGTCCAGGGTCCAGGACTGCATCATTCACAATCGGTTTACGTTGATTCCTGTTCCCTCTGTCCACCATCGCTAACATCGGCTAAGCGAGCGGTATATGTATTGCACACTGGACGCTCAAATACTGTTACCGACAGCTTCCTCCTCCCCCGTCATATCCATAATTAGATATTAATTCCGACGGTGAATAATCTTTGTTAGTACATATATGTACGTTTCGATAACTATGCGCCCGACTGTCTGGTTCTGTTAACAGTTTCGATGTGATGAAGCGTGTCCGCGGAACCGGTGTCCATTATACACTGTCTGTAGATAAGATGTTATTGTCAACTGCAATTCTCTAGAACAGGGACGGAGATAGGCAGTGTACATTAGATAGATAGAGTAGGTGTACTATATCGAAAGGAGAATCGATTATTTTGGTATGTAATTTAGAGTTTTTCATTGCATTAGAGTTATTTCTCTTTAATACCATGGGAAAATAATTATGGGCAAATGTGGCTAATCATTTCTATATTTCTTTAAAAAATGTTTGTATTATTCTTTAAAAATATAAATTTTCTCCATTTTTTTGATATTTCCACGTTGAAAATTGTGCAAAATTTCTAGATATCACAGTTTCAAACTTACGAATTGTTTTACATAATTGCAGTATTTTTGTTATATAAGTGATCCGGCTGAAGGAAGCCACCTAAATATCTCCTCCGTTTTTTATGATATAAAAAATGTTCGTGGTACGTTTTTTATGGTTTCAAAAAAGAAATAATCTGGAAAAATTTGTTTGTCTCTCCATTTTCTTGGTTTTTCCAAGGTCATTGGTCTTTTTTGTATGTGGAAAACGTATTTTTTTATTGATCCTTGTAGCGGATGATAAAATACGATATGATTCGAGTATGTCTGAATCATGACTTTGAAATGCCCTTCAGATAATTGAAAACGAACAATGTGATGAAATTGTTAGGGTAATATTTGAGCTTAGTTGTTATGTTATTAAATGTTCAAAATAATGTCCGTCGGGAGTGATACGCGTCCGGATACGAGTAAGTATGGATTGTGGTGTTCTCGCAATTATTTACATAAGGTTCGTTTCCTACCTCACTACGAAGAGATTATTGGTGTATTGGTAAACGACCTCACAATGGCCTGCAATTATTCGAAGCAAGAACAAATCGATCTGATTTACACTTATGGTGCAGCTAATAAGAGAAGCTATATGTCTACTGTGATTCAATTAAAAACAAAAACATATCATCAATGTATTGAGTCCAGGTTTGAGTTAAATTTTTGAATCCAGCCGCCGCGAGGATTATTGGATGAATTATCTGACCTCGTCTTTTTTTTTATTTATTAAAATTTACAATCAATTCTCGCATTGAGAATTTTTAGTAATTTTTTCTGGCGTGGCGCATTGACATAGCTAATTATTTACAATAAGTTAATACTTATTATAGATAAGTATAATTTATAAGTAAGTATTATAAATAAGTAAATATTACTTAATTTAAATAACTAATTGAATCTAGCGTTTAGGTCTAGCGGGTGGTGTCTCTTCAGCCTGCGGATCTGGTCCGACGTATCAAGTAGTCCAGTGATTAAAGGGTTTCGGTGTTTGTTGACTCTTTTACTATATCTGTCGCTATATCTGACCTCGTGACGACTGGATTAAAATAACTGGCTGAAACCAAATACATTGATGATATTCATTTTTAGGTGATTTGCAGTAGTCGTTTCTTGCAGCCTCGCATATGCACGTTATACCCTGGGCATTTAAGGTCGCCCGTCCCTCGTTTGTAAACAAAAGATAAGCGGTCGGCGGTCGGCAACCAATACTAACGCATACGCTACTACAGGCGCACAACTATGGGTAGAATTCACTGTAGTGGTACTGATAGTTTTTGCGAACATCTCGAAGACTGAGGCCGACTAACGGTTATATGCATAGGAAAAAGTTCAAAATGAAGAAGTAGTTGAAAATGTTGAGCTTTGCAACATATTCAGAAATCATTAAAATCGACGTGAACGCAACGGTTGTACAAGTTCATCAATTTTTTATATCATAAAAACGAAGGAGATATTTAGGTGACTTGCTTCAACTCGGACACCTTGCGTATCTCAATAGTTGGATAATTGTCGGATTGAAAATCACATTAATGTACTTGTGCTAAATAGTATTACTCTCATAATTTTCTCATAATTTTGAGAATTTTATATTCAACTTGGTTAGGGTCTTGGAAGTCTGTCATTTGTCTTTGGATTAGAACACCGCTCCGATTATACTTGATTATATTTCTTATTATTATAGTTGACTATATTTGAATTATGCTTAACACGTTGAATGCCACGCTAGTTTTACAGGGATTGCTCGTGGCGACACGATGAATTTTTTATTATGTGATACGTATAATATTGAAATATTACCTACAAGAGATGTGTTACGGTGTATAGTCATCATTAATGAATTTATCTTACCGAGGTTAGCCCATGGCGCAAAAGTGCGATTTCGCGCGATTCATTTATTTTTTTGCGATTATCAATTATCTCATATTGTTTCTTCGTTTTGCTAAATAATTGTACTATGTCGTTACGTCCCAGGATCTACCATAAATCATAATTCATCCCTCTGTCATACTTTTTCGGACCCGCAATAATCCTAGAGAACCGTCACAAGATTTAGCATTTTTTACTTTCCTGTCAAGGCCCTTAATCGTCATCAAACATCTTTCAGGTCGAAACGTTCCGTAGGGTTATTTTTCATTAAGGTAAAGCACAGAAAAAGCGAATTTTTCTCATGTTCGACAATCACTGGGATGGGGGCGCACATAATAGATCTATATTTTACGCATAAATAAAACTATTTTTATGTTTTATACTGTATTGATTTGGTCACACCATTGTAGTAACGATGGTAATAATACAAAATTTATAACTATCGACATTTGTTCAAATTATGTATTTCTACAAATCTTGGCGCGCCGGTCACCGGTGACCCTGTCACAGGGTCATAAAACAATAATAGGATAACCACGCCTGACAAACATCCTGCAGGCCACAGCCATCGAGACGATAATCAGATAATGTCCCAGGCGCAGAAGAGAGTAACAAGATAGCCACTTGTGACTGGTGTCAAACGACACCCTTCCAGAGGGTCCAAACCCTAACATATAAACGATCCCAAAATCAGCACTCGACACACTCTGCTATAACACTCTGAATCATTACTCTGTTTGATTCGTACAATAAATTTTGCTATCATATCCGTTTCCATTTTACTATCAAAGTCCGAATTTTTTATCTTATTTGCAAAACGTTCGAACTACGACGCGAGATCACCGGTGATCTGTTAATTTCGTGATTTCTTGTGTCTCCTACGTACAACCGCCACGGCCAAGTTGAGTGCCGGTCACCGGTGACCGCTGTGGCATTCAACGTGTTAATTATACTTGATTGCTCTTATTTTTAAATACTTAAAATTAATAAGAATGCAAGGTAACAAAAATTTACATTTACATGACAAAATAAAATTATATTATTATATAGAATAATATCGTTCCATAGATGAATGTTCACAGGAAACAAATCGTAGTTGCACTAATAACGTTCTCGCTTGAATGCATGTTCACATCACAGCTATTCTGTAATAGTATCCTGGATTGTCCACTTTCTGAAATCCACAGATCGGCAGAGGCACGGGCCTAGCTATCGACTCGAGAACATAACGGTGTAATTGGAAAGTTGCCCGGTATTTGATGAAAAGGCGAACGTCTTTCTTGTCCTTTGATCGACGTTCCAGGAGCATTCATCCTGAAACGAGTTTTATCTTCTACTTGCTGTTCCTTTTTCATTGGTTTTGTTAAAGCCATCAACTCTTGCAACTTGTAAGTTGTAACTAAATACGACCGCGTTTCGCGGTGAACCGCAGATAACAATTTTGACAAAGTTGTCAGTGCTTCAAGATAAGTTTTTTTTTATTTGGAAATAGTTTACAATCAATTCTTATTGAGAATTATAAGTAAATTATTCTGGCGTGTACTATAACGTGAATAATAAATGATTATCGTATGTTTGGTTCTAGCTGAATCTAATGCTTAAGTCTAGAGGATAATGTTTTTTTAACCTGCGGATCTGATCCGTCGTGTCAAGTAATTGAGTTTTGGTGGTTGTTAACTCTTATGTTATGTTTGTTACGGAATTTGCATATTTCTTCTTTAACTGTGGGTATCTTAAGGTCGCGATGTATTGTTTCGGTGGTAACATACCAAGGTACATCTATTAAGGATCTTAGAGTTTTCGATTGGAATCGTTGAAGAATTTCTATGTTGGAATTACTCGCTGTTCCCCATAGTTGGATCCCATAAGTCCAAACGAGTTTTAATATGGTTTTATATAGAATTATTTTGCTCTGCACGCATAATTTGGAACGTCTGCCAATGAGCCAGTAGAATTTGTAAAATTTTAATTTAAGTTACTTGGATTCAAGATAAGTGTGCAAAATTTAACGGTTAATCCGAAATCGTGAAATTTTCATATAAATTTGTAAATATTTCTACTATAAAACGCTAACTTTCATTTAATTTTCTTTTATTCCAAGTCTTTCGTATAAAAACTGAATGAAGAGATGGGGGACATTTTTTGCTAGGAAGAAGGTTGGAGAAAATTTTGTGTGAAATTATAGCTGATATGCTTAACACAGTTCTAAATGTGGAACACTAATGATACAATTCAGAAAAATGACTAAATTGTTATAGTATCTCTGACGTCATTGAGAGTTATACGATCCTATCGTAAATTAAACTACCCGTACATATTTCGTTTTTAAAATTATTAAATTTTAAATTTATATCTTTTCAAACTATAATGTTATAGTGTTATGGTCTGCACTATCGTTACACTCATTGGTGTAGGAAAATCCGTTCTGAAAAGGGTAACGTTTATTTTCTGACATGTAATGTTGCTACCATGTTCGTTCCCATCTGATTTAGAAACGAAGACACCAGAATGAAACGCAACGAAATTCACAGTGATAGTCGAATCGAACGCGTTTCCTTTGTTGAAATCGATGGAACAAAAACACAGCGTTTATCGTTTCACAGGTTTTGGGACATGGTTTCAACATTTTGGACGTAGGCGAATTACTATGTACTTCCGATACCGTATCATTCGGTTGCCCGTATTTTTCATGCTCGACCGAGCGATTAAGCCCACGACGGCGAACAATGAAACGATCGGCGAATCTCCGTGCGGCTGGCGCTGCTGGTTTGCTTGTTGCGAAAACGTGCAAGTTATGCGCCGTTAACGTGGCTCGCCATTGGATGCGATCCAAATTTCTCGGATCGTAACAGTTCGATGCTCGATCTTTCATTTTTGGAATTCCCCTTCGATGAGTCATCGTCAACGTCACTGATGATAGGTAGAGAATAACAATTTAAGAAAATGGGAAAATAATGATAGTCTTGGACGTTTTTGCTATTTAATTGGATACCGAAGAATTGTTTTTTGAAGAAAATAATAGATGAGGTAATAGAATTGTGCAGTATACTGTTTCTTAGAAGAATGATGGTGGTTATTAAGGATGGATCATTCCTGTCATCGCACGTCGATAGAAAAAACTGCAACCGATTTCGTGGACTGCGCCCTTTTCAGCCATCGCGGAATGAGTTTCATTGCCGGATTCAGAACGGATTTTATGCCTGTGTGGTATCAATAGAGCGAACCGGAGCGTATCGGATGGAAATACGCGCATCGGTCTTTGAACTGTCGACAAACGCTCGGTAACCACCACACACTGTGCCGAAAGAGCCCGAAAAGGTTCAGTCTCTCAGTGCATCTGCATTCTCTTGATACCGATATGAAAGAGCAGGTTACCACCTCCTCCTTCATAAATATGTGGTTTATACGAAACATTTCGTACTTTCGTTAGCACTGTAATGATATCCGAGTATCACGTTTATATTAATAGATATAACAAAATCAATAAAATCATATTAATATTAGATTAATATAATAAAATTAATATGATCATAGCATTTATTTTTCGTTATAGTGCTAACGAAATTTCAAGATGTTTCTTATAATTCTTAGAACACGTAATATATAGGTATATGACAGTTTTGGGTGTTTAAATGTTTTCATGAATCAAAGATCGATGATTCTTCTCTTTGTAAAAAGTGACGTTTCCAGTGAATTACTTTACGTGTTAGACATTTTGTAAAGGAAGATACGTACGTATATATGTTTTGCAATAGAAACATTACAAAAATTGAATGACACTTTCAAATAGATGCAATTAAAAATGGATCATTTTCAATTGCATGCAACTTGGTATTTTAATGAGTTTAAGTGAAAATATATAAATTGGTCAATATTTCACTGCTGTTTTGTAGCCTTTTGGTAGCAGTAAAAATTTATATCTAACTTTATCATCTTTTTGCGTTTGGAACGAAGGACTTATGAAAACGTATCCATATTTAAAATACGAAAAATCGCAAATTTACCGAAGTTGCTATTCGTGTGAGAATTCATGACTCAACATCGTCATTCAAAATGAGTATCCACCATGAACTCTATAATTGGCGGTATATGTAGGAGATGGCCGTTTACGAAATTACGCGGTGGTCCGGCGACGTGGACGTTCGTCAAATGTAATTAGCGCACGCGATAAGCAAATACATACCTGCGTCAGTGTGATTAGGTGAGCTTTCGAAATGTATACGTCGAACCGGTTGTGAATAGGAAATTCGCCTTTGGCTCTCGTTTCGTCTGTATAAAATAATTCGAGAGGTCGCAAGTAAACGAATTTTAATTAAGGCGTGTGGAAAAGAAGATAGCAGATACGAGTCTCGTGAAAATTGAACAAGCGGAAACGTCAAGATAAAACAGTCGAATTGGAAGCGAGGAGAAGCAGAATCGAGGGAAAAAAAAATACAAGATAAGATATTGATTTCTCGGCGAATTCCGGTCGCCTACAGCGGTCTCGCTCTCCGTTTCCGATTTTTCCTCGCTTTCTATCAAATTCACGGATTTTATTTGCGGTAATGTATTCCCGATCGCTGGTTTCGCACATACATACATCCTTGGCGAGTGATAAACTACGAAAATTTTAAACCAGCTCAAATCAGGGAGAAAAGATCCGCTTTTTTTCTCTCTCTGTTGAGTGAACCTTTTAAAACAAAAATTGTCCAATAGTTGTGAGTAGAATAGTTGTATATGTAGCTGGTTGCAAGTTTTTTACGATTGGCGGTGCTTATTTTTACTAAGCAAGCTTGATATTTCATGCTAGATTTAGTTCACCTGTACAAATATCTATAATATATGCATAGACAAATAATACATTTCTCAATTGGTGCCGTCAATAATGAAAACTCCTAATAAAAAAACTCATTTACAATTAAGTTATAAGTAATTAGATACTTTTTCCATCAGTTTATTGATTTCATTTCTGGATAATGAGAGAAGAATAAATTCATTTTACTGATGGACTGTAACACGCGAGCTTTTGATGTTGACAGTCATAATTCACAAGGTAATATCAATTAATTTATGTAATTTGCCATGCAATTGCTTCGTAAAGCATTAATATTGAGTTTGTAAATTAGTCTATTGTTTTCTTAATCACAATTTTCTACTTTGATCTCAAATGTAGAATCGGTAATTCTGCCGGCCAGATTGAGTTTTCAATGTATGTACAGCCCAAAGGCAATATTTTAATTTAACGTTATATTAGTATTATAATAATACCGTTATAGTTATACGTATAGTATTACTGGAAATTCATTGCTTTTGAAATGTAAAGTGAAAAATGTATCAGACCAAAAACCATTACAGACATACACATCTCTATAATTTCCAAGATAATTAATTATAAGACATTGTAAGAGATCAAATTATTTGCTTTTCGCTTATGATAGATTAGCCATGTCGTAAAAAAATGCTTTACTTTATTTTTTAACATTGGTATTCATCCCAAATTATTTCCCATTGCTTCGCGCACAAAAAGAAGGAAGCGTTTTGTTTCATTTTCACGTGTAAATGGATCGAACGCAGAAAGTCCGTGGCTGGAGACGTTCATTTCGTCGTACGAATCGCAAAATCTAACGAGTAGATTCCGTGAAGCGGCTCATAAAATGATAGAGAAATGAAGTCGGACAATCGTTGACGAATCGGTTCGGAACTCTCTGTGATTAACTGCTTCGATAGATCGCTGAATTGACCAGTGTCCAATTCGTGAAATAATTTTTCCGGCCATTCGCAATTATTCAATGTGACCGTTTCGAATCGTTTCGGCGAAATCACTGTAATCGGTCCTGGTGAAATGAAAGATTTTGTGTTTTAATTAAACGTAAAATTCTCTCTGCGATCCCATTGTACGTACGTGATTCTTCTCCCCCTCTGCATTCAAGAATTAATCTTCGTCCTACTTTATCGAATAAAAATTTCTTATTTTATGAATTCTTCGTACGTAGTAAAACATGTATTTTTAAAATTAAGGACAATCGAGGACTTTAGAAAAAGTGAGCTATCAGTCGATTTGTAATCGGCAACAGCACATGAATGTTAATAAAATGAATGAATTAATAAGAAACTAACGAATAAAGTTGATAAATAATACGTTAAAACGTAGCTAATATTAAAACACTTTTGACGTAGTTTATTTAATTCACCCTTATGGGTTTCTTCTTATGGAATTTCTTCTAGAAATCTTCATCTTCTCAATTTCTCCTCCTAATATTTTAATATTTCTATTTTAACCACTATACTGTACGGTATATTTTTCTAGTAGCACTATAAACTAGTCGAAACAATAAATATTTAATAAATAGTTCAAAGACAAATTTTGAATATTGCCACTGTGGCGATATACGATCGTGAAGAGTTAATATTGCCATATTTCTAAATTTCTCATATTTATTTCCTAAATTTTTAAATCATAATATCCAAGACAAATTCAAGTAACGTGTACTCACCATCGGATCGATGTCGATCAAGCAATTCGGAACATGTGGCGAGAGTAGGAGCCAGAGAATTGAAATTTTGTCGCGAAATTTTATAGATGTCTAGGCGTCGTAAATTATAGAATTGTTCAATAAAAGTTGCCCCTCTTGGAGAGACACAGGATAACCTGCACGCGAGAGAAAAATCTTTTGTATAGAGAACGATACATCAAGCCTCAGGGATGGTAGCGAGTCCGATTTAGTTTTCGAGGTGAAAAGGAATTCTCCATATATTCCTCTCGATTTCTGCTCGTACGTGATCAGAAGGAAAAAATTGGTCCTCGTTGGAGCCTTTCGGTTCGAGTTATGGTCGCGTATACAATTGTCTCCGAATTTATAGCAACCCCTGATGAAATGTAGGAGTATGAACCTTTCTCGACGTTTAATCGTAACGGAGAGTCTACGTACGATCGAGCAAAAGCGATACATCGTCACAGATACGGCTATTGGCTTTTAGATTGCGTACCGGAGACAGAGTAGTTACGTTAACTGCATCATAAACAGCAATTCGATGGCGATACTGTTCCAGATTTCCTTCGGACGAACGATTTGACGAATTAGAGACGTTCGAGCCTTCAATTCTAAAACTATTCACGACTATGGTATAAAATAATCTTTTTTTTTTACAAAAGAAGCCAAATGAAAGAAATGTAAGAACACGCTTTTATCGACATATTTTACAAAAGGTCATTCAAATTCTCCAAAAATGAACTGTTGGTGGATTCATATAAAATTTCTATAAAAAATTGCCAATTATTCGACATTATTTTGCAATTCTATTTATAATATCATGGAATATGATATTTATTGTATATTTTTACTTATTTTTCACTCCATAGACGTTCAGAAAATGTCTCAAGGTACTAATACTCCTTACAGACTTGTCAATTAAAATTAGATACAAATAGTTTTGTGACAAGACATTGCAAATCATAGTTGAAAAGAAATAAAGAAATTTCTGCAAGATATATAAAATGAAACAACACGTCAACTTACGAAACCGAAAATCATAAAACTATACTCGTTAGTGTCTTGATAACTGTAGTTATTAAATTTACAATTTTATAAAAATCACATCGCATGAAATTTCTAAGCTTCGTCGCGTTTCTTCGATAACAACGCTATTCCAGTGTGAATCACCAACACGAACTCTTTGAAAATTATATCTTTTGAGAGTAGAGCACAGCAAGTTCTAAAGACTTTCCAATAGTTGGCCGTTCCAGTGCGATGCTTGTAAGTTAAACGCAATTAGAACAGAGTCGAAAATCGAGGTTCGGTGGAAATGTTTATTACGTGTGCGCATAGAGTAGAATCGAATGTCGTTCGGAGGACCGATGTTATTTCCATGAACGAAGAATAATGGGAAGATCGCAGAGCGCCGAGCTTGCAGAAACGGCCTCGATGAACTACTGGCTTTGCGAAATCATGAAGACAGATCGAGGCGACCGAATCGTACGGCATCGTTGTCGCTATGAAGAAATTTCTTCACTTCCCGTGAATTCTCTATGTGATTAGAAACGGACCTTTCTCTCCACTGGAAGTCGCTCCAATAGAACCCTGTATTTGTCATCCGAAATGTTCGTTTTTGGCGACGGAAAATTGTGATACCTCAGCATTTTCTAAATTTTGATCCCTATTTCATTTTTTGTTCATTATTTTGCCGTTTTTCTTTTGTTAAATTGGCGCGTGTGAAATATTCTTTCTACGAAGTTTGATTTTGACGAACCAATACTACTTATTAGATTTTGTTTTACTGTTAATTATCAATTGCATTAAAAGTGATGAAATTTGGTATAAATTATGTATCTGTATCAAGTGCTAGGATATTTAATAAAAATATCAAAACCTCGTTATATCGATTATCACGAATAATTAAAGTATTCGTATAATTCTCTTATATGAACTTATAATTGAAAAAATGTCATGCAAATAAGCATAAATTTAACGTTTGAGGAAGATGGAAAATAATCCCTATCATACTTAAACAATCTTTTAATTGATAAATTGTTTTAAGAGAAGATAATAGCTCCATTCCAAGAATTTTGCAATCCAGAAACCGATAATTCTTATAAATTTATAATACTGAAATCAATTAATCATTGGGATAGTGTATTCAATAATATCACGTTGACTGCCACGACACCCGTATTCGTCAGCAAAGTTTCTGGTCGGGCAATGTAACCCATATTCGGGTGTCGTTTATTTGACTACTTGCTAAGGATAGTCGTAGGTATTTGAAAAGATATTTCATACTAATAAAACTGTTGAATTGTTATAAAAGTAATACGAAAATGGTTTATTAGAAAAATTATTTAGAATGTAAAACTTTAAAGCATTCTATACATAGCTGAGGTTGTTCGGGACAATTTGGACAATAAGTTGTTGTTTTCTCCAAATTCTTTTGTGCTTTTGTTCGATCCATTCGACGTCTTTTATTTGCATAACATAGTTTGCATGCGCGTCTAATGTTTCTTCCGGAATCATTTTTCCGAACGGCGATATTATGCTGACTCCGTCGAAGACAAGGTTTTTTTGTATTTTCAGACAACCCTAATAATTTTGCAACTAATAATTCTCTAAATATTCTAATATTATATTCTTCCTTGTTGCAATTTTGTAAATCGTCAAAGCGTTTACAACAGAAATCCCCAGAAGAAGTTGAATGCCAAGTTTTCTGTACCATTTGATTCCTTTTCTAATTGTGGTGGCATAAGAAACCATTTGGTCGGAATAATCTATACCACATTTTCCTTCATTATATTCAACAACAGCTAGTGGTTTTAATGTTGCGAACAAACGAAACGGGAGATAATTCATGAAACCACCTCTTGAGCGACTCGCATTACTAAAATATCGATGGGAGCACCTAGCAGAGAACGCTTGGTACTGCTGCACGCGTGGCCTGACAGAGATTTCTTTGAAAACACGCGTGGCAATCAACGTGATATACAAATTACTTTGGCTAAATATGTGGCGGCACTCGACAACAAATACCGCCACTCGACACTAACTTCTACCGGGTTAACGCCTTAGGTTACGAACGTTCGGGACCTGGGTTCGAATCCCGGCGCCCAAGTCCTACTTTTCTTCCACACATTTAAATTAGAAGAAAAATAGCAGTTCCTCAGCAGCGATATTTACAGCCAGCATCTACAATCATCACGGACAACACTTACACCTTAAATATATCATATCTTAAAGAAACTGTATACAATTGTACATAAAAGGATGCTGCCTATGTACTAATCTAGTATATTTTGCATCCATAAAAGCCGTTAAAATTCAAGATTATGAAAATATTATAAATATGTTAAATACTATCTGAATGCATTTGAAACTTCCATCATGCGTAAATGGCGAGTTCCAGATAGTAAGTAAATCAGAAGTAAGCAGTGGACACGGTGCAAAGTCGGAGTTTCAGAGAACTGTACGAACGAGTGTTCCACTCGGCTCTTTAACAAGTTTACGGGAGCATAACGTTAGAACGGTAACGTTCATGACTGGCCATTCCACGCGATAAATTTCTCCATGAACGCACCGTCTCGGATGGCGGAAAAGCGTCGCTAACCATCGGAACCCTCTTATCTGCGACTGCTAAGTAGAAAGCTGACAGTAACGCCGTGTAGAAATGACACGTTATAACGATAAAAGACATTTCACGGCTAGTTTCTTCGATGCATTCGCAATTCTTAGGCTCGAATTCACGTTAAAGAACCAAACGATCATCCTGGAAATGTACCTAATAGCAATTCGCGAAATTATTATTGCTAACAGCTCAGCAATTTTATTGACGTTCAAGAAGAATTTTATTGAGATACGCGGATATTTCTGTGATTCTCAAATCCAAACAGCTTGAATAAGTAAGAATGGTATGTAGAAAGATGTTTAAAGTGTGCCAATTTTACCATTTTGACTTCATGCAGCAAAAATTCACTTTCTTAATTTATGAACACGTACTATATACCACTGGGCAAAAGTTTCATAGAACCGAAGAATTCGAAAAATGAGAACAAGAATTTTAGAAAATTGTCAAAAAATATTAACGTAATATTTTTTTAGTATATATTTGGTATATAAATGAGCAGTGTATCTGGATTTTCAGCAATTGAATATTTTTTCTTTTTAGCGAACTTGTATTGGAATGAAAGCCTGCAGTATTCGTAATACACCTCTGTTAGCTTTTGAAACCATCTTCGTGATCAAATCAAAAATAGTTAAGCTATAAACTCTTTTATTGCTTTAATCTTCTATAGAGTAAATCTAAAATGAAATCTTTTACAAACGTCGATGTATATCCTAAAAAATAATTTATATTAAAAGATTCAAGAGCGGAATGATCGATTTAGCCGGGATATTGGAATCTATTTGCCTGTGAAACACAAATGCAACCTATCGTTCCTCGGTTACATTGAGCACGTGATTGTAACGCTGCTCACACGAAGCGTTTAGCATTAAATCGCGACGCCAACGAGCGCGTGAGCTTGTGTAATTGAGGCTGCCACCATGCGAGTGCTTAGAGTATGTACTGTTCTTATCAATCGTATTTTATACGCAGTCTATATAGTATCCTAGCAATGCAAGCAATTCTATCATACTTTGAATAGCAGAAAATTTATCGTCCAGTAGAAAACGTCATAGGAGGCGAATTTCAATATCTCTTTTCCAAAAGTGTCTAGCCTCTCTACAAAAGATCCAATCATATTCATAAAAGATTTTTTTTATTATTATTTAATTTGTACTTTACAATTTGTCCAGCTGGACATTTGTAAATTTTTCTAACTTAATTGCTAAATAACATGTGGATGGCTACCCCCAGCAGGATACCATCTTCGAGTTTGACTATTTCATTTCTTTAATGAGATCAGTTTGGGGTGTTTTCTTTTTAGTCTTCTTTCTATGACCGTTTTGCTCGCTTCAGCATCTAGCTGGTTTGGATGTGTTGCCATTCTTTCCTTGTACTTTTCTGCGTACCTGCCGATTTCTTCTTTGACCGTTGGTATTTTTAAGTCTTTGCGTATATCCTGGTTTCTGACATACCATGGGGCGTTATTATTATTCTCAGTATCTTCGATTGTAACGACTCTAGTTTATTTATGTGGCTCATTGCTGCTGTCCCCCATAATGGTATTCCGTACGTCCAAATTGATTTTATTATCGTTTTGTAGATGTTTAGTTTATTTTCTAAGCTGAGTTTCGAGTTTCGACTAGTTAGCCAGTACATCTGTCTTCTTTTTATCCATATTTTGTCTACGATTGATTTAATATGTTGTTTCCATGTAAGTTGTGTGCCTAAGTGGGTCCCTAGGTATTTAACTTGCCTTGTTTGTATTATACGCGTGCCATTCAATTGGATATCTAGTGGTTTCCGTTTTTTTAGTATAAATGTAATAAGATTGCGTTTCCTGGGGTTTGCTTTTATTTGTTTATCTTATAGCTATTTTTCTATTTTTGTGGTGTGCTCTTGTAGTAATGTGACTGATATTTCTGGATTAGTGTGCCTGACTAGTACAGCCGTGTCGTCCGCGAATGTCAGTATTTTGCTCTCTGTAGTGGTTGGTATGTCGGCCGTGTATAGTGTGTATAATATTGGTCCTAAGACGCTTCCTTGCGATACCCCTTGATGTCTTTTACTTCAGAATATACATCCTTTATTTTTACTACAAAAGTTCTGTTGCTTAGGTATGATTTGAGCGAGTGGTGGATTTGTTCCGGGAAATGTTCTTTGATTGTTTGTAAGAGGCTTTCATAGTTCATTTTGTCAGATGCTTTCTCAATGTCCATGAAGAGGGTTGTTCAGTATTGTTTCTTTTCTATTGCTAGTAAAATTTCATTGACGAGCCTATTCATAAAAGATGTTTACAAGTTTTCGAATACAATCGTGGGCCCGTGTATATTTAAATCAAATACTTAGTGTTACCATCTGCATGCTTATCGTCAGCATATCTTTATTATCTAATGTAATAGTCATATAACGTTTACTGTATTGTTTATTCGTATGCTTTCATACAACAATTTCACCATTCGCTGAGTACCATTTATTCTCGTAGAATCCGCGTATTCCAATTCAATTACGAGAGCCTAGGACGCGAACAACTCAATATACGTATAAGTCTTAATCATAGGAGGTAACAGGATACGAACAAGAAGCCTACATTGTAATACGAATAGTTATAGCCTTGTTTGCTACGAAGCAACAGAGCACGATTCTCCACCCCCTCCTTTGACACTGTTATCTTATTGTTATTCGGGGAGACAGTTAATTACCCTCGCGGTTTCAAATTTCTCAACCGCGGTGGGAAATTCGGGGAAGAGCCACGTACCGTAGCGAATCACGAATTGTTTTGTAATGCCTAATTCGAGAACTCCAACGAACTGGAATAGCGTATTAATCCGATATATTAACGTTTAGTTTTAAATTTTCTTATGGAATCGACAAATTGGATATCATGTATTAATCATATATGTATCAATCGAAAGAACGATATTGAAGAATGAAGAATCAAATAAATTTTTTCTAATATCTTTTTCTTATATTATAACTATTACATTATATATTATACTATTTATATTATATATTATACATTTTATTATACTATTTTATATTCTTATATTATAACTATATTACAACTATTATATTATAAAAAGTAAATATTCAATTATTTTCGTGAGCTAGTATATACATTATTTATCAATCGAAAGAATGAAATTGAAGAATGAAGAATCAAACAAATTTTTTCTAATATCTTTTTCTTATATTATAACTATTATATTATATATTATACATTATATTATACTATTTTATATTCTTATATTATAACTATATTACAACTATTATATTATAAAAAGTAAATATTCAATTATTTTCGTAAGCTAGTATATACATTACGGTTAGTGTTTTTCTTCGAAAGCGAGAAAAGTTAAATGCAACGAAAATAGAAGATACTGATATGTCAGCAGTTTTACCAAAAAATGCATGTAATGTAAAGTTCAGAATCTACTTCCAGTATCGAAGTGTTACTAATATTAGCACGTGGCTTACTGACTTCTGAACGGCAATGAGTCTAATTCAATATCCGTTATATTTAGGTAGAAATGGAATGTATACATAATTTGTTCATGGTGCTGCGAGAATTAAGAAAGTAAAGTCAGACGTTTCGTGGATGAACTTAGCGTCAAGCGAACATGCTTCTCGCGAACAATGAGACTTATCGGGTGTAATATGAAGAAGCGGTTTCCTAGATTTGTACCGATTAAAACCGTCCTACTTTCGCAACATCGTGTTTCTCATTATGACAGTTCGTTGATCGATCGCGCTCTCCTACAGTCTTCTTCCAAAACTAAAATTCCGACCCACTTTCGCGACACAAATTATTTCAAACTCGGGAGATCATTCGATATGTCAACATTTGATACGTTTCGATCGTGTAAACTGTTTTTTACAAAAGTTTAAAGGGTTCGTTAAGCAGTGGGTCACTTTGACAAGTCCTTATCGGTTCCGCCTACCAAAATGAACAAGAAATATAGTTAGCCCGGACATTCTTCTTCATTTTTCTTCCTTTTTCATTTTTTTTTTTTTTTTT
>NT_176695.1:336061-362664 GCF_000188095.3 Bombus impatiens | reverse complement strand
TTTTTATTTTTTTTTTTTTTTTTTAGTCCACGTGTTGGATAAATCGAGTATTGTGTTAGAGCAATTCCAATTATTCCACCGTTTGCGATACAAGATCGAACAGCTGGCACGGTTTGTACACAACCGGGTTGCTTTTGTACGCAGGATCGTTTAAACTCGATATATTTGGATCCGACTCAATAAAGATCTCAGCCGCGATGTTACCGCGAGATAAATGTTGTACCAAAATTACAGTCGCAGCTGACCTCGTCCCGAAAGTGCAATATATTTTGCGAGCTCCGGCCAACACGCCAAAACGATGTACCTACTATCCAGACACGATTGCATGAACCACCAGTGCACCGGCTACGCGGCTGGATATTGTATGAATCAAATTGCTTTTCGCCTTGCGCCCCCCTCCTGTCGGCAAAATTTTCCCTCCTTCCACGTCACGTCATGTCATCCTGTGCGCCCGTCCTCTTTAGATCTATCGAGATGATCTTTTTTCTTTTGAAAGTAAATTTTTTATCGCGAATAGGATACAGTATTTGGAGTATCTCAAGATCGTATCATATAATTTTGATGTATCTTGGTAATCATTTAAAGCAGATCTCAGTGTGGTATAGAAAAATAACTGTATCATACTAGTGTATGGTTATCATATTATTGGATCTACATATAACGATTGAAGGCTAGTGAATATTCTTTTTAGGTTCTGGCAAAGTTTTGTTAACATGTTGCACCGACTAAGTCTATCATTTTCCCGCAATTTAAATCTAGAGTTAAAAACATTGTTGAAGTGAAATGAAGATTTTAAGTGGTGAACATAATTAAAATAAACGTGACGAGGTAATTTATGATGATCGCAATAGAACTTGTGACTCGTTTCTGTGTTTTAAGTTATTACATGAAATGGAAGAAATATTGTTTGTAAGATAATTATGGAAAATCCCATGAAGAATATTTCAAAAGAACTAGGAAACCAAGAACATATTATCTTTCTTTGTAAAAGTTTTATCCAAACCTTGTATACTTTTCGTGCGTAAGTGATTTCGTGGGCAAAAGGACGATAAATCCAAAGGAATTTTAAAAATTATCAAAAAGATCGCTAATGATGGAAAATTTACTTCAGAAACTGTGGCTCAAATAAAAGGAGCTTTGATAGACCTTACGAAGAGAAGTGTCTTACATGAAACGCGGATAGCATGAAATATCCACTAAGAACGTAACATAGTCCTGGATGTTTTAGACGTGCAACGTCGCGTAAATCCTAAGACGGATGAAAGGTTGACGGTTTTGGGATTCTGGTGAAGTTTAACGAAAAGACGTTTCAATTTCGCTAAAAGCTTTCATCGATTGCATCGGATGACGGCGGTCATGAGGCCGATGCGTTTAATACGGTTGCGATCGATTAAATAGAACGACGCGACATAATTTATGCGCGGCTTGCGGCATATTGTGTATCGCACGGGGTAATGGATACGCGGCAGCTTCTATTGCTGATTTGATTTTATCGGACTCACCGGATCAAATTCGATAATGATAGAGCGATATTTGCTGTTGGTTTATCCAGGATTCTGACGTTTTTACTAAAGAGAGAGAGAGAGAGAGAGAGAGAGAATGGTATCATATATTGGAAAGTGTATTATACAAACTGACTTTCTCTTCGTGCCCTATGATCAAATTTATTTATATTAGAACCGTCCATTAAATCGTGAGCGTACCTCGATTATGGCTACCTACATCTCTAAAGATAGTTTCCAAAAATAACACTAAAAATTTATTGAAATCTCCATCCATTCGCTATTTGGTTTCCTTCGGGCAGAATATAAAGAATCGTGGTTAAATGTATACTGCTGTTCGAAAGGATCTATAGCTTTTGTTTCACTAAATCGTCGAAGAAATAGAATACTGAAAGATTTACAAACACACCTTACCCGAAGTACACATGGAACAAGAATAACTGTATTCACTTAAATTGCAGATCTTAGCGAAT
Organism: Bombus impatiens; assembly: GCF_000188095.3. Classification (NCBI taxonomy): domain Eukaryota; kingdom Metazoa; phylum Arthropoda; class Insecta; order Hymenoptera; family Apidae; genus Bombus; species Bombus impatiens. The sequence continues at coordinate 360,689 of NT_176695.1, read as the reverse complement.
TGCGTATCTTTCGAGTCGATGGAAGCCTTGAATCAGGCTAAGAAGAGGTAGTTAGAAATAAACCTTATCGTAGCTTTCTACGAGAGCTTTTCAGACCCGCCATTCTGAAATTATTCACCGGCTGTACGTTAGATCGCATACAGTTTTGTTCCTTGTTATCTGTCGAATACAGGCGAGCTTTTAGATAAGGCAAAGGATGTAGGATTTGAGAGAGTCGTCTTTTATTCCTCGAGTGGCTCTTGCGAAGTCGTACGCACGGATACTCATGTACGCCTTCAGACCGTTTTGGCTAGTAGTGTTATTATAATCAATACTTACCTCAGCCTGCAAGGCTTTCTTTCTCTTCCATCCTCTTCCTATCTCTCATTCTCCCTATGTCTCCCCTTCTCCATCTTTGTAATAATCTGCTCACTGTTAAAGTTCTCAAATACCCTAAGGGAGGTGTTGCAAACTTGGAACCCTCGATTTCTTGAAGAGCGACTTAGACCTTATACGATGTTCAAAATAGAGAGTCTCATTTTATTTCGTTTAAAACTAAGCTACACACAGAAACTACATGTCGCTATTCGTGAGCATTTCTTTAGAGTTTTAAGTCAAGAGTTTAGAGTCAATTAGCTCTTTAGAGTGATATTATACGTTCATCGTAACTATTATTTGATATGTATTTCAGTAAGCATTTAATAAAACTACAATTCTTAATGTGTATGTGAATATGAATTACGCATAAATATTATACGTAAATAAATATTTTAATATGGTGAGTCATATTTCTTTATGATAATTCTATTTATAATATAAAATAGTATTAATTTTGTTAAGAAGTACCTCATTGGAAAAAGAATTCGTATACTATTTGATGTAATAATCACAAAATCGATAGCAAGTTACTCTAAGATGCTTAATAGATTCATCTTGGTATGTTACCAACGAAACAATACATCGCGACCTTAAGATACCCACAGTTAAAGAAGAAATGTCCAAATTCAGTAACAGATATAATACAAGAGTTAACAACCACCAAAACCTATTAGTTAACCAATTACTTGACACGACGGATCAGATTTAAATTTAAACATTAGATTCAACTATAATAAAACATACTATAAACTTTTATAATCCAAGTTACAGTACCACGCCAAAATAATTTACTTATAATTTTCAATGAGAATTGATTGTAAAAAGTCTACCAAATAAAAAAAAAGAGAAGTAATCAAGTCGCGTTCGCCAACTATTCACATGATTTTGCTATTACTGATTTATCTTTTTCGTGGGCCTACTTCTTTGTTTGTCTTGCGCTTAAATTTCTAACGTGCTAGTTGTCAATGTAACATGTTTTAGAAACTTGTCACCATCAACTCTTGCTGTCCGTGAACTTCAACCGGAATAAATTATACGAAACTTGAAGGTTCCAAATATATTCTTTGTATATTTTTACATAAAATCTTTGACAAAGAAAAGATTACTTTACCACCAAATAATAACGAACAAGGTCGTTATAAAATGGGAAACACCTACGTATCTTGACTAAAATGTTCAGTTTTCCTCGCAAAATAAAATATGTAAAAATAATATCTAATTCGAAGTCATCACAAATAATAAATTCATAGGAACTAAGCAATGAAATCAAAATGAAGAAAAACCTTCGCAACTCGATTACAATCCTCAGCTTCGCTCATTATGTAAAACGTGCAGGAATATCGTTTGAAAGCATCACACAAAATCAATTTGTCATGCCAGTTCAGAATTTGTTTCATATCCGTAGAGCAGGAAAATATCTACCAGATTTAATTTCGTCGAACGTTCACGTAGCAGCGGGTGCCGATAGGCACCGAAGTTTTCCGCTTATGAATTCTTCGAAGAAGGAGAACGCGGCGTGAAGGCGCGTGCGACGAAAGCCTTGTTCATTCCTCGTCCCGCGAGCGTCGTTTTCCACCTCCATATACCCTTGAATACGGTTCACCCTTTCACGAGTAATCCCATGAGTTCTTGACGACTGTTTTTCATTTGAAATCCCGCGACAGATAAAATACGTATTTATAGCCGATATCGAGAGGAGTTGCGTGTCCGACTCGTATTTATGGAGCGAGCGTATATCCGGAGCGCAGCTCTCGTAAATCGATAACGCTTTTGTCCGATGTTGGTCTAGTTATTGGAGAGGAAAGAAAAAAATCCCGTCCAATGATTCTGCCTGACTTTCTACCATTTATATATTTTTTATTCTCTTCCTCCCATCTTCTGTTTTTCATTTTATTATCGTTACATAGAGAGAACTGCGGGAAGTTGTCTTAACACAGTTTAACTCGGTGTAACTCTCGTGCGTATTTTGAGTAATTTTTAGTCGAATCGGAAAAAAGTTTCTTGAAACGGAAAATAAGAAAGAATTGTTATCAACATATTATCAATATGTAATTTATTTAAAACATAACCCATTTTTCGATTGATACTAAAACAAAATTGAAAAATAAAAAAAGTCGGAGATCACAGAAGGCTTTAACATGATTTAATAATAGGATACGCATATGTATTTTTATATATGTAATCGTAACGTTACTAATGTAGTCATATTAATTATGAACTAGTCGTCCTATTTGCGTTCGCGTCTTGCTCGAAATTTCAGATTGTTCAGTCGGTTTATTGTTTGTCAGCTCAGTACAATATAATATAAGGGGAAGCACAATATAAGGGGATACAACGGAAGTTAATTCATAAGAGGTTCCTGGAGCACTCCTGTCATACGCGTAGGATGGTCATCGTGGAGTTTTAGTCGGTAAAAGTCCAACAATACTCTGCTGTTACCCGATTATTAACAACAGCGGAGTGCCCATGAGGATTTCTCCACTTTCTCCACGTACAAAAAAAAAAATTCAGTACACAATATGATCAGAGTAGTAGCTCTCAAAATATTAGGATCAGAAAACAAAGGATCGATCTTCTTATGGAAGAATTTCCTATTTCCGTTTGCATTACCTATAATAGGATCAACGTGATATTCCTCGAAGCTGTCGGTGGATAAAATTTCCCATTTAAAACGTGGTCAGCGATCGTCAGAGGTTCTCCATAAGGATTCTGTCGTTCGTAAGTGTTCATAAGTGCATTCTGTCCGCATAGAAACTCGCCTCTTTCTGGATACGAGGGAGACCCATTAGGATGTTTCAAACAGGGACATCGAAGAGACGAGATATGTTCGATCGTTCGATCTAAAAGGTGGACTTGGTTTCCATGGCGAAAATTAAATTATTTGCATCAGAACTTGCCGTTTACTTAGTCCTGCAGGAACGGTTTAGTCATTTTCTTCAATGATTACTCTTATCATAAGGTGGAATTAAGGAGATTCGATTAGCCCTCAGTTTCGGTGAAATTGAAGTTTACTTTATAACTTTATTATGGGTCAATGCGAATTTTATATTTTAAGTTGTATTTTACTATTAAGATTTTCTCATTGATGTATTACTGTAGAATATTTCGTATTGTAAATGACGAATGATTAGGTAGAATATTTATACCAGTAATGTAAAATAAATAAATAATAATAAATAATAGTAGTATTTAATGTAAAATAAATAAACTGCAGGACTAAACAAGTCGGAAATGCACATACGCAGGCTCAAAATATAAACCAGTGAATTGAAAATATAAAAGAATAAAATGTATACAAAATGTAAGAAATGTATACAAATAAGCTGAATATCTAGGGTGTTGCAGAACGTGAGGTATAACTGGATAAATAAGTTGGAAATCTAAAATAACACTTTTGTATTTGAATTTGGAACCACGTTTACGAGACAATCGAAGTTGTGAACAACTAAATTTTATTCTAAATTTTCGATTTATTTTTGCATGCAGATTAACCTCTTGTCTGGCTCTAATTAAATAAAATAAATAAATTTTGTCACACGCTTTATAAATGATGCATATATGAAACATTTTGCTTACTCTGTATTCAGTGAATGCTTTCATAGAATCTGATCAACTCACGATCAAAATTGAAATATACGGTGACTATTTATCTGATAAAAATTTTGAGTAATATACTTTTTACACATAACGATATAACAAAATTCAAATTTTATACCTACGCACTGAAATATTTTACTCGTTCCACATTCTATTACATTCCGTGCAAAAAAAGGACGAAAAATACAATTTGATGAACTTAAATAAAAATTAGGTAAAATTATATTAAAATATGCTGTCATCTCGAAACAATCGTATTAGCACTCAGCAAATATATTTCATTTTTTTCTCTGGAAATCTCTTCGACGAACGAAACAAATTGCATCGAGCGTAGTAGCAGGTAATATCGTGTGCATCGTGTGCATCGTATGCTTGTCGGTTTGCGCGCGATGTTTCCAAACATCAGAATTCTCGTTGATGGTTGTCAGACGTAATCGCGGCCTCGTCGGAAGCCAACAAAGGAGCACTTAATCTTACATCGGCGAGGATTGAATCGATTCGGTTGGGAACCGTGGAAGTGCAGGCTCTTAATGGACGTACATTAATTTTCGAGCTCCTTTCAGCTGTCCATCAGCTCGGCCGTTTCCTGGCTGCATTGCTCGGCGTTCCGGCTTGCTTGCCTGCAAAATATTTCGCGTGCCATGTACTGTATCTTCGCGAATATATTTGTTCCGTTGATATTTCTCACGAGCCGCTCGAACAGTCGTTATACGTATTTATTATAATTTATCCTGAAACCGACAGCATCGAGAAATGACTCTTGACAATTGTTTTGCCTACTAATTGTAAATTGCTGAATTTTAAAAGATGTTATTTCTTGTATTAGGTGGTCCGAAAAGTGTCTTTCTCTTACATACTCGTCTTTTATAACGATGCATCTTTATACAAACATGAAACCTAATCTGTCGAACGTTGTGATCTTTATTTTGATAGAACAAAATGGATCATGTGTAATTCGATAAAATAATATAAAACGGAAAATGTTGTGCATCCATTATTTCCTTATAAAACGAAAGAAATTTTTCGGACGACCTAATACTATTGCGTATTATTAATAATCTGAAAATCTATTTCATATTGGTATAGGTAGGTGGATTTCAGTAAATGAATCGGACAATCAGTGTAAACAAATAAAAAAAGATAGATACATGATACACCAATGTACTTGTCATAGCATTTAAATATTAATTAGTCAGGTTCGAGTATGTTAAGTTTCGTATTATTTAGCAGTAGACATGAGTATTTTCACTAGACATGTTTAGAAAAATTTGTACAAATGTGTGAAATGTAGAACCCGATAAAAAGAAACGCTTCATTGAAAAATAAAAGTATGTACCAATACTTTTCGCAACCACTGTATATTGACTTGTTCGAAAAGTCCATAGCGTTCTTATTATAGATTTCTATCAAATAATGAAATGTTTGAACAAATACTGCTTTTAATTAAATACCAAAGAGAATTAAGGAGAAACATTGAAACGGGTTAATGAAACGGGTTTTCTTTTTTCAGTGAGACAATGTTTCTTTTTACGACATTGAGCAACGAATGACCATATTGACGTGAGAAATTAAAAAAAGGAAAAGGAGAGAGCGAAGCTTTCGCGCGAGTCTGACCGTTTATATCATGTTGTTTCTTTTTCTCTTTTTCATTTTTCTTTGTTATAATGGAAATTCGATTCGACCCGGAGGGAGAGAAGATTCGTTTCCAATTCAATCGAGGTGCCAGCGAATGTCCAATCTTCCGGGAGAATACGCGAAACAACCGAGGTTGCAGTTAGAGTTTACGAGCAAAAGCCGTGCAAAGCTCCTATGAAAATTCAAATGCTACGTGTAATAGTTCGGCTGGATGTTTATCTGCGACGAGAGGGGACCGATTCGATGCATAGTGGTTAGTACTTGTCAGGGGAATTGCAATAATTAATCGAACACCTAGTATCCCCTAAATTAACTACCGTTTCTATTGCTTCGAATATTTTAGACAGGAAGTGCGAACTGTTAATATAAACTGCTCTGTTGAAGTCTGGAATATCAATTTTCTTGAACGTTCTACGGAATCGTCGCTTATTCGTACTCCTCTTCTACTTCTCGCGATCTTCGTGACATGATTTCAGATGAAACTGTCTATTATGTTTCTATTAATATTAATGAGCAGCTAGAAACAATTATTTCTATTATAATTATGTAAATATTTCTTTGACTCTTTTATAAAGAGTGATTTAACTAATGCCATATGAGCAATATAAGAATATATTCTTAAAAGAAAATGTAAAAAAACTGCAGAAAACAAAAGTTAAATTTTATTATTTTATTAGGTATTCATTGTATAAAATATATTTAATATGGTCGATGAAGCTCATAAACCACTCTACTTTTATTTGTGAGAAATGGTACAAAAAATATATTGTACTGTTACATCCTAAAAATATGTTGTACGTTTACATCCTACAAAGATCTCAGTTGTGAAAGAATTAAATCATCTTGAATATATCACAAAAGCTACTCACAATTATGATTATAACGTGCAACTCGAAGTGATTACCTCCATAGTGCACAGTCCACAGAAATTCTAGAAAGTTGTTGAATGTGTTGCGAATATTTGAAATCGTGACATCAAAGCAAACACGCTTGAGTTCCCTTTCACATTTGTGACGGATGAAAAGAGAGAGAGAGGTGCGTTTCGTCCCGGGACTACCGATGGACTCGTTAATAAGGCTATACCCGGTAGTCCCTGCCTTAGACGTTGAGGGAGTCTCGCTAGGTGCGGTATTTGTAGCAATCGCTCGTATATTCGACCGCTAGCGAATTAGACAGACAGACTCGTCGTCGTTGTAGCCCTCTAGTGTTGACGGTTGGTACCCGCGGTTCGACCTGTCGGGTCCTATTGATACCGATTCGCCACACATTAATATGTCATTATGTGGCTACCTACATTCCATATAATTACGCTGTCATATAGCAGAATATTATTTCTATCCTAAGATTTCAAATTTACTAAAAGAATTTAATATCTTCACCTTCCCCTTTCCACGATTTATACATCTCCGAATATTTTATAATATTTATAATTGAAAACGATTAATGCGAACCATTCTTTTGAAATCACCAATGCCAATTACGTTGATCGTTCTATAAAATTATTAGCCGGAACTCATCCGCCTGGAAATACTTTTGATACACTTATGCATATACCACAGAAGCGAGATCGTTTCCGATTGAGTTCGAGGCGAGTATACGCTCTCTCGATTCTCTGCAATACGCAAACTACTGAGTCGGGGTTGCGCGTTGGCGTAAAACTCCCATGAAAATCCAAACTCCATCTGTAACAATCCGGGCCGGCTGTTTACGTGCTGCACCCGTAATACCAGCCTGTCTATAAAAACGCGATATTCAGGGCAATACGCAGCTGGAAAGATCGTAGGGGATTTACGAGGCACGGAAGTATTCTGATTTTTGATTTGACACCCTCTCGAGAGCCAACGCATCAAGCCGATCGCTTCGGTTGCACGCACATCTGCTGCGCGCTTTATTTATGTGCCGTGATTTTACAGTTCACCTATTTCCCTTAGACCACGAATATCGCCGTTTCATTTGGAAACGCGACTAGAATCTTGGGAATACGGTCCTTTTACTGCTACCTAGTCTATCCACTTGCCGGTATGCTACTTTCGTAAGCTTTCGCAAGCGTGTATTGAGTTAGTATACAGTTACTGTATACTTTCTTCCGTTTCATTCAAAGCTTCTTTCGTTTCATAAGGTGATAATAAATGAACAGCAACATGAAACATTTCTGTTTTATATTATTTTATTGAATTAGGTATCATCCATTTCGTTCTGTTTCTATTATTACGTTCGTGCATAATTCAATAAACTAATATAAAACAAAAAACACTGTGCGTCTGTTATTTCCTTATAAAACGAAAGAAACTACATTTTTAGGTTGAAATTGACAAACTTTATTTTTGTATACGTTAGATTATGGTAATGATGAATTTGGCTCGAATACGATGAAGTATGCTGGCGACTATATGTATTAGGACACCTATTCATTATTATTTATCGAACAAGTCTAACAAATTTTAATTTATGTACAATTTAGTATTGTACATTATAAAATACATATAGTGCGAATGAAATAATTGATTTATAATAAAGTAACTAGAAAATAAAGGCAGTGAAGAGTATTCTTTGTAAAATATTACTCTAGTTTCAACAAACAAAAGTAGCAAACGATTCTCCCATATTTCCTTGAACACAAGAATCTTCTTAATTGGGTAAAAAGTGACAAGGGTTAAAGAGAACAAGGTTAAATGAAGGTTAAAATGTCATATAATTCAGCCTTGTTTTTCTTCAGCTGGCATCCAAGCGATATAACTCAGAAAAGTTTCGAGTAAATACCTTTCAGAATTTTTCTCATCGTCTTAACTAACACGTTCCACAAAACTTCTTGTTGTTTGATTTTCTTCGAAGTTCAAAGTTATTAATCTTCGTCCAATATTTCGCAAATGCTAGTTAGATAGAATCAATTACCAGTTTGTCATTGTTTAATAGAGGATATCAATGATTAATCGATGATTGGTGGATCGGCTAGGATGGATTAACATGTATGAATTCCGAATAACGTCCTGTTAATTCGTTGCGGTTTAGCATTATTGTGTAGAAGGGACAGAAATATTCATACGTCCTATACATTACCATTCACCTAAGCATTTGTAAACTTGATGCAATTCAATCAAAGGGTTGATATTGTAGGATTTTTTATATTTATTTAGAATGAATTAAACGGGAAACGTAATGTGCTATAACTAAGACAACTAAATAGTTAATTTACAACTCTCGTCACCGCGGTTCCAACGCTCTTTCACGCGGACCACACTCTCTCACAACGCTTACCACACTCTCTGACTTCTCAATTCACGACTGCTAATTCGTATTTCTCTCTTAAGCAACCCTTTGTCTTTCCTCATAGCCTCACCATGTACACGTTCCGCAACCGTCCATGGCCATGGTCAACGTAGGCCTTTTCTCCGCGTAACTATTCGACTGAAGGACCGCGAGCACATTGATGGCACTTGTCGACACTTGGGCTTTCTCGCAACATTGTTTATGGTTCACCCGATATTTCTTAGATCATTTATTCACGATACTACGATATTATATACATATTTGGATATATTCACAAAAGTATTTATAATAATTTGGAAATGTTCACATACTTAGTATACACATAGAAACAAGTAGAACGAATAGTTTGGCACGAAACAAGTAGAAACTGGATATCACAAGTTCCATTATATCCCGTCACAACAAACAATTCCAAAGAAGCTTTAAGTGATTAAGTCCACACATAGAAGTTCATCCCTTCTATTTATCACTATAACCGACGATTTGAAAACCTCGTCGATCGTATCTCTGTGAACCGATCACGATATTTAATTAATCCGTTGTAAACCGGTTGCACGCCGATTTACGTTTCAACTCGCTAAATACTCGTCGACTGCGTGCCGTTCCAAATTAGTCGCGTGATTACAGCGTGGACGATTGGTTTTGAGGATTACCTAATTTCCAGGGAAAACTGTCGATTCGAATAATCATGCGCGTATAGTTTCATTTCATTGCCTATTCCACGGATTACTCGTGGTTTGCAGAAAGATGGATATTGACGTAACTAGTACCTGCGTACGCATTCGTCCCGCTTAAATTAACACCTACCTCTATTCTAGTCTCGTTAATTGCCACTTTTTTGAAGGGACAAGATAAAAAATTCCATTCGGTGGATTACACCAGACCCACGTGCACATCATACGCCATGCCATACCACGTAATTATTTAAACTTTTGCCACTGTTGGAAATTGGTTTTAATTAATTCTAACTTTCGACACCGGCGCGGCGTAACGTGTACGTGCCTCGCCGCGCACGAATTTAATAAACTGAATTTGATGGTACATTTTGCGAATTTCGCGAGAAAAAAATATAGAGACATACGGCCTGGACGACATGCCGCGTGACTTTGCATTTTGATCAACTCATCCCTCGCGCGTCCATGGAATCGAATCGACGAATCAGCGCGGGAATTTTCAAACCACTTTCCCGATAATTTGCTTGGAAAACGTGGGATTCTGCGATGAAAAATATTTTTATATTTATTCGATAAAATATTTTCGCTCGTAACTTAATGTTTTTTAGTGGAACTCTATCTTTCATTTAAACGTTTCGATTTTTAATTGGCTATCGTTGTAAATAATAAATAATAATGAATGTTAGCAACATACTTTAGGTTACAACTCTTATCTGCCACTTCTTTAAAACATGTTAGTATCTCGGAGTTGTATCTTCTATAGAGATAATGATACGTATCAAGACCTGTAAACAATCATTGGTCTACCTGTAGCCACGTCACCTGGGTTCACGTCAGCGTCGAATTTTAGGAGTCGCGGATATTACGTTTGTAGTTTCGGGTATCAATAAGGAGACAAATATTCTTCTAGTTAATTGTTAGAAAATACGCATGTGTGACCGATGTGCAACCTTCATGGTGCCTCACAGCGCATGTACGGTATCAAGGACATCTTCGAGGTGTCTAGCTATGTAGTGGTCAAGTGACGACTCTTCTGGCAAGAGAGCTGACAAATGAGTCAAATGCTCTCAACATTTACCGCAGTGTAGCACCTCGAAAGAACAAAGCCATCCAGATAAAATTTATAACGGACACAATTCGCGGATTATACTTGTGTTCCGAATAATGCTATAATCAAAATCATGTCTAAAAGAACTATTCTCGAAAAAAACACAATTCCATCTGTACTTTATTTCGTATGACTTGAAATTTTCGAAACAAACTCAAGAGATTTTAAATATTAAGTCAAGAAGAATTGGTTTGACGTTCATAATTTTTTTGTTGCAACAATGTCCCAATTGCCGATCTTAGCAGGAAGATATCACGCGATTTTTGAAAGTTGTGTTTCGACTGGAGGCGCCAATGAAAATACCGAGGCAGGTATGGTTGAAAATGTTTAATTAATGTTAATTTCGCATGCGCGAAATATTTGACAGTCACCGATCTTTTTCCTTCTGTTTCCCTTCATAATAGAGTTCCGTTGGTTCTTCAGAATTTCTGAACTACCAGCAGCAGCCGTAGTGGCGGCAATTAAAATCTTTAAGCCCTTTAATCGTTGAGCGTGACTGCGTTCCGAAGTGGAGGGACTGCTCCGACGTCGAATTCACAGCTCGGCCCCCGTAGTTCGCGGTGGAGGCATAAATGAAAACTTTCGCGGAAGAGTGTTCCCATTATATCGGAGATTTTTAAGTCTTTCATTCTTCCACTCGTCGGCACCTTTGTTGTCGAGTATTATTTCTACTAATTAAGTAGTTTAAGTTACGAATAGTTTTAATACCAATAAAAAATTTAAGGACATTCCTTTAGATCGACCGATCGATTTTTGGCGGATCATAGTCGACAGGAGACGATTTCAACACGCAGACACAACTTAACCGTGATTCATAGAAACAGGCGGTCGTGACTCTTTTAGTATCATAGTAACTATAAATATTATTAATCAAATATCATGTTGGTTTAATACCCCCTCCCATATTGCCACTTATTAATGCACAAGACATATTTGAATATGTTGAATGTCAAGATTTTAGTAGGTAGAATGCGACAGATTTTTAAGAAAAATAGTCGATCATATAATGAAGTTGGCCATCCCTGGCCATATTCATAAGGTAAACTGCTTTTTTGCAAAATTACGATCATTACGTATGTTCATTGATTACTTAGAATTAAATTGAGTTACCGGAATGAAGTCTTTTGCATCTTCTAGGAATAGTCCATCGATCGGTCCCATTTGTAAAATTTTTCCTATTTGTTCATTAATATATGTTAACTAATGTTATTGTAAAGAGTTTAGCTTTCTTAAATTTCGTTTACGTATTGTCAGAGATAATTTCAAAATAGTAATCTGGCCGAGCTTCTTAAAATTGCGTTTGTAGCGGCACATGAGCTACAGGACAATTCAAATCGTGTTGTTGTTTTGCCTCGGAGTATCAATATCGTTAGGAAACACGCAATGTAATAATAAATAAACTCCGGGCAAAACAATGTCGCCGCTACGTGCAGCCGTCGAACAAAGACGCATTCGAATTTTCCGACTCTCCCCCGACCAGTATAAATCGTCAAAGAGATAGCCTATGTGAGCTATCTTTAATTTCTCAATGACGCGTGTAACATTTTTCGTCTGTAACGTATAATATCAAAACATTACGAGGTCAGGATATGCGGTTTGCTGGAAATAAGTCACAATGTCGTAGATGTTTTTATACAACCAAGAAAAACTATTCCAAACTGAGGTCGAAATAATAGCACACTCTGTTAATATGTTTAGAAATTGCTCAGTAGTTCATGATATATCAACAAGAAAAGATTACAGTATATATATTATATAAATTTGTAAGTATGGGACGCGGAAAAAGATTAAACGATTCTGAAAAAAGCAAATTCTTGAACTAAAACAGCAACGGTTATCGGTAATAATAAGAGGTCGTAAAGTAATACACAATTTCTTAAAAAATGTTGAAGATTATGGCAAAAAGAAAAGTACTGGTTGGCCGTCGTCGTTATCCGATCGTAATATGCGAGCAATTTTGCATGTAGCTTCCAACTCGCAGTTAACGCAAACAATTAACGAAGCAAATAATGGAAAAATCTAGTGTTAGTGTCAGTGTTTCAAGTGTTCGTCGAGTTCTACCATCCTGCAAAAATATCAAGAGGCTAAAATTGAAAAAGAAACGAAACACAAAGTAGAACGTTTACGCTTTGCAAAAGAAAGACCGCATTGGAAAAAGAAATGGAGAAGGGTATTATTTTCAAATGAAAAAGATTCAACTTGGATGGTCCTGATGGGTTCCAACATTATTTTCACGACATAAAAAACGAGACAATGTCAGCAATTCAACGACAAATGGGAGGAGGCAGCGTGATGGTTTGGGTCGGCATCGGTTATTTCGGCAAGACAAGTATCAAGTTCATCAATGGGAGAGTGAATAGTATCCGATACATGAATTTAATCAAAGAACAAATAAATAATCATGCAGAACGCATTTCTGGACCTGATTACATCTTTCAACAAGATAATGCACCTATATACACATCAAGATTGGTCCAATCATACTTTAATGAAAATAAATATCTATTTTGCCGTGGCTTGCACGCTATCCGGACCTTAATATTATTGAAAATTGCTGGGCAGAACTTGTTCACGGCGTATACGCGAATGGAAAACAATATCAACACGTACAACAATTAAAAAATGCAATTGTACGCGAATGGGATACGTTAAGTCCAAATTATATCCAGAAACTACATAAATCGATATCAAATCGTACAATAGAAGCAAAAGAAAATAAAGGGGGATGTACCCATTATTAAATAAGTATATACGTTTGATAAGTAATTATTGTTAATTACAATTTACGTTGATTATTATTTTCTTATTATACATCTGCTATCATATCGTTCTTAAAATAAAACAATTTTGTTTTGTTACACACTAAACCTCATATTTTTAATTATTTTCAATAATTAAACCGTATATCTTGAGCTCATAATGTCTTGATATTATACATTACAGATGAAAAACTTTACACGTGTCATTGAGAAATTAAAGATAGCTCACATGGGCTATCTCTTTGATGAAGAGTGTAAACGGACGCGATCGTAAGGAAGACAGTTACCAACCAGCTATCAGTTAATCGTGCGAGCATCTATCGAGTATTTATCAGCGATCTTATTTTGCGACTTATACACTGTACGAGCGTCTCAGCGAATATTATCTGTATATTAATTTATTTAATTATTTTAAATATACTCGACGGCTTCAACAGCGAGTTATCTCGTCATTCGAACCAAACAACCAACCAGCCTCCAAACATTTCTCAACATAGGCTTCAATTTATGGTTATGTTGCAAGAAAAATTCGTGCGGATTCATTTTCGACCGTAAATCTACTTCCATTACGAATTGATACATGATACACTACTAAATTATAGAAATATTCTTCTCTATCACTGTTCGAACTATAACTTGTTCCTTATGTGCATGAAGCCCACACAATTTTTAAATCATTAATAAGAATCAAAAATTGAAAAAATAATAAACAGATAATAATAAATGAACAAATAATAAGAATAAATGACTACTTTATTAATGATAATAAAAACCATTTTACATTGGCCTCGTAATATTGATCGTTTCATTAAAAAATGTGAAATAAAAGATTTTTTGCCAAAAAAAATATTACCGACTTCGAAAAGCGCTAAGAAGTATAAAATAAATTCTATTTTATTTGTATTTTATTTAGACATAGAAGCAACAACTGTTACTCATTTACTTATTAAACAACATATTAAATGTTTTGAGACATTCTCGGAAGTGACGCAAAATTAAAAATACAACTAATATATAGTCTATTCCCATTTTTAATTGTAACAATTGTATCTTAAATTAGCCACAAGTTTGTTATATATATAATTTTATTAACCTGTACAGTATCAATGCATCGAGCGTAATTTGTATCTGCGCGGATTCAAGCGGACTTCTTGAATTTGCCCACTATTAAAATACATTCTTAGTGACTTTATGTTACAATATATTGAAATTTAATGCAATTAAACATAAATTTGTTGAGGTTTAAATAATATAAATATAAACGGATTGAAATTTGTTAGTATGGCTCTCAAGCATTGACATAGTAAAAGCATTTTGCATCACCTTCGAAAAAGTTGCAATGTGTTTAATATGTTGTTTAGTAAGTAAACGAGTAATTGTTACACATGTGTCTATATAAAACACAAATGAAATAGATACGATTTTATACCTTGTAGCGTATTTCGAAGCGGGTAATATTTCTTTGACAGACAAATTTTTATTCCAAAATTCTGTTTATCACATACGTATTTATCTTGATTGCGAGAAATCGTGCAAACAAATTTAACACGATGTCGTTTATCGTGTTTGAGTAGTATCGATTCTTTGACCTTAATATCTAATGGTTCGATCAAAGAGATTCACTTTTTCACTTTATTGATAGAATATTACAGTGTCCGGAAACATTGACCATCGTGGTAGTTTATTAAGAAAATATGATTGGAAGCTCGGGAGAAAAAATTCCCATCGCCCAGAGAATAAAATTGAAAAACTTCATACAGTTGACCAGTTCGACTTTTGACATTCGCTGATAACATGATATTTTCGCTCAATAATGAAAATTCATGTCCTATTTTTAACACGATGTATTTTTATTTAGAAAGAAGATGTGAATCAATTTGCACAGCTAGGCACCTTCCAAGAGAATAAGATCAACACTTACATATCAATACTGTCATTAAATTTCATCTTTAAACTATAAACCACATAGTTTAAATTTATTATTTTATTACTACAAATTCAATCATGAATTTCACTAAAAATTGTGTGGCGGATCGGTATCAATAGGACGCCGACAGGTCGAGGCATCAACGCGGCGCAACACCACCCGGGCGATCCGCTACCAACCGTCAACACCAGAGGGCTACGACGACAACGAGTTTGTCTATCTCGCTAGGGGTCGAATTTACGGGCGCAGGATACAAATACCGCACCTAGCGAGACTCCCTCTACGTCTAAGGCAGGGACTACCGGGTATAGCCTTATTGACGAGTCCACCGGTAGTCCCGGGACGAAACGCAAAACTCTATTTTTATCCGCCACAATTATATATCATATCCTCAACAATCATTTCATTTTAAATGTTTTCACCCATCAAAAGGCGGTGTTAAGGGTTTACGATTTTTAGTAATATAAACCGAGTCATCTGGAATTTCATTCAACGCTGTTGCTTATCTTGATTGAAAATCGAGAGCGTATCGTGTTTGTTCCATTTAGAATGCCACGTTGCGCCGCCAATCGGCTCGGTCGTATAATCATAATTGTCGGCGGTTAATCGACGCTGTTTCACGTAAACGAAACGGATCATTGTTCGGATTCCAGGAGAACAATTAATCTCTGCCGGAGTCTCAGATTAACCCTCGTCCAGGCTCTCTCTCTCTCTCTCTCTCTCTCTCTCACACACACACACACACACTCTTTCTCTCTCTCTCTCTCCATTTCGATCTCGGTTGCTCTTTCGCTTGGCTGCCATCGTAAATAATCGTCGAAAGAATGATCAACCACTTCTTTCCACCTCTCTCCTCGTCGAGAGGATACTTTCAATACTTCCGTAGGTGATTGACGGTCTATCGATCATCTCACTTGTCAAGTTTGATATTCACGAGCAACGCTGGTAACGATGTCGCGCGAAATAGCCCTGCTTGCGTAACGTATATTAATGGCTTGTTTATTATTAACGCGGCTAAATGTAACGCCTCCTCTGATAGCTTTTTCTGTTTGTTGTTACCTGGATCGACTTATTGTAGGCGTTTATGTGGTGATTTATCGATGTAAAGTTCATTTTTAAGATAAGATTTGATATCATTTATTAAGTGCTTGGCTTCATATGTATTATGGTTTTTAATAAAGTTTGTAGGAAGAGAGAGAGAGGATGTTAAAATCAACTGTTCAGAAGCCACAGTGATCAATTCCAGCATCATTGGTCAGAAAATCGTATCGCAGAAGAAAAATTTGTTAAATTTATTTTGGAATTTGCAACTTTATTTCATCTTGTGAATATACTAATGGAATAAATTGGTGAAAGCAAGCAATTTGTTTTTTGAAGAATTGAACATTAATCGTGTACCTGTGGAATAAAATTGATAAAAGATGGAGTTGATCAAAATTTGCCTTATGAGAAGCTCATATTACAGAAAGGAAGAGAGAAAGAAAAGATACTACACTGAGAGGACAAAGGAAGGTAGAAAGAGAAAGACGCGGAATAAATAAAAAGGCAGAAAGGATAAAAAAGGGAAATGAGAGAACAAGTAAAAGGGAAAGGGGTAAATACTACAGGATTAAAAACAGTGTGAGACAAAGCCTTTACTATTCTGGGAAAATAAAAGAAGAGCAAAAGGATAATGTATATGTATAAAGACTAATTTTAAAAGAAATAGAGTTGGATTAGCGTGACACTGTCTCAAATACAAAAATGTACTGTACATTCATTTTATTCAAAAATCTGGCTACTTAAGTTTTCTACAATACTATTCAATTGAAACTGGTATTAATTTGTGATATTAATTAATTTGTTCAGCTTCATTACGAAATTATTCTAGGATATTCGATCTTCATGATCTAAGCATGCGAAGAATTTGAGTGATCTGCCAGCGCAATAGCGTTGTCAATTTATTAGCGCGAAATCGAGTGAGCCAAAGGGATCAATCCTTGGAAGGAGGAACGGAGAACACGCGGAGTACTCGAGACGCGGGAGAAACGTGGCCCGTGTCGTCTGTAACATTCGTCTTCGGTGACAAGGCAGCAAATTGCTTTTGAGACCGTCAAATTAATGCCGGTCAGATGCCCAACTATTACGAATTGTTACCTTCTAAGAAAGTGTGCATGTCTTGAACAAGTTGATTGTCTGAACTATATCGTTGTTGCGATGTAGTTTCATTATAACAGATACGAAATTTTCTAAATGATACGAAAATATCAAATTAAAGTATGACATATGATAACTTCTTTATATATACCATATTGTAGTATCGTAAATATAATAATTAGTTTATTAATAATAAATGGATTAAACGGAAAACAATGGTTATTTAACATGAACTAATCGTAACAACGTATTATAATTAATTAACAACTCTCGTCAACACAGATTCAACTCTCTCTCAACAACGCTAACAACACTATCTCGACAACGCAATCCGCACTCTCTGGCTTCTCAACTCATACTCCCGTTAATTCGTTTATGTCTCTTAGCGACCCTTTGTATTTTGTCTTATATCTTTTGTTTAAGCCCTATCATGCACACGCTCAACAACCGCTTGTTTACAATTTGCACGACCCCCCTAGGCTCTTCGTCCACGATACTACAATATCTTTAAATTTAGTCTAATATTATGCCACATATTTATTCTTGTAAGTAAATACAAGAAACTTTAGCCAAGGCAATATATATGTCGGAGATGAAAGGACATCGGGGCCTTTCTTTTGGAATTTTTAGGAAAACCCCCAATACTTCAGTCTACGCTTTTCATTATAGCTGTACTTAAATAATAAAACTTAAAAGTAGTTGTTTATGATTTAATTCGATTATGTGTGCCCGAGATTTATAACAATAGGCTTGGGCTCGAAGTGACATAACGGGTCGCTGAACGTAGCCACGGTCACGGGATGGACGTTTTACCTAACAGAGGTATGGAGTAATTGTATAGCTCTCCTTAAAAATATAGTTGATCCGAGGGGTACAGAGAGGTACAGAGAAAAGTACATAAGTGCAGTTCCACTTGGGCTGAAGTTCTACTTGTACTGTGGGCAAGTAAGATGAGTTCTACTTGTGGACGAGTAAGTTGAGTTACACTTGAATTGTAGACCAGTGAGTTCAGTTCGACTTGGATTTTTGGAAGGAAGCACATTTGCTACCCCGTTGGCCGTGGATTCGTTATTGAGCCTAAGACCATTGCCATTAGCATCTCGAGTATCTAATTACCACGGTTACTTGTCAAATTCTGTAATAATCCTATTTGTGCTAGTAAATATCTTCTCTATTGCATAACAACAATGTCTAATCCAAATGAAGATTCGTTACACGCCCCTAACCCTAATGAGAGTTCGACATATATATACCATATATGTGAATTTGTTTGTAGACGTTTGGAATGCGTGTAGATTTCTTTTGCAAACAATTGTTACCTGTAAACGTGCAGATTATTCATGTAGATCGATCGATGCATTGGCGACAGCATTTTTCATCGCATTTAGGGAAAGGGGGTGATTCTACGAGAAAAAAGAAGTCGAAAATATAGAATAACAATTTTTCGTTCGAGGCTTTGTTTTCGAGAAAATCGACTTTGAATTTTCGCTCGGCACGCGTGCGGTACGTTATAAGGAATCTCACTGTAGATCGTTGTCTCGATGGAAAAATTTAAAAAAAAAATTTTAAAAATTTTTATTCTATATTTTCGACTTCTTTTATCGCGTAGAATCCCCCCTTTCCGCTTGTATATGTACGTATAATATGTACATAGAAATAAAATAGAATTCTTCTGTCAATTATCAAATTTTGCATACAAATTGGAAACTTATATTCATCGTGCAATCCAGGTGCAAACTCTGGTATAATCGAAATGTTCCAATATCCTGGAGTCCATAACAATGAAAATTTCATGATGAAATTCAACTCATTTCTTGGTGAACGCGTTGAAACTTCCTTGCGTAGGATCTCGCGAGTTTCACGCGAACATTCTGCCACTAATATTCGTAAGTCAGGTGGCGGTAGCGTGTTTTATCGGGCGATTAAATTCGACGCAAACGGCCGATAAGAGTGTGAGCACCGGAAGTTTAAGACGACCTCGATGTATCCAGCTACATTCGGGTTTCGCATACCATAAGATTTCCCATGAGCCTCGTCGTTCATCCGGGCTCGAGGTGACTATCTCTCCTGCCTTTGCCACCAAGCCCTTACCTTCTCGAAACTTTGTTTTGATATTTGAAACAATATCCCCTCGCTCGGAGGGCGCTTCTTGTTTCTCCATGAGAAACGTTTCGTGTCTTATCGCGGAATTGCTAATAAGAACCTGGACCGAAGGAGGTCGCGCCACGGAATTCTTGCTGGAAGCTCGTTTCCGGGTCCAGAGCACTCGTCTCTTCGTTTTGCCGTAAACTCAAAATTTTGACTTGGATAAATGGCCTTCTCTTTCCAGTATCGTGAAACCAGAATTTTCTAACCCTGTTATCATGCAAATTAATTGCTGTTGGAATTGTAAATACGTTTCAGTTTTTTGGAGCGAAGCACACGTGTATATGTACATACATATTCGGGGAAGCTGGAAATTTGAATATTTTTATGTATAGAAGTATTTTATTGGATTATTTCTACACAGGTAATGTTGTTTGATCGTTGATGTATTATTTGATAAGTAAATTTTGTGAAATAATTGTTGAATTCAATTCAAAACAGTATTATATACAACTTGACGACGCAGAAGAATTTAACAATTCAAAACTTTCGCTCTCTATGATCACTAACTCCACATAAAGTTAACTCAAACACACATCTTCTACTCACGAGTTTCGTACAGAGAACACGTTTAATTACATTGACCGCTGCATCCTCCCATGCATTGCTAACATTCGAGATCCAATCGTTCAAACATTTCTTTACAACTCTCTGATTACTAGAGAATCTCCTTAGAAAACCCAAATCACCCTCTAATCTCCATTTCCGTACAAATGAACTATCCAACTTAAACAAATAATGCCTTAATCTCCTGAAAATTTATCGAATCTCCAATGTAACCAACTGAGTATCGAAACAATCAGTCATTCCGAAAGACCGATTAATTTCGTATACTCGATACCAATCCATTACAATCAGAATTCTTACCCGCAATCCACATCCTTACTTCGACCCTTCCAAAACTATATCGCCAAATAGAATAATCCATATTATGAAGATGTAGCGAGTGGCCACTCTTAATTATGCTATCCGATTGTTGAATGTCATCGAGTGAAATTTCCGTACACGAGACACGTTCAACGAACAGCCGTCAACGTGATATACGTCCAAGTTTCACACGATTGAGATTCAACGCGTTGCCATCTATAATCGAGTATATGCTGAACGGAAGGAATCCAAGCTGACAACGAAGGAGGAATATTCGAGTTGATTCTCGCGACGTCGTTGCCCGAGGGTTCGAAAGCCCCGTTGTATGTACTCGAAGTGGCTGGGTGATAAAATGAACCGAGTTTTACACGAGTCTGACCGATCTGGTTATAATCGGTTTAGTAATCTAATAGCTGTTTTATATAGGTTGTATCAATAGCGTGGAAGAAGAACAAGCGTGAAAATAAAGTTGAACTCGAGGGTAAGTAGCCGAGTTGAACCGATAGAAAGTGCTATATTCTTGCGGGGAGGGTCGTAAAAAGGTGCCTGGTGTCCGCACGATATTTTTAGAGTTTGAAATCCTGGTCCCTTCGAGCTTTCGATCCATCATGTAACTTCCACGTTCGATCGAACACTTTTAGCTGCTCTCCGAAATGGGAAATTTATTCTTATTTAAAATGGGAAAGTTTCTGCAGAACGCAGTTCTGGTGAACATTCTGAAGAGTACGTAATTTAGTTTCGTTGGTCCATGGGGAGGTGAACGCATGACATAGGGGAATGAAAGGCATCTGGAAGTATAGAAGAGCAGAACAGAGTTAGCTCTACGGAATATTGTTAGAAATAATAGCGTAAAGGGTGTGTTTCGAAAATTTTTCATGGTTCGAAGCGTTTTTGATTAAGGATGGAACTTGATAAAGTCGAAAAATGCACAAAGGACCAATTTTTTTTTTTGGAGAGTTCATAATAATTTAGTTTCGTTGGCCCATGAGTTAATGGACATACGGTAGAATTGGATGATAGGCATCTGAAAATATGGAAAAATGAAAAATGATCAGAAATAATTTACAGCGTATCTTTAAAAACTCTTTGCGATGCAAAATGTTCTTCGTCAAAGGTGCTATTTGATAAAGACGAAAGAAGGGAGTTTTACGAAAGGATGAGTTTCGTACCCACCGCTGCCTTGTTCCTCACTGTAAATAAAAACGTTACGCCCCAGTATTTTCAACTGACTTTTTTACTCGGTCTACTGGATAATATCGTCGTGCAACGAGGCTTTGTGTACTTTTGTTCAGGATTTCATCTAGCAGGAATTACGAAAACTGAATGAATTAGTTTTTATGTGACACCAGAGTTGCTACTTTTCCTTGGGAAGAAACTATAATCTTCTGTGTCTCTACATGTTCCGACTGGGACAGATAAAAAATACGAGCGTCGGTATATCTTGAATGATTCTCATGTTTTTGTTTATACGATATATCAGGGAGCGCAGTTGAATGAACATAAACTTGATTATTGTAGTGGTAATTGTCATTTAAAGTTCTGATTGTTATGTGCTAGAAAGAAAGGTGTGGGCTGCTTTATGGTTGAATCTGATCACTAGCTATGAATCATTTACCCTCACTGTAATCTTATTTGAAATTTTTGAAATTTTCCCTGTTACATATAAGGTTACAGCAGATATTACACTAATATTTATGGTTATTCTCATTGATGAATCCCCGATTTTGGTCCATATAATACCAATCTTCTATATAAGAGTTCTTCAGCGTAATTACGATAACAACATACGCATCATTTTAATCTCACAGCCGAGAATATACATAATTTGGAAACATTTCGATCACTCTTACCTGATAATGAAGTATTCTAGAGTGAAACTAGTTGAAGATGAACTCATTAGCTGTCAATTAATTACCATTTGGGTTTTGAAACAATTTATACGTGTACATCTGTTAATCGATTTTCTCTGTCATGTACAAGAATGTACTAATTATTAAGGAAGCAAACTAATCAATTTTATTTATTGAAAATATCGTGATTTTAATACGGCAATACACGATTAGCATTCAATTATTCAGAAACTTCTTTTTCTGAAAATTTCTTAATTTTCATAAAAGAGTACGTAATCAATGTTCAATTGTTTCGAAACTATTAGAAAAAAGCCATTCAGAAGTGAAACTGATCAACTCTATTTTCTGAAAGATTACAAGATTTTAGTAGAAGAATACATCATTAGCGTTGTATTATCCAGAAATCGAAATTGAACACGTTTAAAGGTCTATTTATTAGGTTGTCCGAAAGGTGTCTTTCTTTCACAAATATGTTTTTTTACAACAGTACACCTTCACACAAACGTGAAACCAAGTCTGTGAAATGTCGCGGTGTTTATCTCAACAGAACAAAATGGATCATACGTTCGACAAAACGTATCATATATTCGACAAAATAATATAAAACAAAAAAAGGTTGTTCATCTATTGTCTCCTGATAAAACGAAAGAAACTTTTTGGACAACCTGTTACTTTCTCCCTCTCAAAGATCTTTGTAATCTTTCTCTTTGCCGCGCGATAATATCGAAGTTAGCGATTCGTCGCGATAGCTTAACGTGTTCTGCGGTGATGAAGTGTTTCTTTTCAGTTTTAGCCAGTTAAACTACGAAACTCGTGTGTTTCTCGTCGTTCGGCTTCCCGCGAATTTTACCCCGCCTCCGTGGGTAGGTTTCACGAAATTACTTCACCCCCTCTCCTTTTTTGTAGGCTTTCAGGATGGAACTTTGTTGTCGATGCTTTCTCTATACTCGTTTGAATTCTTTTTTAATAATTAACCCAGTTAACTGCTTGAAGTATATGTCGCATAAATTGCTAACGTGCGTATTTGATATTCTGAATAGTATATACATTATAGTATTTTCAGAATTAACCCTTTGCGGATGCGTGTCAGCAATAGCAGCCCCAATCTGTTGACAGTTCCGGACAGTTATTTTGAAGTGGCTGGCGTACGTCAATTTTTCCGAACGATAATCTTATGCGTATTTACGCATAGGTATAGTTGTTGAGAATTTTGGATCTTAATTGCCGAAATAATGGTATAGGAACACTAAATTTACACTTAGAATTTATATTAGAATAGTTATATATTTATTTGATGAACGATTTCAAAGATATTCATCGATACACACTTGCACGCGCCTCACCCTCTTCCATACCAAACTATTAACTGAACAGTTTACATTCCCTTGTTTTCGAGGCGCCGCGCACACACATACTTCCACACACTGGTATTTACAAACAAGTATTACTACCACGCAGCTAACCTAGTCTAGCACATAAAATTATACATATCTCAATAATAGTAAACTAAACAGTATTACGTTATGAAAATTATACATCTTTAGAAATCTTATCTTCCGTTTAACGTAAACTCGCGATGCAGGATGATGGTCGAGTAAAAACGAATTTCAATCTTTCAAAGGCATTACCAGATGAATCAGAAAGCTTTTTATATGTTTTACGTATTTTTTATAATACTTTATACACGATGCCTAAAAATTGTAGAAAGAACATGTTCGATAGTGACTGATTAGTACTGATGACGAACATTATTTTGAACCTAACAAGATAGAATACGACGACAGTGCTTCAGACAATGGCAATGAACTCCGTTCAACGATAAATCGGCTCAGACGTTTCAATATTTCCAATAATAGCGACAATGATGATGAAGTAAATATTGATGAAATTAATACAAGCCTCGATAATGAATAACGCATACGTTCAACGTATATACAGAGTGCTTGGTAATTGGTGGTACAAGCGGAAAGAGGGTGATTCTACGCGAAGAAATACGCGAAAAAAGAAGTCGAAAATATAGAATAAAAATTCTTCGTTTGAGGCTTTGTTTTCGAGAAAATCGACTTTGAATTTTCGCTCGGTACGCGTGCGGTACGTTATAAGGAATCTCACTGTAGATCGTTGTCTCGATGGAAAAATTAAAAAAAATGAAAATAAAAAGAAATTTTTATTCTATATTTTCGACTTTCTTTTTCGCGTAGAATCACCCCCTTTTCGCTTGTACCACCAGTTACCAACCACTCTGTATTTCCTCAACTGCGTGCGTCAATACCTCCCGTCCACAGCAACGCTCGCTCGTCGAGCGG
>NT_176695.1:300751-336004 GCF_000188095.3 Bombus impatiens | reverse complement strand
GCGGCCTCGTCCGCAAAAGGGTTAAACGTTGACCGTGTCACGTCAGAGACACGGGGAGTGGTGTGAAATTAAGAAAATCACTGGTCGTTCCCTCGCGTCGCAGTTCGAACGTTTCACAAATAAGGTAAAGAATAGAACTTTAGATATATTTAGTAGTAAAATTTATTGTATGAATCGAACAGAGTGGCGGTTCAGAGTTATAACAGAGAATGTTGAGAGCTGATTTTAGGGAAGTTTATATACTATGGGTTTGGCTCCTATAGAGGGGGTGTCGCCGGGCCCAAGTCAGAGTTTGCCATGCTGTTACTGTTTTCTGACATTGGAACACTCTCTACGTTGTTGTCTCGATGACCTGCGGGATGTTCGTTAGATCCCCTTGGTATTTTACAGTATAGTATATTTCAGTCTATTGCGGCTCCCAGAGTAAAATAGATGTATAGAATAAAATCTGCAGGACAATCATCGTACTAGAAGACGTAATTTGTTTTAACAAATTACATAAACTTATATATTATAATAAATCGGTTAAATTAGGTTCCGTTATTATTCTACGATACTCGTTTTATGATAAACCCTGTTTTATGTATTTATTTGTAATTATTCACGAACGACGCTCGCGTAGAAATACGTGAAGTGTTCTTTTACATCCTACGAAATATTTTCGTTGTCATATTGTTAACTACGAAGCATATTGACCTATCCATAAATGGAATACGATATTCTGTTTCACGAGGTATAATATCCCATCGTAAAGCGGACATATTTCCATGACAGGAGCGTTGAAAACGTACACTAACCTAAGGAAAAGTGTTTTTACGCTCGAGGAACACAAGGAATATTTCGAGTAATAAAGCTGCGTGAGATAACCCGGGTAGAAAGTCACAAGAGAGAGGAAAATACCCCTGGTGTTTCGTGGATCTTAACCTCCATGGAAATCCTAGGCGTAATGGCGTTTCCCTGTAAAGAAAGAAAGAAAGAAGAAAGAAAAAAAGACGGAAGATAAAAGAAAGGAAGGGAAAGAGGACCTGGTCCAGATGAACATTCTGCGTCATTTTTCTCTCGTATCCCGCCGCGAGGCGAATTTCTCGACGCGGAAACACGGAGAAAAAGCGGCCGGTGAACTTTCATGCGTCTTCAGCTGCGGAGACTTTTTCGACGAGTCGAAGCTAGGCGAGTCTGAAGCACTTTGGCCCTGTGTATCGACTTCAACTCGAAACTTCTTTCCTTGTTTTCCTCTTTCTGTTTTTTATCTTAATTTTTTTTTTTAGGTTTCGTACGTCACTTCTGGCGTGTCGTTTTTCTAGCCGACTAAAAAAGAAGGAAATTTAACAGGTTAACGGTACTCGAGAGTATTGCGCGACCAGGTCGCTGTTACGTTACGATTGATCGTCCCAGAGAAAACAACAGGAAATGAAAAAAATAAAAGAAAGGAGGGGCTAGTCACAGTTCGTGACCAATTCCTTCTCGTATCCCGGTCCACTTCGTTTTCCGCCGCACGGTGAAGAGAAAAAGAAGGAGAGAATTGAAAAGCGTCCAAAAAGGCCGATCGAACCAGCCGGCGTTCTTTCGACGCCAATAATGGCCGTGTCGCCCTTGTTCCTGTGTAGATTTATCATCCGACTTGATGGCTGGCTCAACGAGGAAACGTACGTTTCCCATCTTACTCGCTGGATACTCGTTTCGGTTTCTACAGATTGGGCTTAAAGTTCTCTTGGTGGCTCGTGAAGTTATACGTTATATGGAATCGAATATTTGTTATGGTGGGATTCAATCAAGATTGAAAACGTAGATTTGGGAGCAATTAAAGAATATCGTAGTGTAATCGAAATCTGTAGCGAATTGCACGATTTTCATATCTGCCATTATTTTTTTATCAGATTGTCGGTTCTAATTTTGTTAAATTTGGAAGAAATACAGTAGTTATATCATGAACCTTTTCACAGATTACATGTGTTGCAACTCGTAAATAACTGGACAATTTAGCCGATTTGTAGTATATGTTAATGGCAATTAATTATTTATCAATAGATTATCTTTATCTTTACTAATAAATCGCATCATGTAAAACTAAAAATAAGTGGCCAGAAAATTTTAAGCGAAAAGTGTATATTTCAAAAAGAAAGAAACAATTCCAGGTATGTGTTAACGACTGATAACCTTGATTTATCTTTACGCCGAGATTTTGGAACCAGAAAGCTGGATTTGCATGGCACGATAAGAAATCGTTCACTATTCAAGCAGACAAGAAAAGGACTTCAAGAGAAAACATTTGGAGATTTCTTCTCGAGTGAATAGAAGAACCTGTCGAAAAGAAGAGTGATCACATCGTACTCACCATGATGTTGCTTCGTTACTGAAATCAAAACTGTCGCGAACTTTTACATTACGAGAAATGAAAAAGCTGGTCTTCAAGAGGAAGACGTAGAATCAACAGACATGTTTCTACCTCGACGATTACTTTACTTAACAAGTTGACTTCTCTAAATATGTTCCTTGAGTCTTCATTAATTTCGTGATGATTTACAAACAGCATCAAGACCCGCGTTGGTTTAACTTTCTCTGAAATGTTGTCAAGTTACTTCGAAGTCGACCGAGGTATCAATTGTTTCTGAAGTAAAATATCAACTTCGCTTTGTGTAATGTTTGGATCAGTGAAACATACTAAACCTCTTACCATTCATCTAAAGCATAAACATTCTAATCATTATCTATGGTGCTTTACTAAATTAGAAACTTCTCCGGCGAGTTCCGGCAAATAAAAGCCAGCAAAAGACTCTACATCTTATAGGGATTGTCCAATAATAGTAATATCGAAGGTTTTTTAAATCAGAAAAAATGCTGAAAAAACCCTAATCTTATAAATTCTCTAATAGCCAAAAACTATCAGACCTAAAAGTATTATTCTACCATTTTTGCAAATCACGTATATAAAAAATCTATTGATCACTTATAGGAATTATCCGATATCTCGCCACCCAAGTGTTCTCTACTTTTTAAACCATCCAGTCACTTTATCGTCCAGCGATACCTCCTAGCCACACTATTCTTCTCTAACCACTTCCTCCTTGTTTATCTGACTGGTCTTTCGTTTGAAACCAGTTCGGTCAGTTTCCTTTGAACCGTCTAGTCTTCGACGTGAACTCGTCGATCGAACATGATCCAGCTAACTATTTAGGAGACACGCTGCTTTTGCCTTAGTTCAAAGTTACTCTTGGAAGGTTCCTCGTTTGTTCCAAGCGCCAATTGCATCGCGGGAAATTGAGTCTATATATTGACGTTGACTGAAACGATGTTCTGTGTGATTGATTGCTTCGCGTTCAATTCAATTCAATGACTGTCAATTGAGTATGTCAGAGATAATATAAGAATGTTGGGCTGTAGGTAGATTTTTACTCGTTGACTGTAGAATAAAGTAAAAAATAGATAAAATTATATTTCACAATGAAAAGTAAAAGCGATCTGAAATATATATGTAATAATGTGTCTCGTTCGACACGAGTCACTCAAGTTCAGCTTCTTTGGAACTTTACATCAATTCACCTACCTCCAGTTCTTTAGCAATTCTTACAAAATCCTTTCACTTCTCAATTATTGGATTGGCAAAATCTTCAATCACATAGTTGCCAACCCAATATATCATATTTTCAAAGACTTCACAACACACTTTCTTACTACTAAATATCCAAATTTCCACGTGACATCGTGTATCCAAGCATTCTATGAATTCATTTACTATCAGAAATATAACATAAATATTCAACAGATACGTTTTTTGTTGTGTAGAATGTTGAATATTACCCTGTACATATTGTTGAGGAAAATATTAGGTTGGTATGATCACTAGTTCCTACTTGCAAAGTTGGTACGACTTCCAGCTCTTTTGTTTTTGGCGTCCGCCACGTGTTAATTATCTGAGTGTATCTGGTGTGTTCTAATATTGTACATGGTGGTGAAATACAGAATATGATAACTGAATCTGTGTGAATCAATCAAATATCGAACTCCAAAACCTATTTAATAACGCATATTACATAACGAATATTACATACATGGTTACGTACATGAATATTACATAATGTGCCGTGGTAATAAATTGAGAATTTCATAAAGAATGAAGTTGGGCAGTTTAGCTTTTCAGAGACTTATATATAAATACCTACGTTTCTACTTTCCAAAAAATACCTACATATTTTTATTCATTGCAAGGACAATAAATCTAAATTGGAACTGAACAAAGTTAAACAAGGAGTTCGTTTCACTAAAACGGCGATTTTCAACCGACATGCCACAAGAATTTTGAAAACATTTGACAATATCTGCTGGCAATATCTGATTATTTAATCAGGGTCAGTGACTTCTTTTCCCTCAGTTTGTCACCTAAAAACAACACTAGCCGTCCGGCGTGAATGCTGCGTAAGTAAATCGAAGTGCTCTGTTATGAACCGAATATATTTTTTCCTCTGCCTTAGAACGTTAATAATTAGTTCATGTAATCCATGAATTGGAAAAGTTTTAAACTCACTGTACTATTGAGTTGGCAACTAAGTGATTGCGGATTTTGTCATTAGGTGGTATTGATAAAATCCGCAATCACTTAATTGCCAATCCACTAGATATATTTTGTCATTATTTATAATAGATGTGGGATGGTGTGACGTCAGGGAAGGACGTGGCTGATTGTTTATAAACGTTGTCAAGATATGTTAATGTTGTCAAGGAGTGTTGTGAACGTTACCAAGGTTTGTTAAGGGAAAAATAAGCGTGGTAAATGCTGTCAGAGTTGAATTTATCGTGGTCGAGAGAAGTTCGTCGTGTTGTTGTGACGTAGAATTAGTGAGAAGCGAATTATATTTTTGTGAGAGTGCAACGATATTGTGTTTATCATACTGTTTTTTCTGTTAATTTATAATATAACATTCCTACATATATATATTTTGTCATTAGGTGGTATTGACAAAATCCGCAATCACTTAGTTGCCAACCCACTAGATAGATACGCATGAATAGATAACAGCCAGTTCAGAGGATACGGTTTTTTGACCGTCTCAATAATTTTTCCGAATCACCTTATACATCGACAAAATCATGCATATGAAACGTATGTAAGTATGTGCTACTATGTACAGAAACAAATAATTGTCGGCGAATGAACGATTCGTCGTTGTTTGGGAGCTAAACATGCAGCGAAAATACAGAAATGTGTGACCGCTGCTTTCGATTGTTAATGATTCGGCAAAATTACCGAATCGGTGAAAAAGCTGTATCATCCGAACCAGCTATAAATTCGTAACCGTATCGAGACGCATCGCGTGCAATAAATTTCAGGATCTTTCTAACCGTTCCATGCGAGTGGTTTCCGTTTTATTGTCGCCGATCTGGTTCAGGTAATCAGTTTCCGTTAAATCGAGCAACGAAATGGGCGTCCCAGTAGTCCAGTTCCCTGGTGTAGGGGAAGCAGGATGCGAGACGAGGCGGACGGCGGACAGTGGAGAATTTCCAGCTCGATGCCGACGCTGTGAGCAAGTTAAAGCCATTAGCGTTCTATTTCGTCCAAACGCAAATACCGTGTGTCAGCGTCTCGGTCGCGTCGCGCGTATTGCATGATATCGATCGACCGATCAAAGGAAGCCCGGAAGTTTCCTTGAAACGAAGGGAGCGTACGATTGTATGAACGTACAATGAAAGAGAAGCTTTCGTGATATGGATCGCTGGATCCACGGTCTCCTATGGAGCAACGATCGATCTTGGATTGTTATCGTTTCACTGGGAATGAGATCGAGGATGAAAATCACGTGATTATGTGTATTTTGGGAATTATGGAGTGAGATATTTGAGAGGCGTATCTTTTGATGATCTGTGAAGTTTTAGTGAAAATTTTATGAAAATCTAGAAGGACAAACAGAAGAAAGGAAAGAGCCAAGTTAAACATTTATGTTTTAGAAGTTTCTTTGAATAATATAGTGTAGAAATGGGAATTAAATGTGAATGTTTATCCCGAGAATTGAATTTAGAGTGGTAAAGAAGTGTGAAAGCGTGGCATTCTTGAAATTAGAATATAAAAAAAA
The DNA here is from genome assembly GCF_000188095.3 of Bombus impatiens. NCBI lineage: Eukaryota > Metazoa > Arthropoda > Insecta > Hymenoptera > Apidae > Bombus > Bombus impatiens. Next base: position 329,939 of record NT_176695.1, on the reverse strand, counting down.
TATGTATGGTTACACAAGGTTTTGGGTAGATTTGCTTAAATAAAGTGAAAGAGTCTTTAGAATAAATAACATGCAGGCGAACAAAAAGTATACGCTTTAGAAATTGAACTCTGGGGAAAGTGAAAAAAACATTGAATTTTTAATATATAATATACACATACGTGTGTGTACCCAGTTAAATTTTTTAAGCGTATACTTTCTTGTTCAACCGTATATTTTTCATTCTAAACCATATACTCTAAAAACATATATAATATATTCCATAGTATGATATGAGGATTACCTCGAAAGCCTGTTGCCTGAAAGGCAAAAAAAGGATGTACAAAATTAAGACGTGATATAATAAATTAAACTGTTTTAGAATATATTCGAGACTAGAGTAAAATGTTAAACTCCTCTAAGACGTTTCTCATTATCACTGCGCATCACTCCAACTTGCTTTTAAAGGAAAACTATTTTGATTGAATCTCCGTATCGCAAAAGTTGTGTATATCTATACACAATTACGAAGGATAAATTGTGGAGCGAATGGATTTATAAAGAATATCTTTAACGGCAGGCTAATGTGGAAAAGCTCACGTAATTTTCAAACCATCGTACAATACTTGACGGGAAAAGTAAGACAGCGGCGAACGTCTTCGTCGGGTATAGGCTGTCACCAGCAGCTGTGATATGATCGCATGCTCTGTTACTTTTAGATCAGTGGAAAGTGGCATAGCGATGATGGCGGATTTCTCCGATACTGTTCCTTGATACGCGATCGCTGCGATCAGAAATGGATTAGGACATTAGGGAATAAATGCCGTGCACTATGGAGTTATCGTTTTATTTTGCTCGCGGTATCGTCGTTTTTCCCTCATATTGCTCGATTGAAATATTTTTATAGAAAGTTCAATTTAATAACTGGATTTCCTTGTCTATTGAATTTTTAATTGTATTATATGGCTTATGTATTTCGAATTGGCTGCAATTGAGTATTTTACATTATGGTATTTTTTTCGATTCGTAGAATCTTACGGTTTGTCATAGTAGATTTATTTATTATTTTATTATTAAATATAACAGTTAATATCTCAACTAATGTTTGCTTCTCTTCCTATTAGGTCGCCTGAAAAGATTCTTTCGTTTTATAAGGAAATAATGGGTGCACAACATTTTCCGTTTTACATTACTTTATTATGTATGATCCATTTTGTCCTATCAAAATAAAGAACACAACGTTCGACAGATTAGGTTTCATGTTTCTATAAAGATGCATCGTTGTAAAAGACGGGTCTGTAAAAGAAAGACATTTTTCCGACAACCTAATACATATAAAATTCACAGAAGCTATACCGGTTACTAGATTGAAGATACAAAAATGTGTAAAGTGTGCATCATATGCAGACACGTAAAATATTCGAAGTTAAGTACTCGTGATAATATTTAGTAGGTGAAACAGATCTTATAGATTTCATTTATTTAATCATATTCGTAAGCATATAAATTTGCATAAACATCTACAGTCTACTCGTCAGCAACGTAAATTGAAAAGTATTAAAAGGTGATAATATGGTAAACAATATTTTGGGGAATTCATCTTTTTGAGATAAATAAATTTATGAAAACGCAACTCGTAAATAAATGTATCGAAAACGTCTCTTGGCGATGAAGCAGACAAATTTATCGTGTGTCAATATTTTACTTTGTTGACTTTTATTTGTTATCTTGCCAATTTCGAATTTCATTCTTCTTTGTGTTCATAATACAAAATACAAACACTATGTATGCCCATAGAGAGTCTAAACATTTGTAGTCGTTGAAATTAATTATGCGAATGGTTGGACAATACTGTACCGACAATAATTTCATCGGTAATGTACATTGGGCGCAATAATAGTGTTAGTAACGTTAATTTGTCGGAACGCGGCATTTCCGCGTTTCTGTGCAACCGTTTCGATATTCATACCACACCGTGAAATAAATTTTATTTCTTACTACTTTTGGTTACTGTTACTTCCTTTCGATCGTCCTCCCAGATAAGATAAAATAACGTGAACGTAAAAATTTAATTTTCTCTCTAGGAATGATCTCTCTAGGAGTGTTTGCACTCAGCTTGGTTATTAATTATTATTTAAACGAATTAAATAACAATATCAGTCAGATAATACTGAAGCATAATATACATTCTCCTTTCAAGCGTCATTGAAAGCAAAAACGCAGCAGTTACATCAATAGCATTATTGAAACAATTTTCGTCAAATAATTTCATCAACAATTTCAATAATTATGGAAACATGGGACGCAACATATGTCAACGGTAATTAAAATATATTAACGTTACAACTATCGACAACTGAGATATAAAATTATATGAAAAAATACACAATACAAAGGAAAAACAACCCTTTGTCCACATAGCGTATAAAAAGTCATCGAAATTCCCAGAAATACATCGTTATAAACACTTCTGACGATCAAAAAATGAAAATCTTTATCCGTTCTGAGAATCGACGATCCGGAAGAAACATCCATAGAATTAGCAGATTTCAAAGTTCAAATTAAATTCCCCGCGAAATATCTTATTTGAAGAATCCTCGTTAACAACGTCGTCAGCATCCAGCGTGAATAAAGGTTTCAACGACCCCTGTTGAATTATTCGTATATTTCACTTGGAATTGTCGATAACGGGTCGATCGATATTGTTGCGCCTGAATCAAGAAGACGCGAAAGCTCTCGCAAATCAGTAGTACCGCCCTGTTCCTTCATGGAATCTCGTTCCACCAATTCGATAAATTGCATAGGATATCGAAGCAGTACCACGACGGCTTATTGGATCTTATTACTAGTCGCTACAAAAATTGCCTCGTAATATCGAACGTCCGTACGAATCACGCGATTCGCGGCGAGGATCTTCCGTGAAATTATCGGAATTCTATTTTGCAATTAACGGCACTGAAACCTATCATGCGGATCAATTTATGTGTATACTGATTACCATCGCTGCACAATTTTCTTCGTTCTGTTATTCGGTCTTTCTATCGCTAGGAAAATTATTGAATCGCTAGTCGACCATTTCGAAAATTTGTTCGTGCTTTAATTGTAACGCCAGTTATGCAGAAATCGTTCAAACGCCACGTTGATGAACGATATAAATTGAAAAGTAGGATATTTTTTAAAATTTATCTTGAAATTTTATGCCAATTATGATACTTTTTCGTGATAAATTCCTTTCATGAGAATTGAATATCATTATGTAGATATTTGGGTAGTAAAATTGAGAAATTACAAAAGATGGAGTTGATTAATTTGGATTCTGAGAGACTGAATATCGTACCAATTTTATATTGCTATTTATATTACTACTTAAAAAAATTCTGCATTGGAAAATAGTTTATTCAAGGAAATATTGCTTACATATTACAATTACAATTACTTGCTACATATAATTATACAGCTATTTTAATTCATGACATTCTTCGAAATATTCTAAACTTGTAAAAGATTGTTAATTGCAATGAACGCAGTAGGTGAAAATTCTTTTCTTCTTTTTTTCGTTACATGTGTTCCTTTCAGTTTCTTTAACAAACAGAAATATTCTACCTTTAAGAATGTAGTAGATACAATTGACTGGCCTAAGACCAAAGCTAAAATACATTGAACTCAATGCAACAAATTAACAAGTATTTTTATGTTGACGCCGGAAGAAGTTTTAGCTCAAGCTGTCTTGGCGATTAACATTCTACCACTTAGCGAGAATGGAAATTCAACAAGGAGAACTAGTGAAGCGACAAAGTTTGAGATCCCAGCAACTGCGCGCGAAAATGTCAAACACGATTAGAGGTATCCGCAGTAAACACGAGTCAAGGAATTCCCTTGGGTCGCCAAATGATGCGGAGAACCCCAAAATCGACCGATTTGAGCTTGGCTTGCTGCTAACCCAAGCAATTATCAACCATTTGGACCCTTAACGATGCGGTTTTATTCGTATTCGCAAGCACACGTCAAAGTCTAGTAATTGCAAGACAAGCAGTCTCTCTCGGGATATCTTCCACTTCTAGCGTCTTACTTTACTCTGCTTGGATCTTCCCGCGATATCTATTTTTTACATAGACTCTTCCTAACTCTCGATTTAACTCTTCATCGCTTTAGTCAGCTTAGTCGATCGCTGAATGAACAAACAACTGGATCCATCGTTTCATCTCACGGAAACAAATTTTACGATCGTTTTCAATCTGTTAGGCTATAGTTATAACGGTATTAGCATTCTGATGAGCTCGGTATGTAGATAAATTTTTGTGAGCGGCGTGCAAATTTTTATGCAATAATACGAAATCTAAAGGCGCAAAAATGCATAGAATGCGTATAATATTAAAAAAAATGTATAGAATTTCGAAAATAGTATTCGTTAGAATTTTGTAATTGGCGAATCAAATTAACATTTCATTTCTTTACTTGTATTCGTGAAAACTGAAATCTGCATCAAAATTCCCAGTCTGGTTATTCGTCTATGAATCACGGTCTTCGCACGTCTTATTCGTCAGAACGCTAATTATCCGAAATCGCATCCACTATAATCATATCCCCACACAAAACTCAAGTATAGGTCGAATTAAGAGGAAGCCTGCCTGGGTGACAGGTTATGGTAGAAAAAGGCAATGGAATTCCGCGGGTCAGCAGTTTTACGCGGTTACGTCTCTTTTCGCGAGCCATGCCATATGAGCCGAGTGAATCAGTTCGTGGCGTACGTTACGCAAACATTCATGGGATCGGCAATAGGATAAAGCGGATCAATTGTTGAGTAACTAGCCTAACAGAGAACAGCGAATAAAAAACGAAAAAGAAACAAACAAAAAAAAAAAAATAAAAAATAGGAACGATAGGAGAAAGAAAACGCGAACTCGCAGAGTTAGTAAACGAGCCTGTCTGTGTGTGGATATCGGGTGGATATCGCGTGCATATTGATTTTTGGGGGGCAACGACAATTAGCGGTGTCGGTCATTGACAACGAGCAATCGAATAGGGAGGCAGAAAGTTTCCAAGGATAGACAAGGTGGCTCGCATGTATACGCGCTTGTACACGCGTGGCCTGTCGTGTTAGAGTTCATCAGCGTGATTGGTGTGCTTTGGAAACGAACGGACCGCTCTTCGACCAGGACAGTTCACCGCGGAATTCGCAATGTCTATGCCCGCCATTCTCGTGTCGCGCGCAGGTACGCGCCCGGTCATCTTCGTGTAAACGTAAATGCACGGATTTCCAGACTTCGATGCCCATGGCATTTTCCTCGTGATCCAGGATGAAGCAGCTTTGCCGAGGGATTATCAGCGATCCTCTCGCACCTGCGAATATCGATAACTTCCTCGTGGCCTGGTCTGTGACGTTGATTCGCAGTAACGTAGCTGGCCCGATGGACAGTCGGCTCTCCTGCTTTCGAAATACCGTGGTTTGGACGAACAGTAGAATAATATGGTTCACCAGATTCTCAAAGTAGTTATGGGCTAGTCGAGGAAGCGTTTCTGTCTGATTAATATGATGTGTGGCTTATTAGGCTGAAGATGTGTGTCCTATTCGCGATACGGATTTTTAGTAGATATTGTAGGAGGTTTGAGCTGTACAAGGGTCTTGACTCGTGAAGTTTTGAATAAAATAAGGAAAGTCGTATTTGATAATAGTAATGTAGTAATAGTTGGACGGCAAGTTGAAGCTGTTACCCTAGATTCTCTTTGAACACTGTTTTTAACTCTTGGTTAATTGTCGACTTTTAATTTTTAACTTAATCTCGCACACATTCTTCCCAATCATTTAAGTTTAAACACGTATCTTTCTGTCTGTATTCTGTGTTTTCTGAACTTGACCCATAAAATTTTCGTTGATCTTGTCACGTAAAATAGCAAAATAAAAAAGAAATTTGAGGTGAAAAATAAAAAAAGAAACTTTATCTTTTTCTAACAACAATCCACTTTATAATCCACTAACAAACTCTAGGCGTGACTTTCCAAGACTCTGCTCTTACAATTCCATTTCCAAGACTGAAGCTCTTACAATTTGACTTTCGATCGGATCTGATTACTTTCTTTTGTCATCCCTCAACATCCCCACCGTCCATACATTTGCTGGACGTCCGTGACCGTTGCCACGTGTTCTTTCTTCTAAAACCTTCGGTGGAAGGACGGTTGGGATGTTGATGGTTCATTAGGCACTTCAGCGATACACATTGTCGCCGAATGCCGCCACATCTTTATCTCCATCGTCAGTCCATCGGATTTGAAGTATGCCGGTCGTGACAATCTCATGACCCATAAAGTAATCTCTTCTTTCATATCTCCAACACACTAAACCAGATATAAACATACAGAATTATAAAAAGGATACAGAAGCGAAAAAAGGAAATGGACAAAAGCATAAGAGACAAAAAATGATCACAATGACCAATTCATAATTTGAATTGAATTCACCGTTTATTGTGAACGATTCACCGTTTATTGTGAACGATTCACCGTTGATTGTGAACAATTCACCGTTTATTGTGAACGATTCACCGTTTATTGTGAACACCAAAAGGTATTTAAAAAATTTGTATCTTGGGCTTAATAGACATAAAAAAAAAAAAATAATTTGAATTGTAGCGGCACGTGTCACGGAACTTTCCAACGGCTTCGTGATACAAAGCGCTACGCCGTCAAAGCGTAACACCGACGTGCCCAATGTGCCATCGATATCTTCAAGCTTCTTCCGCCGAATTCTCGGAAGAGCATACACGCGCCAACCGCTGCGGCACATCTGATGAATGCACGCTTGTGGGGATATCGATAGGCAACGAAGGGAAGAATCCGTTCGATTTGGAACAAAAAGGACATTCTACCCCGAGTCGCGAAAGGGGAATATTGAAGAGAAACGAGTCGGCTATTTTCGAGAGATCGGTCAATCGTCGCTGTTGTTAATCGTTAGTTGTTATTCAACCGTTATTAATTGTTAATTGTTAATTGTTATTCAATCGTTGTTAATCGTTCATTGTTATCGAGTGATAGAGTCTAATAAACGTTATTGGTTGTTGAACATATTCGAGTGTACCTTCAGTACCTATGACGACCTATCCACCTCAGAATGAAAGATTTTTTACGAGACATACGGCTGAAAGCTTATTTCTTATTTCAATTTCCTTTGGTACAAATTTAATCTACTCATCGGTAATTCTAGCGTTAAAACGATATCGAGAAAAGAGAACTAAAGACGTTGAAAACGATACGTAAGTATGTATATATAAATGAGGTGATATTGTGTGTAGTGCTTTAAATAATCACTCGGTGTTTAGGTCAACAATATATTTAGTGACAAGTGTCTTCTTTTGATCGCGTCGCGTATTGCTCTCGGTTTCGCTAGTCCATCTCGCTGCGCGGTTACAACTCGACCTTATCGCTTCCTGGTTCAAACTCGACTGTCGATCGGATTCAATTCTTTTCCTTTTGTCATCCCTCAGTATCCCCACTATCCACGCGTTTGTTAGGCGTCCGCGACCGTTGCCTCGCACGCCTTCTTCTCGAACATTCGGCGGATATTGGTTGGAATATCGATGGTTCATTAGGCACTTCGTTTCGGCGATATACATTGTTGCCGCCATATATAGGACACGATCATAGCTGAAAGGAAAAGCTCGAAGTAGAGTATCTAGCAGGTTGTCGGAAAAGTGTCTTTCTTTTACAGGCACGTCTTTTACAATAACGCATCTGTATGCAAACATGAATCGTAGTTTGTCAAACGTTGTGATTTTTATCTCGATAAAACAAAATGGATCATATGTAATTCGATAAAGTAATATAAAGCGGAAAATGTTGTGCATCCACTATTTTCTTATAAAACGAAAGAAACTTTTCGGACGACCTACTATAATCTACAGTTTTATCTCAGGACAGCGTTATCGTTGAATCGCAGGTAATACTCGAGCCAATCGACCGGTTGGATTTGAAACCAATCGGTTTTAAAATTCTCGGTTTCCAGTGATAGTGACAGATCGAAGTTAGCTGTTAAGTTCGCCAGACCTCAAGACGATAAACGAGCATTGTCGGAAATGAAGTGTACCCAGGGTATCGATATATTCAACCTGTTAAAATGAATTTCCGGATTTGTAACGCGAGTTATACGCCGTTTCATAGCGTGGCAACCAAGACGAAACGAAATACAACGATGACGAGGACGATGGGTCGATTCGTAACAGCAGGTGTATCATTGACTCGTGGAGATCTGAAATTTCACCGCGCCACGGGGGATGATTATACCCACAGGATGAGAGACAATTGCATGGCATTCTCGTGACGCTATCGGTGTCGTGCTGGGTGCAGGTGTGGACGTATAAGCCGATCAGAAATTGTAACTTGCCTAGCATTGCTGTATCAACGGGAAACGGAGTCCGTACGTGATGTCCGACTAGGAATTCTAATTCCAAAATCCAACTGTGTAGCTTCTCGAATATGAACAAAGTTGTCAGACTTTGATAAGTATTTGAACGCGATGTTTTTGATGTTTGGGAGAAACTTTTCAGATGAAGATATTAATATCTATTCCGGTATTCAAAATTATTCAAAGATTCGTTTTAATGTTACTTTGATTATTATGCTCGCTCCTCATGTTCGTAATTTGATTTTTGATTATTGTTTTTGAATCACAATACCATACGAATAATTTGTCAGCGTATTAAGTCTTATAAGAATCTATTTCGGTAAATTGTGCTGATTCCATAACAGTATCGCAACAACTAGCAATGTGTTTACGAATCTAAATTAACTCCAGTACGGAAGTTACACTTCATGAGATCCGATTAAAAACTTGTGTTGAATTACAGAATTTTATCTATCAAAGTATTAAAAATTTATTAGTTAGAGATTGTACGTGTCTGAAATTTAAGCTCAAGCAATCCATCAACTATTAAAGTCGAGTAATTACGAACAGTACTAGGTATACAAACATCATCGTTTTTCGATTTCAGACTGAAACGATCCGGAACGTAGTATCGCGACATTGATCCGACTCCCTCCCGATGCTCCATTCATCGGCGAGCTATCTGAAGGTCGGCCAAGTAGGAGTCACAGAAGAATCGGGGTGAGTCGAAGTTCCCATTCTCTGGATTATTTTTCAACGGACAGCGCATTGCGAGTCGGTTAACAGCGGGAAAGTTAGCGGTATGCGATGTTTTCTCCTCGTGTTCTTCGAATCAAGCGAAGCACTCGAGTTACTCGAAACTTTTTGGCGCGATTCCATGGCTTGTTCGGTGTCTATATACGAGGCATGGGTGAAGTGGAAGTAAAGAGACGGAGAAAGAAAGGGAAGAGGGAATCGTTGCACGAAAGCTTCTAACTCCGGCAGTGATCTTTTAGTAGCATTAAATGATAGCAATTTGTCGTGGACGGTAATGAGCTCGGCCTATTTTCACGTCGAACGATGCGACGACCCACGGTATGATCACGCTATGAGAGCTCGATAAAGTATTGTATCGTGGATGATTTCTCAAGAAGAAATATATAGAGTCGATACACGACGCTGTATTTTCTCCAACTGTCTTTTGGCACAATGGACCGTAAAATTGTTGGCTACGCTCTTAATATCTCGCTCTTATAAAGCGATGCTATCCGCGATATTTCAACCCTGTTAAATTGCGACGAGCACCGCTACCGCTATTTTATACCGCTGCAGTTGAGGGATGAGTGTAACGAGAGACGAGTGTGCCCTTCTCTCGTGATTGATTTCAACAAACGCGGCTTCTCTTGCTTCAACGGCAGTTCAAAGTATCGTAAATCTTTTTATAAGCTTCTCGTATCGACTGGTTCGATATGCTAAACCTTTTGAGTACACATTAGTATCAGAAATAGCCCGATATATTATAATGTTAATATGCTTCGAATATTTCAAATGCACTAACATATAATTTATTCAAATATATAGTTTTCTACCTTTATGCTATTTGGTGATTAAAAAAAGTATGAAATAGTTGAACAAGGGAATAACTTGATATGGATTCAATGATATAATCCTTTTAAGACAGGAATAATATTCACTTAGTTTAATACATTTACTCTTAATTAATTAGTATCAATATAGGTGTTATACTAAATACAACGTGCAAATACTTTTTGTAGCCACTGTATGACTATTCTACATGTGACTTTACTCATTTATTATGCATCGCTTATTAAGCATTCGATCGATTAAAAATATTATTGCGTTATAATTTACTAATATAGATATTGAAAAGTGAATTCTAAGGGAATGTACATAGTTGATCGACACGTGTATAGCACTTTATATCTAGATTACCGAACAACCATCGCTTCCGTTAACAGCCATTACACAAAATTTTCGTGTCGCAATCGCAATACTTTGTTTCACTGTCGATTTAGCCTATTCGATCCGCGATGCGGTTTCTCAAACGCACATGTTAAAAGTGATATTATATGGTACAGTAGGAGGCGAACAGTGACGCAGGAGTTGTACTATTGTTAAGCACACAGCGTATTTCAAGTAATGTCAATTATATTATCTGGCAATTTCATTGATTACACGTTACATTTTCTCTAATTATGCACCTTGCCTGCTGATAGGGAAACCGCATTGCAGTTACATTGTAGTTATAACGCGCGCACACCAGGCCCGTTAACTTATTTCTCTTACAATTTATTTGTGTTCACGCACGTAATGCATTTGCATTGCTTTCGGGTAAATATCGAAGTGTAATTTCGATAGAAGATTACGGTAACAACACGAACGTTCCCCAGTATTAACTATTTTGGGAAACACATTCGAATTTATGACAATGGTCGTAGTTTATTGCTCATGAGATATTTAGTCCGGACAAACCATGGCGGATCGTTTATTAACCAGTACAATTTATTTCTTGCTCTTCGGGGCAATTTTTGCTCTTAAATCAAAAGTATACGCTCGCTAGTTGAAAAACTGAGCTGTTTGTAAAGAGCAACACAGAATCCTTGGCTTTTTAGAGTGGAGATCGATGGACTGATGAAGGTTTAACTCTGTCCAATTGAGAGCTCCAAACATGAAAACGAAAGGAAACGAGGAATTTCATTTCATATTAAATTGTTAGTTGTTTCTCTTATTCTGTTATCATCTATCACGATTCTTAATTACGGATAGAAATAACATTTTCTACTTCACGAAGTATTAAATATGACGTACAAAGATAATCTACGTAATTTAGTTTTGGATTGTAATTACGGAAATATCTTCGTTTCTTTTTATTGGACGCTAGCTTTCTGATTTGCGATTAAATGAACTACTTGTCGAATTATTTGGAAATTTTTATTTGGATTTGCTTTCTAAGTCTGCTGATTTACGACGTGCCAACTTTCTACCAGAAACTACCGAAGAGGTAGGTTTCACACCGTTGAGGAAATATGACTGCGGCTCGGAGAACTTACGAGGACATTATCAAGGTTAACCAAGATCAAACACTGACGCACGACGATCACGGATGTTAGACGAGTATGTACTGCGAGGCTATTTGCCCTCGGCGTCGCTCGAGAGACCGCATAATTTTCCATCTATGTAGGTCAATTCCGATCTCATCGACAACAGTTCAATTCTAACTGGAAAGCAAGTTTGAATGCGTATGAGAGTTCATGAAATTAATTCTTGTACGTTATCGATAAGTCGAGTCATGTAGCAGATTCGAAAATTTTCGTCTGTCTGGGATGAGCAATATCTACTGTGCAAACATTTAGGCCATATATGCTAGTGATTTCAGAATGACATGTTAGAAATAAATTACTAGATATTCTCTATACGATATTGCTTGTACTCTTTTCTGATTTTGAGAAATATTTGAAGAAGTAGACACCTGAATTGACATATTATGAAAGATATCTGCATAGAATGATTTAGAGTAAATCATAGATAAGGAAGGTTGTAATTAATGTAAATTACCAGGGAAAGGATTCGTTAATGAAGATGTTATATGTGAGAGAACGATGCAAAACACATGCTAAAAGATTATACAACTTATTTGCAAGAGATAATAACAGATTAAGAATTATTGTGTATGTGAAGCAATTCTCACTTCTAGAAAAACTCTATATCTGCGCTAGTGTTTAGTTTTCCTAATCCTCGAAACCATTAAATATTATTTATCACTGAATCAATTTATAGCCATTTTAGGAACACGCCTTGCACAGATGGTGCAGCGGGGTATAGACAGGCCAGTTTTCGCAATTATACCCATAGGCTGATGGTTTCGGAACTCTGTTGTAATGAAACGCTGGCAGCGTGCGAATCTGGATTAGCATATACTGTACTTATACTTATACTTACTTAAATATATTTCCATTATACATTCATCCACGCGTTCCTCTATCAGATAACCTTGTAGCGGCACTCGACAGTAAACTTTCCAACGGGTTCTGTCCCGTGGCTCGCTACACAAAGACCCTATTCTTTGGACAAGAATTTTGGATTTTCCGATGTCGATACATCCTTACAGAATATTTTCAGCTGGCCTAAGGACCCGCTATAAATCTTAGGATTTATTTAGCTAAGGTTCTCCAAAGGGACAAATAGTCTTTGTCTTAACAGTCCCTATATCTATCACCCACTACGGGAAGATACGGGAAATCTGCTTTTCTCACGTACGATGTTTCCCGCTAGCAACTGTCTTTCAAGGGCGGTTAGCATCCTTTTCCAACCACCAACACAAAATCAGCCAATTAACAGCGACGTCCCTCACTTTCCGAACCAAGGCTTTCCTCAACGAATCCGACGATCTCGTATCCTTAGATCCCATCATAGTTTTCCTATGCAGCATCATCGTGACAGAAGGTCAATCCTTAGACACCTGTCCGAATTGATAGTTGGTAGTTTGCAGTAATAACTGATCCGAGTTTCTCGACATCTTAAGCAATCATCATCCAACTTGAATCGCACATCGAAACGTTTCGAGCCGAGTTTGAACTTGTAATCGCTAACCGATAATAGTAATCGCGAGTTCTACGCATAAGTTTACACATAGAATATATATTAATAAATATTTATTGCTATATAGTTTCGAGTGTTTCTTCAGTACCTATCACGACCTAATCACCTCAAATTGGTGACCCCGACGTGATTTATAGTGACAGAGGTGACCGCGATAGCGCCACTGAGATTTCAATCAACGCGATTCTCAGTGTGTCAGTGCTATGGAAAATATGAATCTAGGAAATTTTGGGAATCAGACGGTCAGCATGTTTCCCCCAACGAACACCACAGGATGGTTCGCCCTGTTGGAGAAGCAATTTGACGTAGCGCAGATCATGGACAACGATGTAAAGTTCGTGATCCTAGCTAAATGCCTCGACAGTCGATACGTACAGGATGTCGAAGACTATTGATGAACCCTCCAGCCTCCGGGAGCTACGAGAAATTGAAACGCGAATTTATTCGCATATTAACCGATACGGACAGCGCACAGGTGAAGAAGCTGGTGGAGAGCAAGGAGATGGGCGACCGGAAGCCATCCCAATTTTACCAACATTTTAAGCAACTCGCGAGCCCCTCCATCGCCTACGATTTCATCCTCTCGCTGTAGAGGAGTTGACTACCAGCCCATATTAGGCGCATCCTCGCAGAAGTCGATGACTCTGATCGTTGTAGAGGAATTTGGACAGGATTATCAGCGAACCGCCCGAATAACGACGGTAACCGATCCACCTCCGCAAAACTCTGCAATGAACGAGTGGTTCGCCATTTTCAACGCGTTAAAAGACGATATAAACCAAATAAACGCTAAAATAAACGCGTTGAGTCTCGATCATCGACCGCGTCGGCGATCGAGAAGACGTAGCAGATCAAGATCAAGAGAAGGATCCCAGGACCCCTACCTTTGTTATTATCACCAAATATACGGGGATCGCGCACACAAATGCCAGTCCCCTTGCAAATGAAAGCAGGGAAACGGGACCAGCCGTCCGTAAAGGCGGCAGACGACGACGACGTGGGATCCCGCCGCATCTTCGTCACAGACAAGAGAACGAAGATTTCCTTCCTTGTAGACACCGGCACCGACATAAGCGTATATTCCCGCAGCAAAATACACGGGCACGTCAACAAAAACGTGTACGAACTGTTCGCGGCCAACGGGACGCGCATCGCAACATATGGTACCACTGTGATTTACCTCAACCTGCCCTTAACACGAACCTTCAAATGGCATTTCCCTAATTAACCTCTTTGGTGTCTTAGAGACAGTTCAGACCTCGTGAGGATCGATAATATGTGTAACGTGCCCACGAGTCCCATTCCGAGGCATTCACGCAATCCCAAGTGGGTCCCGTTCTTCCCACTCGGTGCGTGTTCGAGAATTCAATTGAAATTTAGACATCTTTGCGAATGTTCTAAGCTTTCTCCTTACACTCTGTTTTTACGCTGATAATAAATATTATTTATAACAATTATTATTTATTTAATAGTACAAAAAGCTTGTTTTAATTCCAATCGAGGAAGCTTGTGATAGATAAAATGATACATTCTAAGACCTGGAATCATTGATGAAAGGCATAAAACGAAAGAAGAACAAACAATGGAAAATCTAATAATACAAATACCGAGATTGGTCGAATCAATAATTTTATTAATGATCACCATGCACAGTGAGTATCTGTGGAAACGAAGTGAATTTTATTAGACAGGACTATCATCTTGATCCTTGTGGACAAGCCTGTATGTAAGCGATATACAATAACAAAGATTTGTTGCACGAACTCAATTTCAAGATAGTAAAGATAACAATGATTGCGTAACGAATCAAAATTCTACCCTACAGTTACTGTACTATACTGTATATCGATACTATAGAACACGATACCGCTTCCAGAAACGTTAGTTGGATCGATAATTTCAGCGATTCGCGTTCAAAATCCACGACCACTTTAACCGTGGCTGGTTATTGTTGGAGAATAACAGAGAAGGAGGGGATAGTATCGCGACAGTGTTTCCACGTCGTAACAATCGACAGACCGGATGACCGGTGCTCCCGCAGAGCTTTAAAATCCGATTGCATTTATAACGGGCACGGGTTAGCCTCGCGATAACCCAGCCACACGTGGCCTACGCGATAGATTGATGCAGCACACGCGTGAACGTGAACATGAGCGCAAACGCGAATGTGGCTCGCGGTGCAACCTGGTATAGTTTACTTGGAAAGCACGCAGCTGTTTGACGTGGCTGGATTAACAGGACCACTGAATACACGCGTTCCACTTTCCGGGGTAAGGGTTCATGTATAGAGGGTGTCTCATTTGAAGACTTACACGCAATTAGAAATAATCAGTAAGAAAATAATTGAACTAAACTAATAGTCTATTTTGCGCATTATAACGAAAGTGCTGCCTGAAAAGTTAATAATTCTAGTCACGAACAAAATCTCTTACATTACTAAATTCCCTAAAAAAAGGTTTATTACCACAAATGGAATCAAAAAATTGATAATATCAAATAAATGGATAATACTTTTTCTATGTTCGTTGCAGCATCTTTATTCATTATAGCATTCTATTCGTAAGTACTGATTGCTATAGTCGTTGCTCGTTATAACATATCCTACTGTAGTTTAAAATTATGAAATAAGGAGATCAACATACACGTGTTCAGTTCCAAGATCAAATAAAGAGACACAGAGATAGGATTGATTGACAGCGTACTGAATTTTAGAACTGCTCTGTTGTAAAAAATAGAAAATGTTACTTGTGCTCTTTCCTTGTAGTCTTCATTTATAATTATCACGACATGTCCTTTTCGAAAAGCAAGTTTTATTTGAAAGATTTATCTGAATAATAAATAATTCAGGAAAAATTACGCGCGAAGCTTCAAATGGAACACCCTGTACATATATATACCCAAAGAGAACGTGTCCCTCAACTCTCACAGTAGGGCGAGGACTGCCATGCTTTCCACACATTTTCAATCTGCCAGTTAATTTGACAGTTACCACTGGAATATTTACTACTGACATCGGAAGTAGAGCTTGTTGATCATCCGTTGTTGGTAACCCGTTCGAATCACCGACTGTTAGCCGTGTTATCAGAATGCCGTGTTAGTAGTGACTTATCGATTAGTGATCGCGATCGTGCGCCCGTCTGTCAGCCTCCACGTGGATCGGTCAATCCGATCCAATTATCCGCGACGTTGACGGAGTGGCCTAATTACGGGATCAAGATGTAACTTGGTATCTCGTTATATTGTCATCGTTACTGTATAATTTGTGGTGGTTGGTTTCAGAGGAATGTTTGTTTTCCAGCGAGTTTGAGAAGTAAGTACACTACTGTGTATAAATAGGGAAAGTTCTTATAACAAACTCAACCTAGTTTAGTTCGTAATTATTACTGAAAATTTGAAAGCTTTTGTGTTTATAATGCTTCAAAGTAAAGGAAGTGTATTCTTAAATTCTATATTATAGAAAAGAAAATAGAAGTAAAAGTTTTCATAATATACAATTAGTTGCATCAGTATGTATTTTCTCAAAGAAATGAATTTTTCAATTCTATATTATAGAAGAAAAGCTGGAAATGAAACTTTTCGCGATAGAATCAGTGAATTACGAGCGAACATTTCACTTTACGCGACAGTTGATTGTAACAGAATGTAACAATGTGCAAAATGAAGAAAATAGTTGTACAGAATTTCTTCAATTAGTCTCAGAATATTATGTTACGTTGTGCTTAATTATAGTTGATAACTAATACGAAACTTTGATATTTTAATGATTATAATCATACCTTTAATATTATAATTATATTATATTCAGCAGTTGCTTAAAGGTTGTAGTCCTTTTCAGTAACAAAATTGTATGTATGTATTAGGTCGCCCGCAAAGTGTCTTTCTTTTATAGACACGTCTATTACAACGATGCAAAAGATGCATCGTACAAACATGAAACCTAATCTGTCGAACGTTGTGATCTTTATTTTGATAGAACAAAATGGATCATACGAAATTCGATAAAATAGAAAATATAAAATGTAGAAAATAAAATAGAAAGTATAAAATAGAATAGAATGTTGCGCGCCCATTATTTCCTTATAAAACGAAAAAAACTTTTCTGACGACCTAATATTTGGATTTGGAGATGCACATATGGAGTAGGTTTGGTAACGATGATTGTAGGGTACTTTGACCGAAGAGTGCTATATAGATTATTGTTCGTTCTGTTTATTAACAACAACTGATAGCACAGATTAATTTACTGATTACCAAACAGATCATCACACGATACTGTTTAATTAATTTAGCCCCGAACAGCTGATTGGGAAGGATTGTCTCGCATTCGATAAGACATTAGGGTGGATTACTGGTCGGTATAATTGCGTGATAGATCGAATCAATCAATGTGTGATTATATACGCCTTGATCCGTTCAATGACTTCGAAACAACGAGCTTACGTGGTGGTTATTGCTTCTGATTAAGTGTATCTGTTATGAAACACGTCTTACTCCTCGTCAGATTATTCGTGTTAATCGTGTTACATACTCTTACAGAATTTTATGCATTTGTGTTTATGAATATAAATGTCATCTCGTTAAGTTTGAGCCAGTAAAGTGTTTTATATTAATTAAAAATTCATTAATAGCGTTAGGTACTTTGTTACAAAATTTTGTTCACGTGGGTTTTGAAATTTCTTAGTTTTAATTTAAAAATGTTCTAATGAATATTTGAAGGAAGGAAGTGATAAAATGACAGCCCGTTAATTTTGCACAAGTAAAATATTCTACATTAATTAAATTTGAAAATTTGAAATTATTTGTGTCAATCGTGTCATGTATTTTGCTACAAAATTTTGTTTGCCTCAGTTTTGAAATTGTTCTATTTTAGATTAAAAATTCTTGAATGAATATTTTAATTCAGAGGCCGTTGAAATAACGGCTCGTTGAGCTTGAATCGGTAAAACATTCTGCCTTAATTAAAGATCCTTTAATTTGAAAATTCTACTTTATTCTTTTTAACGCCCTCTTGGCAATGACAAGAGATATCCTAATTTACGTGTAATTAGATTTCTTGTTTGATGCATCGTCTTCGTAATTCCAGCTCTGTGTCTAGTAATTTCAATTAGCTATAAATTCTATTTCCTCGTAATTTTAATTATCTATAAATAAGAAAACGAACGTTTCCAACTTATTCATGAAATCTATGCTCTTTTATTCAATGACCTCGAAAAAAGAAGAATATAAATATCGTCTTTTTTTTTTTATTTTACTTGGTATGATATCCGGTTACAAGACGTTTTAATTAACTTTCGGGCTAATTGAAACACAGTCGACGAAAAAACTCGTTTGTTTCGTATTTGACACGTGTAATATAGAATAACGATAGCTCAGTGAGCATCATACATATAATCTCTGACTAATCTGTGCATGTTCAAGCTTGATACGCTTACGCTTGAATTTTTGTCGCACCAACATCTGGTTTTAAATCGTTCAACGACCACGTACAATTATGCGTTCTGTGAGAAGGCATCAGTTATAAAAAGTAAACCTTCAATGGTAGGGTGCGCTTCTTTAGAGGTTGCAAAAGTATTGCGTTAATTAAACAAATAGTTTTTCGTAGTAAATTTAAGAAAATTTTCTTGTTTCAATCTCTACTACTTTTAATACTATCTCTGTTCCAGAAGTGATTAACCGGCTGAGTAATTAAATGTCACAGAAATTACTGAAAATAATAGAAAAGCGTAACGTCAATAGGATGGTTTCAAATTCATTCGTGAAGTTACTTCAAATTCGTTAGAATTTACTTATTGAATCATTCTCGCAAGCCTTATGCGTCAATCGGATGGTTGATGAATATTTAATTTTAAGACAAAATTTAATATAGACTCGTTGATCTATTCGTTTTATCGCTATCAATAACGCAATACATTTGCTCACTCAATATTTCACTGCTGATTGAATAACGCAACTGAAGTGTGATTGTTCACACATACAAATAAGATCTGTTTTAATTAATTCCTAGCTTATATCAAAATCACACGATTCGTTCTCAACATACTCAAAATGGTCAGATAATTGCCGAACAAACTCTATATATCAAAACGAACGTCTCGTTGCAACATTTTAATTTCAGCAAACTTACCGTGTTCATCTCTTATCGGTCTTCGGTCCCGTAATCATCTGTTCCATCAGAACTCCTTCCCATTCGTGTCGATCGTAGATGCTTGTTCTGCGTTTAATCGTTTCAAGACTACGGCATACGTGAGCGGCTTGGAGGAGTAAGTTGAAGGCGTCTAACGAAAGTGGAGTAGGACTGGTTTCGTGGCGCTGACGTGCAACAGGGAGCAACCGCGTAACGAGTATTGTTCGTTCGTTCGCGGAACAATGGACCCTGGTACTTCATTCATCCGCTTACAATTATACGAAATTAATGGAAACGAAAATCGGGATCTCTGGTGCACGCAACCGAGAATGAATGGAACGTCGTTGTTTCATTGTTTGGGACCGTGCGCGGGATACTCCTGTAATCTTGATTAATCGAAAACGGTGCGACGAACAAGCGCAACGACCACGTTTGTATTATTTGTTAGTCGTTAGTGAGTGGAAGAGATTCGTTAAATATTTAGCCGCGAATATTCTATAAACGTGGAAGGAACTGAAAAACGGCTGGACAAACGCGGTCGACTTCCTTTGAGCGGTCAGGCATTTTTCGCGAGCTTCCCTTCTTTTTTTAATCGCGCGGAACACGACCTCTTTTCAGAGTGACTACGTAATCGATCGCGAACGTGAAATTTGCTTCCCTTTTTTCTTCCCTCTGCCTTTCTTTTTCTCTCCTTTGATGGCTATTCATCGCCGTTCCAGACCAACAATGTTTTAATAAAGGTCTGTGAAAGGCCTCTGACGTGTGCGATTGGTTTTTGTAAACAGACGAACGCGGATGGAATTGCTGCCCACGGAGAGATTAATCGTAGGATAGGGAGTGGAATTTCCCAATGAAGAAACTTCACAGGAAAAATGGAGGACTTTTTGGTCGGTTCGGTACCAGCATATCGCCTGACGAATGCTACATGCTGACGTGAAAGTAAGAATCCCGGCTAATCTGTGGATATTTGTGGTCAATGAAATTGATAAGTTTCGAGTAGAACACTCGAGGGTTGACCAGTACATATGTATATATAAATATATGGTAAATAGATTGAGCAACGTAGCATGTTTGCTGTTATTTTTCTTTATCGAACCGTGACATATTTCGATCCTCTTCTGATGTTTTTTGCGCCGCGTATACTGCTAACAGTATCGGAAGAGCTGTGTGATTATTATTTTGATGGCATGTATATTAGTAGAGGAAACGAAAAAGGGAGACAGAAAATATGGCTTTGGAGCTTTACAACATCTGGTAATGAAAGTAAATAATCCATAAGTTTTAACTTCTTAACATTTTTTTATATCACTTGCTTTGTCTCTTCGGTATTTTTCCAAATGTTTTAGATTTTTATCTCCTAATGGTTTGATCGTTTTAGTCTCAGAGTCGATTAATTTTTACCTTTACGAGGAAATTGCGAGAAGCAATGTCATCTTGATTAATAAAGAATAGAGTTTCATTTGGGGCGCGTATTGGAACCTCGATCTTGTGGCTGGCTCGAGAGTAATACGACGACGTAGACGTTATCGACGTCGTAACTCGGTTGTATACATCGATACCTGATCGCCTACAGGATTGGATAGCGCCAATCCTGAATTGGCCATGGTAGTGGGACAGCGGTTTGGTCATCTCCAGATTTGATCCCCCAGTGACCGGCGTCCCTACGGGTACACGTCAAAGCTGTCGAACATAGGTCGACAAACACGTGGATTTGCCCGTCCACGCATTGTGGTGACGTTAGAATGGATCAAAACCGACGCGACACCACATCGACCTCCTGACACTCCTGTTCTCGCTATGTTATCCTTTAACAAATTACTTTCATACTCTGCTCCATGCGAAACATTGTATCGCATAAATAAATAATCACTGATATTCTGTGTAAAAATTAGAAGATTAACATGCATATTTTTATCTTGATGAAAACAGTTTCCTGGATAGATTGTTATTAATATATTAATGTGTATAATTCTTATTGTTTCGTTTCCATATTATGTAGTTGCACTTGAATTTTATGTCTATAATATATCACTGATACCAGGAATTTAGAGGAAATCGTTATTTAGCGTTGCATATCCCATTAACGCCAAAATTACCACTTTGCAATATGCACCTAAATATACAATATATAATGTCAATAAAAGTTAACGTATATTTCGTTAACATATAAAACTTGTCATTTTGATAATTTTGTAGTTACTGATGGATAGTAGATATTGGATGAATTGATGAAAAATTAAGAATGTCCTAGGTGATCACAAAAATTTCTTGAACCAAAATCTATATGTTAGAAACATGCATTTCGTAATAAATTAATTTTAATTCCTCCTCTTTATATTCTCGGTTTGTTTACACTTAATTCCAATTTATTTGTTTATATATTGTCACTTTGTTTATTTACGTCCCGGATTTGTTTTCTTTATATATTCTAATATTTGCAATTTCGCTTACTCTTTTGAGTACTAATTCCTTATTTCAAGTATCAGCAGTTGAAATTAAGTCTGAATCGATATGAAAGAAGCTTTTTCACTGGCTGAATACGTTTAGTCGGGCAGTTCTCGTAAAGCGGCATCCCGAGAGAAATTTTCCTGTCGTTTGGCACGAACCACGTTCTGGTATCGCCCGTATCCGCGACTGAAACGGTATGCTTGTTTAGAAATTCCCGTTACAGCGGTTGCGAAACGCATATACAGATCCTCCTGGCTGGCGTAACGCGACATCGTGACGACCATCGTAATAATACGGATTCGTTCTTACGATCCCATTCGGTCTCGTGATCCAGAAGAATAACGCAAATTTGATGACAGCAATTGATGCAAACAGCTTTCGCCATTCTCGTTCACAGCCGAATCGGAATTTCTTCGTTTCGTATCGGAGTAAGCGTACTCGCGAGGTGCTTTTCCTAGAATCAACGTATCACAAAACGATCCTCCTGCTTTTTCCCTATAATCTACCTATAATATACACTGAACTTGTTAGTTTTAATCTCTTTTTATATTACCCTTTGTTAATTTTAATTGCAGTTTTATCATTCGTGGTGAGATTCATTAATTTGCGGAGGAAATTCAATAAGATTCTGGTAATTTCAAATATTGTAAAAGTTCCTTGATTTAACAGTCAATTTAACAGTCATTTATTTTAATTAACTTACAAGCAGGTATTATAATACAAAAATTAAAATTTATTTAAGTCTCAATAGATATCGTTGGACCATGGTTTGTGAATGTAAAAATGTATAGATATGTACATAAAATGGATATAATATAATAACAGTATAGAAAATATCGGAAGCGAAGTATTTCTTATAACATTTAGATACCAGTTCGTTAATTGTATTCGGGGAAATATGATTCACAATATAATCACAACTCTTTCGTAACAATGTGGATTAAGTCATTCAATATTAGAATACTTCATTTTTCGTTGTATTTTGTAGTTTTTATGATAAAGAGAATAATGTAACTGCAATGGCGCGATTATATTATTAATCAAATCCAATAAAAAGTATTATGATCATAAATAATTCCGCTCATGGTCAAACAATCTAAATAAATTCCTTCTAAGTAGAGTCAAAGTCTATCAACACTGCTTCTAATAATTGTGTATATTCTATTTATAATTCAAACACTTATCAATCATATTGAGGACAGATAGGTCAGACAAGATGATACTCCTGCGTATTAGATGACTTCCAGAATGGATCGGAGATAATTCGAATCTGAACTTCGTGATGCATGCGACCACATGGAACAGCGCGAGAAATGGCAGTCAGAAATTGCTTTCCTGGCAGTATCGTGGCTCCATTTATTGGAAAAATTTTTGCTACGTGTGTCCCTGAACACGACGAGTTCCCCACCGTCACCAAGTATAATATCTTCCATTTCTCCCAGTTCGATATCGATTTGTTAACCATACAACACCTTCAACCATTTGTACTCTGTTTTAATTGATAAATTTTATCATTCTCGCTTCATATAATTGTTTATCATATTCAAGAATTCCGAAATTAGCATCTGTCAAGATACAGTAGCATTAAGGATTTTCTTCGAAGACGAATACACGTTTGGTACGAAATTGAAGTTTCCAGATGGAGGAAGAAAAAAAAATACGTCGGACTGATCGAAGTTCGGTGGTGATCGGTTTCGAGTGACTTACAACTTACAAAATGCGGTTGCAGTATCCAACGAGGGCGACGAAATTGAAAACGGACCAAAGGAACACCGCGTTCCCGAGAAACGCCGACCAATTGGACATGGCACATTGCTTCTCCAACAGTTCGACCCCTCGTTTATTGCAAAGTTTCATTTTTCCTTCTCTGGCCTTCAACGACTCTGTGCTGTCTTGATTTTATTGAAACTATTTGGAAATATATTTTATGCGACGTTTTCGTTAATGTTTAGATGTTGAGGAACACTGCCACCATGAAGTTTAAGTAGAATAATTTACACACACAGTGGTTCACAAAAGTATTTGGCCATTCACCATAAAAAAAACTGATAACTAAGCTTCACCAACACAGCGATGATAGTCAGATCTCATTAGCGCTACTGAAATTTCAAAATATTTGGTATAACACACATAATATATTCATAAAAGATTTCCACGAGTGTTGGAATACTTTCGTGAGCCATTGTATAAACCAGACATTCTACGATTTTATTTTCATAATGTACATTATACTTGACAAATTTGGATTGTATTAAATGGGTCTCATCGTCAGTCCTAACATATCAGAACACTCAATAGCTTATCTCGTTCCGTACTATACACTTAAAAAATAATATGATCCTGAAACATCTTTTTTCTGAACTCTGTGTCTTGTACCATCTACGAGCTTCCACGATGTTCCAAGATCCTTCAGCTCTTGACAATATCATTCGGTACGAAACATTTAGCTCGTAATACCTACTTAAGAAGTTTGCTCGCGCAAGTTTTCAATCTGCTTATAGCGCAATTACCGAGATACAAAAGATTCGATGGCAGAGGGGCCACTTGTTTTGCATAGAATTGCATCAGAAATCAGGATGGCAAAATTCGTTGGGCAACATTCTATACTGTGTCGCTTATTGGAAAGCAGATTTTCGGCAGGCTGTTGCACGAAGCTGGTGCTCTTCTCGTTTCTTCGTCTTATCGTTGTTGGCCAGGCCGAAAGGTTAAGTGTTCGTTATACAGCAGAAAATACAATAACAAGGTCTTGATTTTCGGAAAGGTACGGTCTACATTTTCCCTCTCGCTACTCTTCTTGTTACTTTTGCTTGCTCTGAAAAGTGGGACGTGAATATTACCTTGGCTTGGTCGTTTGCATTTCTCATTCCCCCGTGAACTCACGCAAATATTCGAAAGCTATTGCTGAAGAATGAATAATTTAGCTTATTATCCGAATTTGACTCTTAAAAGCAAACATTGTAACAAATTCGTTTTTAAAGTAGAATATTCTGCTACGTTTTACATACTTAGTTGTTTCTTACTTCTTTGTTACTTTATGTTTTAATTTGGTATGCTGCTAACGCCGTGGTTTAAGCTGAATGTATATATACATTCACCTTTATCCAAAGTAAAATAGTGGACAAGCGTGGGATTAGGGGAGAACCACGCAATTTCCAGCGAGTTTTCTCTAATTTTCTTTCCCTTCCTCCTTTCCACTTCCTCTTTCTTTTTCGCTGTTCATTTTTAAATGTGAAAGAACAATTAGCTTCAAGTTTATAGTAGATCTCTTCGAAGAAAGTAAATAAGCTCGAATAGAAACTACTAAATCGAATTGTGAACGAAAGGAGGAAAGGAAAATAGAAAGGAAATCGACGCACTTGTAGTCCTATAGAAGTTTAATGGGAATTCTAGGGACGAAGATCGATCGTCGATCGATTCCTCCAAGAGCAAGTTTGGCTTTCGATTATCGCGAACGTCACCGACTCGTTCGCGTCGAGCCATACACACGTCTATCGAACCGCGATGGAGACACGCCGCATTGGTGAAATGAATTCTTTATCGATGCTTCTTATCGATAGGACTATCGGTTCGTTTTGCGGCAGCTTTTTACCCAAGGATCTCGAGATAGAAGTCGTTTTACGTATTGTTGTTGGAAATGGCGTTACTGATCGAATCATTCAATGGTGATTGAAATCAGAATCTGCCATCTTCACAGTACAGTGAAACTTGAAACTTGAAACTTGAAAAGAAATTTCACTTGACATATATAAATTAATTCTTAGTGTAATATGTATCTAAATACATGATGCATGCATATAGTGATGTTATGTATGTTATAAATTTTTTGAAATTCCATTAACATTGTACTAAAAGGCACTACTACTATATTGTACCTGTTGGTATAATTTAAAATCAATTTGAAAATGTATACATCATAAAGAAGTTACAAGAAGAGTTATTTACCGCAAACATATATTTCGTATAAAAGTAATATGCAGCACAAACACACGAAACAAGGAAATTAATTAAAAATCTACATTGAACTAAGAGGCACTACTACTATATTGTACCTGTTGGTATAATTTGAAATCAATTTGAAAATGTATACATCATAAAGAAGTTACAAAGAGAGTTATTTACCGCAATCATATATTTCGTATAAAATTAATATGCAGCACAAACACACGAAACAAGAAAATTAATTAAAAATCTACATTGAACTAAGAGGCACTACTACTATATTGTACCTGTTGGTATAATTTGAAATCAATTTGAAAATGTATACATCATAAAGAAGTTACAAAGAGAGTTATTTACCGCAATCATATATTTCGTATAAAATTAATATGCAGCACAAACACACGAAACAAGAAAATTAATTAAAAATCTACATTGAACTAAGAGGCACTACTACTATATTGTACCTGTTGGTATAATTTGAAATCAATTTGAAAATGTATACATCATAAAGAAGTTACAAAGAGAGTTATTTACCGCAATCATATATTTCGTATAAAATTAATATGCAGCACAAACACACGAAACAAGAAAATTAATTAAAAATCTACATTGAACTAAGAGGCACTAGTACTATATTGTACCTGTTGGTATAATTTGAAATCAATTTGAAAATGTATACATCATAAAGAAGTTACAAGGAGAGTTATTTACCGCAAACATATATTTCGTATAAAAGTAATACGCAGCACAAACACACGAAACAAGAAAATTAAGTAAAAATCTATAACATGTTAATATTAAAAAAATTAAACAATTTTGATGTTGGCTAATGAAAACGGAATTTATTTAAATTCTGCACTTTGTTCATAACACGATATAATTAAATACGATATACGTTGAAAGGATTCTTGGGACGTTACATTTTTTCGTGAAATACGATTAATTTAAAATCTCGAGTTCACGGGCAATCCCATCGAGGGCAATAAATTGAAATAAAATTTTGCCGGAATCGTAGGTGCAACGCAGAGGTCGCTTTTGGTTCCCCATTACTTAATCTAGTTGGAAATTTAAACATACTCTCGTTTAAATCATACAATACCAGATAAATATAGAAAACGAGGAAGGGATTACGTTATCAAAAATGAATGGCAAAGATAATATTATCTGTAAAAAAACGTAAAAATTCTCGAAATGCATTGCTCTCAACAAAGCAGAAATAAATTCCACGCGCTATCTGTATACCGAATAACTTTTCGAACACGCGGCACTCGTTCCGCTACCTTTTTCCCTCTTGCACGTAATTCGCACCGATTAACCCGACCGTGAACGCTCTCGAATTCTCGTTCGTATCTCTCTCGTCAGTGGAAACGCGCGCGTGTTTCACCGTATCTCGCGCGGTACGTGAGCATTTCGTGCATCATGAGAAAAATGTCACACGAAGAATAATTACATCGATTTCTATGGACCTCCCTAAACACACGAGCCCGTAATTATCGTCCAGTCCAGCGTTATCTGTCCCAAGCCGGCACGTCGAACGATAATAAGTGTGTACATCGAAAAATTAGAGATAATATGTATCTGACACACTGTTACTACACGCTCTGACTTAACAGGCGATTATCGTTATTAGCTTTATTGGCCTTATGGCCCCAGTGGATCGTTTTTACCCCCTTTTGCATTTCACTTTTGTTTCACATATTTTAAATTTACCTCGTTGGATTTATTGACAGCCGACTGGACGCGTTAATTTTGGTAATAGGTGTCTGGTGAAAAGAAATTTGCTGGTAAGATCGAGGGCGAATTCATTTTTTTAGTTACAGCGACATCATTCGTAGAATCATAGTGTTATAGATGAAACGTTTGATTTCTTAAGATTATTAGAAGTTTTTACTATCTGAAATTATCTGAAATGAAAAATAGCTAATATTAATGCATTTTATATTGATGGATATGTTTATAGTTTGAACACGTGTTTAGTCTCCTCTTAGCGGCTGGAAACAAGTAGGGTAAATGTAACTTATGAATACACAGGTCTGATCATTTAACCATCTGTATTGATTTTTAGCAAAATCTATGGCATTATTATATCTTTCCTTTCAAATTCTTCACTTCTACGCAATAAGTACGTAATGGTTTCAAATTTTTAGTAATAAATAGCTCATAGCGCAAGACAATAAGTTTTTACAGAATTATATACTCGTATTATTCACAGGAATAATCGCGAAAGACGCATGGTAATAACAAAAGCACACCAGTTAATAATATATCATGCTGATCTCAGTTCCCTTGAAAACTTAAGGGCGTCGAATGAACCTTGACTTATGAAAATTCGCGGGCTTTCCGATGCAAATTTGGTCCGAATAATTATGATAAGCAGCTGCGATGATTAATTGCTTGTGCTCCGGGGTTCAACTCGAAGGAGAGAGTAATTACTTCCACACACGGATTTCCGTGACGATAATTCCAGCAACGAGCTGGCCCGGCGCAAACGACGCGTAGATTCGAAATTTATTCGTGAAACAACCGTGAAACAAAAAATTGTACCTTTTATGAAACGGATTTTAAATGGAAGGACTGTTGAAGTGCTGCGGAAAATATCGATGTTTCCTCCGACGAGTTGTCGCAAACGATCTGATAATGACCAGAAATGTTTGCTTGAAGCATCCCGTTCTTAGATTTCTCATTTTAGATCTTATCTCTGAGTACGAATGTTTCTTCGAAGATGAAGTTGTGAAATTTGCAGCGTTATCGCTCGTCGAATCGTGAAATAATATGGAATTAAGAACAGGAAATAGAAAGGATAAAGATTGGATTGAGAAAATTAAAGGTTTCAACGGTAGTTCGAAGAATAGGGTGAGTTGGTGTATATGGACGGTCATTGAAGTTTGAACGTTCGTCAGAGTTTCTGATCATAGTGATCGCGATTCCAGTCGATTTAAAAGTGTACTTGATTTTTTGGTGCTGCGGTAAAATTGTACATTTAATTTATGCAGGTTTAAGGATAATTTCAGATTACGTATTCATGCGAGCTAAATGCTAGAGAATTATGCTCTTATCTAAATTACTTTCTGTGGTATTTTTCTCTTTGCAATTATGTCTTTCTATTAATCTCTTATTTCTTTACCGTCTTTTTTCATTCTAAGGTATCAGAGTAAGGTACATTTACATTTCTTATTCAATTTTACTTTAGCTACTTCTAATAAACTGCAGTCTTTTGATATTTTAGTTTCTTAATACTTTTCTATTATAAAAAGATCAAACTCTATTCTTGTTTATTTTCATGATTGAACTATTCAATTCCCAAATATACGTATATACAGGATGGTTGGTAACTGGTGGTACAAGCAGAAGGGGGGTGATTCTACGCGAAAAAAGAAGTCGAAAATATGGAATAAGAATTTTTCGTTTGAGGTTTTGTTTTCGAGAAAATCGACTTTGAATTTTCGCTCGGTACGCGTGCGGTACGTTATAACGGATTTCACTGTAGATCGTTGTTTCGATGGAAAAATTTACAAAAAAAAATTAAAAAAAAAAATATTTATTCTATATTTTCGACTTCTTTTTTCACCCCCTAGAATCACTCCCTTTCCGCTTGTACCACCAGTTACCAAGCACCCTGTATATATATGTCGGAGATGAAAGGAAAACCGGAGCCTTCCCTTTGCAATTTTGAGGAAGCCTTCTAATGCTTTAGCCTAGATTTTATCATAACTGTAATTAAGTAA
>NT_176695.1:250661-300238 GCF_000188095.3 Bombus impatiens | reverse complement strand
CAAACTTTTGACAGAAATTGCCTAGCAACAACGATTGGAACCTTCTCGATGCCTCCAGCGAGCATATAACAAACAAATACAGTCGTATAGCAAAAAAGATTTTCATCAGATATGCATTCGTGTGATCACCTTGGAAAGTGATACATTGAGCAGTTTACCGAGCGTCTCAGCAATCGTATTTTGTGTCTAAAATTATTCTACGCATAGTAAAGAGTTATCCCGTTGACCGTGGATTCGTTTGAACCCAAGAACATTGTTAATAGCGTTTATTAAACTCATAATTAAATTCATTATTCGTAAAACCTATCAATCGTTAATCTCATTATTCCTTAAATTTATTATTCGTAAGACATATTATTTGTTCCTCTTATTGTTCGTTAAACTTATTATTCTTTAATCTAATTAGTAGTTGAACTTATCGTTTGTTAATCTTATCATTTATTAAACTCATTATTCATAATATTTTGTAAAATCTTGTTTATTCGCGTAAATATATTTTCTGTTTCGTAAAACAATGGCTAATTCAAACGAAGAATCATTACGCGCCTTAAATCCTAATGATAACCCGACATATATAATATTCGACATTGTAATTTCATTTAACCTTTTATCAAAATTCTCTGCAAGCAGTGATGCCTTCAATTTGCCAAAACTTCAATTCCATCTCTTTTAGTATTCAGTCTAGGCTGTCTTTTATGTCTGGAAATACCAGCAACCAACCTAAAAGGGACCGGTTTCGCACCGCCAATACGTCACAGTAACATTTTAGGGAAATTGTCCTTCCTTCCTGGCTGGCGTGCGTTCATCTTCGTGGCCACTTCGCGAATCTGGATTGTCCGTTATGAGGCACTTGGATACCTGAATTTGGAGATCCAAACAAAAGTGTTTAAGCGAAGATTAAGTATATCCTTTGGGAACCTGAGATTTTGATATGGGAAATGGCCGAAAGGATTTTTGTTTTTTATTAATGCAATTAACACTAAAATTACAACACCAGCCAAATTGACTGGTTTTATAATTCTATTTTAAAATTCTTACTTCATGTTATATTTTTTCCGCAATGATGTGTAATGACTTCCGCGACGATAGCTAAAAGAATAATATAATGAATTTTATTTGGTTTTTAATGTATTCAAACTGAAAATAATTTTGTATCAAGGCTACTTATACCAATACCAGTCAAAACGACTGCAATCTATTTATCAGTTCAATTTATCAATTAACCAATTTTCTTGTTTTGTATAATTTCCCACACGTTTTTAAAATTTTTACTGCGTATCATTCAATATGATGATATCAGTTATCAGGAAAATTCCGGATCGATCGCTAGATTCTACAATTTTATAAATATGTCAACCCGCGTTTAGAGATCATGGTCCTAGATGGATTAACAATACCAAAAGTGTACTACATAACATGCAATTCCTTCTGTAAGAAAGTAATAAATCAATAAATATAAAAATATTCTATTATTACGTATTTTTTGAAGACCAGTCATTTTCATTGGTTTTGGTAGAAATAGCTTCGTGTTAACTATCGATAATTCTAGTGTTAATATTTTAATTTTGATAACGTCACGTATTTGTAATGTGTTAGGCTTTATAGAGAAAAGAGTTACACGAATCACAGTCATCGATTTTCTTTTATCTGCATTGTTAAAAATAGAATTGTAAATGTGAGAGTGGCAGTATTCGTAAGGTGATTCTGTATCATCTATATATTGTTTGAAAAAATTTTTTTACATGAGAGGTAGTGGTTAGATGTGGTGAAGAAGTTCATCTCTGTGAAAGTGATAACAAATGAAAGTTTCTAATGGTTTGACCAGATAGAGTTTGAGTTTCAATTTAGTTAATGTACAGTTGGCTAAGGATTATAGATTGAGAATTGTATCTATTGCTCAATACCACTACAGGATGGCTATAAACAATTCTATTGCATGCAAGTTCACCAACAGAAGCGGAGAAGTTCTGCGAACTTAATGCATTAACGTGTTTATTCGTTATAGAAAGTATCGACTTCAAGACAATCATTGAAAAGAATGTACATAGTACACATGTTACAGTTGTTACACCAGTCATTTAGGCAGAGCCGGGACGTATTCATAGTTCTCGAATATGATAACATCTTCCATGCGAGATTCTCAAACTGGCTATAATCACTGCAAAAGTTCTTTCCATCTTACCAAAAGTTGTGTCCGCTTATGTTGGTCGCCAAATGTGCGACTTCGAAGATTACCAAACGCAAGGAAATCTTTAGAACCTCGTCTTCACAAACATTACTGAGAAATTTCTCATCGTATCATTTTACTGTAGAAAAAGAAAATATAAAGAGTTACTCATCTATGACAAAAAAAAAAAAAAAAACGAATAAAGAATTGTAATTTGCAACAATCACGAGTAACGGTACACTTTTCGTGCAAAAGATATCCAGGATTAACAAAGAAGCAATTGCATAGGATTCTATTCCTTTCATTATTTTGCTCGCACGTTGAATTCCAGCGAACATAAAGGCGCAACTATACAGACACCGTTTAGACACGCACATTCCGGCACAACTGTCGAAACCATAGACCATTCTGGGAACGCTATCGAAAACAGGCACCGGTGGCGAATACGAAGAAAATGGCCCCTTGGACCATGGCCATCGAACGCTGGCGAGATAAACTTGGGGCAGATTCAACGTGGTATCTTTACATAAAGGCTTAAATTTCCTGTCTGATATCCTGGTTTATTGTGGAAAATTGCAACGGCCGTGCTATTAACCAATGCGCTCGCGGGGTAATTGCCCTTTTCCAAGCCTGTTACCTTGTTTTCCCCAACTATCTGTCCGACGATTATGCCGCTTTCGCATCGATTCACGAACACCTTGTTTCCTATGTTACGTCGTGGCCTCTAATTGTGATTTTATCGATGGATAAGCCAGCTGCATTTTCGCAGGAGTTACATCAAGTTCCGCTCCCGTTAATTACACTACCGTTAACGATGTCTTTATTCCAATATATTATAATCTATTACATCGATGTTTATCTCGTATTCTATGAATAGCATATATTCTCAGAGACAAATTTCGAAATCTTCTTCTGTTCTTTTTTTGTTCTGTATAAGATTGTATATTTGTATATCTCTGTCCGAAATTATTGAGATATCTTTTATTTTTAGTAGTTATTTTTAGTAAAATTTGATATAAATTATAAACTTTGAGTTACATGCACTCGTGCAATGAAAACGAATTGACAAAAGTCAAGACAAAAAAATATTTGTGTTTCTCATGTTAAAATTATATGTAATGTCAGACTTGGATTCGCCAAATCTGCTGTTACGCCCCGAGTATATAAATAGACAGAATGTAAGAATAGGCCGTGTTCCTAACCGTCTCCCTTGGTACTACAGTGTCGCAGACAGATCGTCTTACATGACCGTCGAAATATACACAAAGTAGCGATAAACGTATAGTTGTCGTCAAGCAGCGAGTTCTCGAAACATCGATTCGCCTTCGGTCCGTTATTTTATCTGCACAAAAAAGGTGGCATACGTGATCATAGACGCGAACGGTTACGAGACCCGAGCGTGGTGGGGGTCGTCTCCCAGAGAAGACAAAGGACGAAATCGAAGGGCAGTCAGTGGCAAATGAGAATTCAAACCGAATGCATCGAGTGGTTCAGAGTAATAAAATCGAGGTCGCTCAGTCAAACGAATACGTCGAGAAATATCATAAAATCGAGTCGAATTACAGTAACGAACTAATTGTCTCATCGTTAAATTATTTGTGACGTGTTCATTATAATTTTAAATATTGTTAAATGTACAAGTTTATATCAACCCTGTTAATTCAGTGTTACAATCATTTGAACTACCTCTGTTATCCTAATCGAAACAGAGGAACGACTGATTCGCGGCGTCGATTATCAGAATCGTAGCGAGAATTTACGCCTCTCGCTGACGCGTTTTCCTCGCGATGACGTCTCTTCGCGAACGGTCGTAACATCTTGGACG
This sequence comes from Bombus impatiens, assembly GCF_000188095.3. Lineage (NCBI taxonomy): Eukaryota > Metazoa > Arthropoda > Insecta > Hymenoptera > Apidae > Bombus > Bombus impatiens. The sequence goes on along the minus strand of NT_176695.1, from coordinate 296,246 downwards.
TCGGTGTAGGGATTGGAATGGCGCGTATAGGTATGTCACAGGATTATGGGTGTCTTAAACCATTTGTAAAGAGTTAGAATATTTTAGGTGATTATTCCAATTCTTTTTCATATTATGTGAGAGAAATGATCGAAGGAGTTGTAATATTATGTGTAGTTTCGTGTGAATTGTTATTCACAATGAGCACAGTGCTAAGATATGTTATAACTTACTTAAACCTCGGTAACTCTTAACAGTTTTAAAGGCGCATAGAGCATTTATCTAATAATTTGTACCTATTATTCTGAACTCTTGGGAACAATAGAACACTCGTGTCAAAGGTTTACGTACTACTACTACTTTGCGTCCAGTCGTATATTTCGAATCTGGAAGCACCGGTACTAAGGCTAAGTTAACGGCACATAAACTTGACAGAAGTCAACTGCCGTTGAACGACGCTTAATCCTATATGACTGGCGAATATGTTCCACGAAATTACACAACATTTCTCTCGCTATTGTGAAACCTTCAAAAATGTTTCTTAAGATAAACAGATAATAACGAAAAACGAAAATGATTCAGAGGGATAGGTCATAAATTCATTCACCTATAACACTATACAATTAATATCGCATTGATCAATGTAGAACATTTTACAGTGACGTGATGTTTATTGATATGTAGTGAAATATCAGGACTAGGAGTGAGTAATTTTTTTTAGCTCGAAAGGGAATAAAGTCGACTGGGAAGCGGTATATTGCAATCATGTCTGTTCGTTGACCGTGTGGCTCGACGTGCACGATCGCCAACAGCTCATAGGACACGCCAGCGACTATAATTGAGATTTTATCGGACCGTTAAACGCTACGAAGTTCCGGTGCAACACGTGCCAAAGTTTACACAGCAGCACGGGCCACGGTCGCTGTTGCGCTTCGATGCTTCTTTAAATGCGACAAGTCGACCATTTGTTTTCATTCGATGGTCATTCCAACTATTTCTAATTTCTAATTGGCGTTTAATAGGAGAACGATCTTTGTTCCAGAATAGTAGACGCTGGGATTTTCTCCGCGAACTGCGTGATGATTGCTATGCCAGGCTTTTCCAGGCAACGACGAAAAATCGGTGAGTTTTTACCAAGATCTTCTTTTCAATCGTTGAGAAAAATTTGAATTATGTTGGGGATTCGATGACATATTTTTTAAATATATTTATGGTATTTAAATACGTGGATATCTTAAATATGACGTCAATATATTTAAACATGAGATACCCAAGATTTTTTAACCCCTTGTCTTATGATCCCCTCCGTTAGTTTTTACACTCCCACTCAAGAAAAATAGAACATTTTTTATTTTTAATGCAACTTCAATATTTGATATAAATGATGAATTTTAAATTGCGTGCGGTATTTAATAGAATGTTTAATATTTGCATCTTACATGTCGGATACTTACTTTCTACTTCATCATATCTTTTCATGAATACTTAAATTTTTCCAGTTTTGAAGGAAATGTGATTATAATCCTAATATACAATATATGTACTCTAACGCGATGCTAAGTAAAATTGTGTATAGTAACTTCTTTCCCTTTAAAGCAAGAATTAATTGCATACTGCACGAGAACAGCTTGTCGACTTTTCGCGCGATGTCACCGAGTAATTAAATAACTATTTTCGTGGAATTAGCCTAATTTATGTAAAAACAGTACGTGTCTTACTTTCCTCGTTGATTTAGATGTATAAATGTCTGATTCTGAGGCAAATTAATCAGTATTAGTTACAAAGGACTTTTTTGATAAATAGAAGACAATGATTTAAAATTCATTACAACGTACAATTAAAATGGGAAATCACGGGTTATTTAGCTATTACGAAAAGAAGTCGTGACTTTAAAAAAATTTGGAAAAATGTGAAAACCATAGAAAAGATATAATTAACTTCACTTGCCAAATTTTATGAAAATAGAACAAATACAAACGAAAATGAATAAAAATGCATGATGAATACTAAATATTAAAGTTTTATCGAAACCAGCGTAAAACTTGTATTCAGGGGTACACCGTATGTTCATGCAATCCAGCGAGCATTCGTATACGTTACGTCCCTTTCCGATACAAAATGATGCGAGGACTGTACGAAACCAGGGAAACTACTCGTGAATTCTCGTCACGTGTTGCACCCGAGACAAGAGCACGCGTCTCGACTCTTAATTTCAGCTTAAGCGTCGATCCTCTTACGTTTTCGTCGATTAAAGACACCTATCGTCGGTAGCGATTCGACAAAGTCAGGCTCGCAGCACGTGGACAAAATATCGAGCACGGAACAAGAAAAGGCACTTGGAAGACGCCCTGTCTTCGCGGCCCTCGCCATCACCGCCATTAGCTACGCTCCTAATACATTAACCGGTGGATAATAATGCACCCTTGCGTCACGCGAGACGCTCGTTCTCCACAGATTCGTCGAAATTTCGACGCGAAACTATGTTTCACGTGGTTAAGATTACATTGCTGTTTCTTTCGCTTTCGCGGTTTCGCTGGAATTTCAAATAGCTCACTTGGAAATTCTTGGTAGATTAGTTCGATGTTGCAAAACATTTCTTATTTAATTCGCTTTTGTTTCTTTTCACATTCTTGTAGATTTGTGTATGTGTAATTATACACATTTATGTATTTATGAGAAATTCAAAAAAACACAATATACAAAAATTAAAAAAATATGGCTATTGAGATATGTATTATAAAATTTAATGGATGAATTAAATTTTTATGTATATATGTTCCATTTCTCAAGTTACGTTGATAAAAATATAAAATTACATAAAAATCCGCAATTGTGATGAATGCTTAAATATTTTCAGTCTGACGATTAGTTTTCAATTTTTCAGAAACCGAACAATCTCAATCTCAATTGAGATTGAGAACTGATCAATTTGATTTATATATACAAGGACAGTTGCACAACTCTTGAAACCAAGAAGATTCGTGATTAATTCCACAGTGTGTTCAGAAAAAGCCATTTCGAAGTTGATCCGCGAATCTCAATATTCTTTATCCCACGAACGTTATGCTCTATATCCTACTCCGTGGAACTTTTAAAACACAGTTTCCTGTATGCTCGTCCTTCCGAACAGTTCCCCTTTCTTGTTGATGATAAATTCGCCGAAACTATAGAAAACTTTCTATCGCGGATATCGTGCTCGATTTTTCTTTCTTTAGGAACGTTACGATATAACGTTTCGACTTGAATCTATCAGCAAACAGTAACCAAAAGACCGATTTTCAATCGTACTGTAGTTGAAATGACTAAAGTCGATATACGAATGCTGAAAATTTAGTTTCAATTACTTGATGACAATACGTTTCCTTCGTTAGGCTTATTGGTGGATGCTATATATCATCTGATTTCTGTTAGGTTGTCCAAAAAGTTTCTTTCGTTTCATATCATAAGGTGATAATAGATGAACAAGAATTTCTGTTTTATATTATTTTATTGAATTAAGTGTGATCCATTTCGTTCTATTTCTATTATTATGCTCGTGCATAATTCAATAAACTAAACATTGTGCGTCTATTATTTCCTTTTAAAGTGAAAGAAACTTTTCGGACAACCGAATACTATACATTCAAAGTTGGAAACGAATCCCCTGGAAAATTAAGGCTATTTTCAATATCGATTCAATATTTACTTGTGGAAATCACTGAAACTCGTTACTTTGGATAAAACCAATATAATCATAAAAATAGATATGCATACTGCCAAATCTCAAAGGATTTCTTTCTAGTTCTAGATAGTAGGTACGAGAACTTTTATTTAGATTATGTGTAGAAAGCTGAAATTCAAATGTCCCAAACGATCATTCAGTTTCTGTACTATGAGACTTAGGAAAGAAAAGCGATAGACACTCGAGGATGCCATAAATTAGGCTTTTCTGCACAGTGCATTGTGGATTAAGCAAATTATGACAGTAACGTTCAGAGTAGATACTTGGAAGTATGTGTTGAAGTAATTACTTCAATAAAAACATCTTGAGGTGACCTGGAGACCGCTGTTACTCAGAAAATAGAATTTAGTGAAACAAAAATATTCTAAATAAGAAGAGGTTCACATTATTGTGTCCTTGAATATAAATTATATTTTGGGTTACAAAGCCTAGGAACAAAGGAATTAATAAATAGATTTCTATTTATAGTACATTATAGATTTTTATTTATTTAACTTTTTGGTAATTTCCTTTTGCTATAAATATATATATTCTATAGATTCTATTGTATTGTAACACTATGAGAGTGAGGATGTGGATCAGCATAAACTTATACATTATACTTATACCTTTATTTATTTCAATATATTTTTCTATTACAAATTCATCCACTCGTTCTTCTATCAATCAACCTCAACAGTATGGAGTTAATTGAAGGTTGTATTGTAGAAGCTGAGGAAACACGACAGATTCTGTATCCACAGAAATCTGTATCCAAGCAACTCTTTTGATTCTTCAATCTCGCTTATAATTTGTTCTATGGAGTTTGCAGTATTAATGTTTAAAGAAGCCACAAATCAAATTCTATTGTTAGATATCACCAAATACAGAGGTAAATCATATAGAAGTGAAAAAACATTCTGTACTCAGTTAAGGTATCAAGTTTTGCAATTTTTAAATTTTGCAATTTTTCAAGGTATTGCAATTTTAACAGCGAAAACGCTGAAATGTCACGCGCTTAACGTTAAAGTCGGCGAGTCCCATTTTTTCTAATTTCGAAAAATTCCGATTCTGCATTGGAAACATATGCATATTTGCGTAAGCTACATACATGTTTAGCTTTTTCGAACGAAAGCTGACTTTCCATACCCAGGTTATTTAATAATATCCGAGTGTTTCTGAAGCCAATACAAATGTTTACCGAAATTCGCATCGGTAGAATCAGATCAAAATGGAAAAATACACGTATTTACTGACGGATGTGGTCTTTACGAGATGATTCGTCACTGATTCTGAACTAGGTAGAAGTTGAAAGTGATTGTTCTGTTTTTAATTAAGGCGAATTAATGGATTGTGTCTTACATCTATTGGGTTGATGACTAAGTGATTACCACCTAATGACAAAATCCGCAATCACTTAGTTGCCAACCCATTAGTATCTATAAATAGATGCAGGTTGTAGGATCGCAAGGATTAGATGAAAATTATAGAACTGATATGAAGTAAATGAAAAAGTAAGTAAATAATGTTTCCATTAGAATGATAGGGGTGCACATAAAGAATATTTGATCTATAACTGATGGAGGCGTGAAACAAGAGTTCGAAATTGTCGTATGAACGAGAGATGCAAAATCTCCATCAAAGTTTTAGATGGAAAGAGAAAATATATGAAAAGCATGCAGGTTTTGGGAAAGAGTACTTAATATTCAATATTCTTTTTTATTCCAATATATTCACTATTATTACAATATCATATTTATTAAATATAGTCATTATTTTTTTTTATCTCACTATAATTACAAATGCGATGAAGATATATTATATAGGCCTGTAAATTTCCTCTCCTACGATGAATAAAATCCGCAAAGGTTGGACTACTGTGAAGCGTATCTAACAAAAATTAGAATCTGCATATCAAGACAGCACTTTTTTATCTACTTCGTATAACTCGGTTAGTCGAGACACTAGCTCGAGCTCCTAATTATTAGAATTATCTGAATCAGTAATTTCTCATATTTCTCTAATCTCTTGAAGAATTTTTCTTCGGCTTCCACCTCTTACACACTTTTTTCCTAATTCTCCATCACAATATTACGTTATTAAAACTATTATATTAAACTATTACCCTAATCGTCGTTTATAAAGTTTATTCCCCATATGCAAAATTTAGAAGTCAGGTCTAATGAAATTCAAATACTCATCGAAAGTCGACGAAATGGCTCGCGAGTTCTTTAGTTAAAAGCAAGAATTTTCTAGCTGTGTTTAATGGTGAGGACACGGTAACCACGATTGAAACTCCACTGGAGGAGGTAGTTCCGAGTAGAACTAGCGATTATTCCCTTATCGAGGAAGGAAATGTAATTTCTCGTGAATAAATATTAGCAGACGAGAAGGAATGAGGCTTCTTCCTCTACTTTTTTTCCAACTTCGGTTTTCGTACAACGCTCGATCGACCGAGATTGTTCGCGCGTCACGTCATCGTAAACCATTCAGGATAACGTGGAATAATCGCGGGGGATTCAATTGAAAAGTTCCATTATCAGCGCGAGAACGGGCCCGAGAGTACCCACTCCCGTTAACAAGCGAGTCATGATTGTGACGGGCCGCTCACGATTGTGCGCGTAATTGCCGGCTGAGAAAGACGACTGCTTTTTGAGACGACTAATTTGTCTAATCACTTGACAAACTCGTTAGAGGAGAGCGTTCGAGACGAGTACATTGATGTTTGTTCGTCTCGATGCCATGGTGTGTTTCTGGATATGAATCCAATGTAATCGATAAAGTAATCCACGCCTTCGTTGTAGTAACGGGTGAATATGGGAAGTAGTAAACGAGAATGAGTTTCTGTAGGAAATTTATGCAGAAGGAAAGCAAAAGGAAAGGTTTGGAGATTTCTTAATATTTAACTGCCATTGTAGAGTATCTCAAATGTAATAAATATAATCATAACTCCATTTTCAAGTAACAAAAGACGTTTCAATTAGGTGAAATCTTATAATTATAATTCGTAAGTTTAATCTTTTTACTTTTTAATTTTTATTACTTTGTGTAGAGATTTTCAGAATCTTGTCAGAACATCCAGGTATTTTTATATCAACATAGTAGTTAATGGTTAATTTTCTGTAAGCAATATGCACGTGTTTACTCACACTATCAGTAAACCGAATCATTTATATTCAAAATGATACTTTTATTGTATTTTTCCAAAAGTCGGGGGAAATTCTGGAATACTTATCAAAGAATCTACTATGTTATGAGAACATTCGTTTGGATATATATTAAAAATTTCTTTTTTAAGAAAAATAGGAACTGATTTCTAGGAAATTTACGGTTAAAAGATTTATCGATATGTCAATTTATTTACAGGGAATTAATTAAACCGATCCACGTAAAAGGATATTGCGAAATATGTACTACGTTAAAATATCTAAAGTTCTTTTAATAAAAGATACATATAATATCCGAAGAAATCATGGTATTTATTGCATCATGCTGAAATATTCGCAAGAAAATGAGGAAAAAGGGTAAAAGAAATGGAACATATGAATAGCGATGGTAGAACTGGCTTGGTTTCAGATACTGTAGTTATACTAGGTCGGGTTTCCATCCTTTGGCAATGCTTTCGACTTCCCAGAAGGATACGCCTTTTTCGTGTCTGGCTATAGCTGGACTTAATTCACTGTTCGTCCGCGAAGTGGCACGGGTATAATTCGCCTTTACAGACGGTACCGCCTTTCTGCGATTAATATCGAACAACCTTTCACCACATTGCACTGTTAATACGTTTTTTATAATTACATTATATCCTAATTATCGACGTTATTGTCGATTCTATTAAACAAATGGAAAGGAAAGCTCGTTCGTCGAGCGACGTGGAATAACGAAGAACGTTGAATGGCTCTCTTTGTTGAGTTCCTTGAGTACTTTTAACGTATGCACCAGCTTATTTCACCATTATTTCATCGTGTTAGGAGCGGTATAAGCTGAACAAGGGAGAAAACATTGCGGAAAAACAATCGTTTCGCGTGCACGGTTTATTAAAGCCGCCAGGAAAAAACTTCGATTCATAGTGTCAGAGGTGTAGCAAGAATCGCGAGTTTCAGTTCACGGCTTGTTGAAGCTACGACCACGTCGAAATTGTGCTGCTCTGAGCGAAGTAAATTGTGCGTCTTCTTTTAACCAGAGTTCTTCGTTGCGGCATATACACTCTTTGCCTGTGTGTAGCACGACTGTTCTCTTTTCCAATTTTTTTATCGAATCTTTCATAAGAGACACTTTTCTCTCGGACGTTTCGTTCTATCGTCCTGTTATCTCGTTTCCAGGATTTCGTCCCTAGCATAACCAGATACGATCATGCTCGTCTTTCTTTCTTCAGCGTGAAAAACTCGCGAACTTTGCGATTAGAGTAGTGAACACAGTCGGTTCAGGCATTAACACGTTCTGAAAGCCTCCTTTCTTTCCCTCTGGGAACCCTGCTTTTGATAAAGCTTACTGCCATTCCTTTCTTCTTTTTTTCTGCTTTTTTCTTTTCTCGAGATGCTACAACTATTTTGAAGTTCGATATATGCGTTGGAAGTGAAGATTTTGTCAATAAAAATAGGAATACAGGTATTTATCATTCGAATACTGTTGACTTCCAGCGTTTTTTTACCTCTGCAGATGTAAAAAGACAATGAGTGGTAAATATGCATTGAATTCGTTACATTTATTTTTTTGTACAGTATACTTTTATCTTTTCCAACCATAGTTTATTTTTTTTTTTTTTTGATAAAAATGGATTTATCCGAAATCCATAAATCTATGTACAAAAATATAATCACAATTTGCTCAACTTGAGTTATAGTTAGTATTTACAATTATATGTGGAAATTCCATCTTACGATAATTTTAAAGGCTCAAATAAATTATTCTAGTACTTATAACTTCTTTCATAATACTCTGTATGGGAATTTATATACTTCTTCACTAAAAACGTCATCTAATTGGCATATTTTTTAGCATTTATACCTTCTCGTTTATTTTGTTCCTTTGTTGTATTTAGTCTTTTTTTTTTTAGAAGAGAAGGAGTCTCTCATTATCTCTGTTGGTTGGTGTAAGATAAAATATTTTTGCAACGATAACGGAAACCATTGATCAGGCAATTGGTAAAATCGAACGAACCGCGAGCGTGTACGAATTTGTTGGCGACACGGCAACGCGTTGGACGTGTCGCGTGCGCGGAACACGAGCGGAATCGGGGATTGTAACGATGTAACCGCGGTCGCTGTCGATCGCGAAACAATGCGTTTTACGGATATTTAGTTACGCGCTGTCAACGACAGCAGTTACGCCGAATTCGTGATAACGCTTCGTCGAGAGCAGATTACAGGAAATTGGTCGTTGCATCGCGCCCAGACGGAGCGACGTTTCCAAACCTTCCTACATTTGTTTATGTAAATTGCAGTTGGACATTCAATTTCATTTGCTTATTTTGCTTTAATCGAGATTATATCTTTTATGCAATTTCCCCATTTCCTTCTTTCGCACTTATTAAATCTCTCTCTCAAAATTACAAATATGTAGTCATACGATGCGAATTATCTTTATGGAAAAGTTTAGAACTTGATGATCCCCTTTGCTCTCAAGCTACTGAAACGAGATAGAAATCTATGAACTTGAAAAATCTATAAATTTGATTTACTCCAGAAGAGTGGAATTTTGTTTTGACGAAATAGAATGTTACTCATTTTTGATCCTCAAAATTTCAAGAAAATTATACCAATCCATGCGAAAGGATTTACATACGTTCTCAAAATATCGAATAAAGATGAAAATCACTTTTTCCAATTATTAATTTGTATAATGTCGGCATTTACATATTTGAAAGAAATATATTGTCACAGAATCGGAATACACCAAAAGTCCTATGAAGCGTAAAATACGACCATTTCTTGTCTCCCTTTACCACTTGTGTCTCATCTTTTTTTTCAAAAACCATACATATCTAGATTCAGTGATTTTGATGCGGCAGGTGCAATAAAAAAATGGAGTAAACCGGTGGAATAAATGAGCGGTTGCTTTGTCGCGTACTTTCACCTCCAATTTTTAAAGCGGCTCGGCTCGGTCCAGTGGACGGGCTAATTGAAAGCAGCTTAATTTACAAAACCCTGTGGTCACGGTCTCGATCTGGATTACATGGATTATGCAGGATGACTCATCACCGCTGTTCCGAAGATGTGTTACAAAGCTGATTGCAGCTATTATTTGGTTAAAGCTCGTTGCAACCGATCTTCTGTACTGTCTGCATTTCTCTGTGTTAGCTTTACGTTCGTGTATACTGCGTCGTTTCTGCAATAACAGGACGCATTCGCTCGCATCACCGAAATGCAATCGTGTCAAGTGAATCGCATCAGAGACGAGTCTCTGCACGTACGACTGTGCTCTGTCGCAAAGGGACACGCTCTGTTTGAAAGAGATCCTTGATCCTGTGACTTGCTTGGATCATCCAGCGTTCTGTTATTTGTAATTCAAAGAGGAACAAGATAGAGGAACGATCAGATTACGATAAATAACGCATTCCAGACGCTATATGAATATTTGAAGCTATGGAAAAAAGTCAGCGACCGTGATTTTTCCGAAGAATAATGGTTATGAGGAAAATTAAGCGGGATCGAGGTAAACTATGACCGGTGAACCGAATCGTTTCTTGGGAAGAATGGTAAAGTAGAATGCATTTCATGGCGGTCTGTTTAAAGAGTTCTTTAAGAGGATCTTAAGAGATTGCTCTTATTCTTTTAAGTATAGTTTCTTTTTTACGGTTCCTTCTAGAAACAAGCAGAAAGTCGTAAAACGTTCAGACTTGCATGATCCGTGAATTAATGAGTGGAAATTGTTCAAGCAGAAGTCGTACACTGGCAAATTTAATGTCGCGTGTGATATATCTGTAATGCTTTGAGTGTTCTAATATATCGATGGAAATCTATGTGATCGTAAAGGATAGTTTGGCGATCTTAATTTTTTTTCTCAATAAAAGTCGTTGGATTTCCAACTTTTATGGTACGAGTAACAGCATAGTTTGAAATTATGGAACTTAACCCGTGACACTGCTTATATCTGACACTGAAATATCAAAAACTTATTATACCGTTATGAATAATTCATGAATATATGCAATCTGTATATGATTCATATGAAACCGGTAAGTGTCCTGATATTTATAGACAGGAATGTACATTAATCTGATAAGTCAAAGCGAATTCTCTAAAATAATAACAATATAAAGGTAAAAAGATGTTATACCAAAATTTCTTCATTATAATAATATCTTATCGGCATCGAAACTCAAATCCTTCTCGAGGATTTGCGCCATATTTCCAGCCAACAGTCAAACTCAGCCTCTGTAAAACGGTTCTGACATTCTCCATTCGAACTGGAGGAAAGTCGAAGTTCACCTAACCGGCCGTTTTTCCACGGAGAAGATTTATGCCCGAGAAAAATGTGCACCGTTTCCAGGTCCCGTGACTGGAAGCGAGCCGCTGGAAATTTGCGTGCGCCACGAGCAAGTGAATTCAACTGCGCGCCAGTAAATAATAAGAATCCACGGTGTCTTTAGACGTTCGGCAATTTGGGCTTCTGCCAAGTTGCGTTTCATATCTAGAAAGGTGGTTGCGTGTCGAGGCATTCGCCTCATAAATCTTAGGTGGAAAGCATTACCTAATATCCTCCTTACGATTTCGCAAGAGTCGCGTTTCACTCCACGACACGGACGGAAACGCTTGGAAAATAATTATCTGTCGACTTTCACCCTGTGAACCTAGATCAAGCGCATCCACCGTGAAATATTGTTCCTTCCTCGTATTCTACCCTTTGTTGCTTCTACTTCTTCTTTACATTCCCGCCTCTAATTTTCAAAAATCTTAGAAGAGGGGAAATTTATGCACATAAATATTGATAATGATAAAGATATAATAATATATTCAATTTAATAGAAATAATTATTAATGCCTTATCGACGGAAAAATTTTCTGCTGTGAGTAGAAGTTTTTAGCGAATGATTTTGAATATTTTAGGATATGTTCAAGAGGTTCTGATTCTTATTTCTAAATTATTTAGTTCGCGTTGTTTAAATTACGTATTATTTGAAATACTTATATTGGGTTGTCCGATAGTTTCTTTCGTTTCATAAGGTGATAATAGATGAACAACAAGTTCTGTTTTATATTGTTTTATTGAATTAGGTACGATCCATTTCGTTCTATTTCTATTATGTTCGTGCATAATTCAATAAATTAATATAAAACAAAAAACATTGTGCGTCTATTATTTCCTTATAGAACGAAAGGAACATTTCGGACAACCTAATATTTCATATCAAATCAAGTTCTAATGTGATTATCTCATATGATGCTCATTGATATATTCCGTCGTTAAAACGTTAAATCTCGCGAATCAAGGAACATTTTGATATGTGGTTCATGGTTAAATAGTTAACCGAAATAAAAATCACAATTGAAGACATAAATTTGCATAAACATTCGTATTTCAGTCATTATAACCATCGGGACAATTAAAACGTTATTCAGTCACCATCAACGACAACCTTCTCTCACACACAACGCATATCTTCTTACATTCCCGCCCTCAATCTCGATATTCTCAATAACTCTTTATAATCCTGTGTAGGATATTTTTTCCAAGGCGGATAGGGCGCATAAGGTATAAGGTAACCGGGTTTCGGAAGGCAGAATCGAAATACGGCTTCCTGAACTGTGAAACAGCTCTGCTGGAAGGACTCGAAGAATTCGAAGGAAGTTCATTCTCGATCTGTCTCTTTTTTATTTTCACGAAATCCTTCGGTCGACGCTAATGAGATTCACCAGCGCAGCATATAGGCAGCGTCTTAAATTGGCCCTTGGTTCGATTATCTCGCATTCGGTTGCGGATCCAATTAGGGCAACCAATAGCGCTGGCTGGCATATAATTATAAGTAAGTTTGCGAGAACGTAATTCGACGCCCATGCACGTTATTTTGGTGGAGACCATTTTATAGTGGAAACTGAGTGGAGCTGATTCTCGTTCGTTAACTGAACGTCTCGTTTTCCCTGTCCTTTCCACGCTCTCAAACTTTCTTTCGGCCGAATCGACTTAATAGGTCTTGAGCATCGCGCGAAGGTAAATTGTGCGCAGCCACTTTGAGATATTGAAAGTTCGGAGAAGGGTTCTAGAAGTGACTTTCGCTCGAATTGCAAAGAAAAAAAAAAGGGACGAGGTTTCTTTAGTTGAGACTCTTCTTGAATTAAACGTCGTGAAGTACATTGGCGCTGCGGCGAAGATTAATTTTGGCGTTTGTTTTTCCGAACTTCTTTTGAAACTTCCTTCGACTCCATATTTTCTTGGATCAGTAAATTGTCCTCCACCCAGGAAACTTTCTTTGTAATTTAGTCGATCGGTGTGAAAACTTCGACTTTGGTTTTGCTGATAAAACTAGGACTCTATGTGCTATATTTTTTTCTTTTGTGTTAGTAACGATATATCAATCTAATCTTTTAATTTTTGGGAAACATTGATTAGAAAATGAAAATTTTAGTAGTTGTACTGTTTTATTAAAATTTGTTAAAGTATTTGTTGTAGAAGATGGGTTGGTAAATCATGATTAACCTTTAATTAAAGAATAAATGAACTCGTGGAATGAGCAATTTATTTTTTAAGAATTGAAAATTCATCATGGACTTATGTAATGAAATTGAGAAACTGTCAAGAAATGGAGGTGATCGGTTTCACTTCTGACAAGTCAGAATTCATCTATTCCAATATAATCTCCGACGCACGTGTTCCTCAAATCAATTCTAACAAACTGGAGTATCGATGGAAGACGAAGACTAGCTGTACAATTTCTTACAGTGTTTCATAAGTTAGGAGAGGACGTGGAAGAAAAGTTGAGGACGCGTTAAAAGTGTGGATAATTTGTTAACGCTGAAATACTTCTAGCCCATTAAGAGCGACGCTCGTAAATAACGAGCTCGTGCTTCCATCGTACTTCCAACGACACACAATTTTATAGATGGCACGATAAATAGCAGCCGCTTGTCGATTCCATTATAGGTGTAATAAATCGCGAGCCGCTGATACGTGATGATTTACGAAAATCGACACCGGCCTTGCCTTTCCTGTAACAATATCTGCTCGACTTAGTTGCACGCGCGTGCCGTTTAAGAATAACGCCGCGTCGCCCGAGGTGATTCATCTTGTACGTTTGACAGACAGGTATTACTCGTGGGAACAGCGACGAAACGACGAAACCAGAACGCGTAGTGAAAACAACGAAATGTTGAAGTATATATTTGGTAATATGGTTTAACCAAAGGTAGGTGTTACGACCGTTCGCGGAGAGACGCGATCGCGAGGAAAACGCGTCAGCGAGAGGCGTAAATTCTCGCTACGATTCTGCTAATCGACGCCACGAAATAGTCGTTCCTCTGTTTCGATTAGGATAACAGAGGTGGTTCAATGAATTTAAAACTGTATTAACAGATTAACATAAAATAGTATATTTGACAATAATATGATGAACCCGCCACAAATTGTTTAACAATGAATACAGTAAATATGTTACAGAAAGTTGACTCGACTTTACGATATCTCTCAAAAAAATCGTTGGACTATGCGACTTCGATTTTACTTGTCAGACCTCTCGATGTATAACGTTTGACTCGTCGGAAGGGACTGCTTGCTTTCGATCATTTCTTTGTCTTCTCTGGGAGACGACCCCCACTATGATCGGGTCACACCACCGTTCGCGCTTATGATCACGTATACCGCCTTCTTATGTGGAAAAAGTAACGGACCAAAATCGACGTTTCTAGAACTCGCTGCTTGGTGACAGCTATGCGCTTGTCACGTAAAATAACACAAGAGAACAACAACAAAAAAATAGTGAAAAAAAACTTTATTTTTCTTCTAACACAATTCACAATTTTTCTTCCGAGCTCTAGGCGTAACTTTTTAACACTGATTCTTACAACTCGACTTCCGATCGGATTCGGTTATTTGTCTTTTGTCACCCCTCAATATCCCCACTATCCTTGAATTTGTTAGGCATCCGCGATCGCCGCCACGCACGCCATCTTCTCGAATATTCGGCGGAAGGATCGTTGGGATATTGATGGTTCATTCGGCAATATACATTGTCGCCGAGTGCCGCCACATATTTATCTTCGATTTTAAAGTGAGCAGCGGCCTGGTCTCTGATGTGGATTGACGTTATACACTCGTCGATGCATTGTATATGTTCCGTCGGACAGATAAGACGATCTGCCTGCGACACTGTAGGACCGCGAGTGCCGGTTAGAAATACAGTCTGTGGTGAGCCTCGTGGCGTAACAGCAGGTATTAAAAAACTGACATAAGTTCGGTTAACACTAGAACTACCACACCAGTCGAATTGACTGGTTTTAGAATTTCATTTTAAAATTTCCATTTCATATTATATTTTTTTCCGTAATGATGTAACGACTTTCACAACGATAACTAAAAGAATAATATAGTGAATTTTATTTTGTTTTTTATGTAATCAAACTGAAAATAATTTTGTATCAAGGCTACTTATACCAAGACCAGTCAAAATGACTGCAATCTATTTATAAAACCCCAATTAACCAGTTTTCGCGTTTTGTATAATTTACCACACGTTTTTAAAATTTTTACTGCCTATCATTTAATATGATGATATCAGTTATCAGGAAAATTCCGGATCGATCGCTAGATCGCTAACGCTGTAAATATCACACCAGTCAAAATGACTGATTCTACAATTTTAGAAATGGGTCAACCCGCGTTTAGAGCTCATGGTCCTAAATGGATTAATAATATCAAAAATGTATTACATAACATGCAATTCCTTCTGTGAGAAAGTAATAAATCAATAAATATAGAAATATTCTATTATCGCGTATTTTTTAGACTAGTCATTTTCACTGGTTTTGATAGAAATAGCTTCGTGTTAACTAACTGTAGTTCTAGTATTAAAGTCAATATATTCTTTTATGTGACCGAACTTATTATGTTATAATCCAATGTAAATAACACCAAAGCTGAAGTTCTCAGGGAAGCAAAGAATGGGGAAGGATCACAACGACGGGTAAAAAATACGGGAAGGAATGGAATGGAAGGTAAAGAATGCGGGAATGAACGGTGGGTAAAGAATTAAGGGAAGATTAAGGGAAGAAAAAGAAGGGAAGGGATGCTGAGATATGAGGAGAACAAGGAAAAGAAAGAAAACGAAAGAAACGAAGAAGAATGTTGAGGTATGGAGAGAACGAAGAGAAGGTAAAGCATGGTGAAAAGAAGACAGAGCAAGGTAAAAAGTGATGCACAATGAAAGAAAGTCAGATAAATGAAAAAATAGGAAGAGATAGGGAGGAATGCAATGAAGTAAAACATGGAAAAAGAAGTGAATGAAAGGAGGAAAGAAGAAAGAAGGATGGAAAGAAACTGTAGAAACTGAGTTGGTTGTACTTCCGAAGACTTGATATTTCCACAAATATTTTTCAAAATTATTCAATCTTTGAAGCTTAATAGATAGTATGCAGCCGCTTCGTACGAATATGTTTCTAGACTTCATAAAAGTTGGCCAACTACAGGAAGCTGATTAGAACTTGCTCGAAAGTACGTCTGAGGATTAGTCATCTCCTAAAGGTGAAGTTTAGACGAAAGCTTGTGACATCTTACGCGGTGTGGCGTTTATGCTGCATAAATACGGACCCCAAGGAATCTACTTCGCAAAAAGGAGCTAGTTTCCATGGAGACCTTTACAGTCTGCCGCTTTCGAGTAACAGTTTAACTGAATTTCAGTCGTGCTATACGCGAACTTACGAGCGCGTCTTCTGGAAAGTACGGCCTCGTCGAAAAAGTCTTCATCTTGTAGCATTTAACGTTATGCAAACATACTCCGTTGGAAAACGTAATAGTTCTTTAAAAGAACTGTATTATGAAAGAAACGCTTTCCGCAGTTTCTCCACAATTTTGCTGGATTTCACTGAAGCTGTTTTAAATACATCAACTATTCTTGACGTTTTATTATCATTCTAAAAAAATCTATGAAAAGTTTGATAGGGTTTAAATTAAATACGGGAATTACTGAGCGATTGATTTTCTTTGCATACTTTTTCAGAAACTATGCAATTCGTGATTATTTAGTATTTATTATTTTGGAATAGAAAATCTGAAAATATGAAAACTGAAATGCATATTCTTCAAAATCCGACAAGTCACGTTTCACTTGACTGTTGGCATCCAGATAACAGAAAAGCTCTTGAGCTTCTAACTCGCAAAAGAGACAATCATCTCTGATCATATCATAAGCCATTTCTAATAGCCTTGGACATTTTGTACATATTTTTGTATTACGACCGTCCGCGGAGAGACGCAATCGCGAAGAAAACGCGTCAGCGAGAGGCGTAAATTCTCGCTACGATTCTGATAATCGACGCCGCGAATCAGTCGTTCCTCTGTTTCGATTAGGGTAACAGAAGTAGTTCAAATGATTGTAACACTGAATTAACAGGGTTAATATAAACTTGTATATTTAACAATATTTAAAATTATAATGAACACATTACAAATGATTTAACAATGAGACAATTAGTTTGTTACTGTAATTCGACCCAATTTTGTGATATTTCTCGGTGTATTCGTTTGACTAAGCGACCTCGATTTTATTCCTCTGAACCTCTCGATGCATTCGGTTTGAATCCTCATTTGCCACTGACTGCCCTTCGATTTTGTCCTTTGTCTTCTCTGGGAGACGACCCCCACCACGCTCGGGTTTCGCAACCGTCCGTGCCTATGATCACGTATGCCACCTTTTTTGTGTAGATAAAATAACGGACCGAAGGCGAATCGATGTTTCGAGAACTCGCTGCTTGACGACAACTATACGTTTATCGCAACTTTGTGTATATTTCGACGGTCATGTAAGACGATCTGTCTGCGACATTGCAGTACCAAGGGAGACGGTTAGGAACACGGCCTATTCTTACATTCTGTCTATTTATATATTGTGTCTATTCTTACATTTCCCATAAATACATAAACATCAGCATCTACTTATCACTTACCCTTCACTCTTACACAAACAAATTAGATATTTTCTCTTCCAATCTTACTTGTTCGTCCAGCATTCGAAACTTTCGAATTCGTTTAGTCACAGGAATTTTAGGTTCGTAAGTAGAAAAGTAGAACGCGCATGTCTGTATAATATGGGTCACGCGCTACCTATGAATAGGCTCAAACACAAAGTACACAACAACCCCTCGGCCTCTGTCGCTCTCGAGTCGTCGTTCCTTCTCGAGATCAAAGTTGCGGAGTAGCACCGTCGAGTGGATACGTACTGATTTGAAGAACTTAAAGCAGCGTGTACCAGCTCGGCAGTTGTTTCGACGCGCTAGGGGCTTTTCATAAATGCTGAAGGTGCGAACTAAGCTTCGTCCAGAGGAACAGACGGGGCTGAATTATCCTTTTTCTGCTCCGTGATTTTGAAGAATCATCGAGTCATTCCCGTAGCTCGAGCACAAGCACTCTAAATAAATAGATCAATGAGGAGAATGAAAAACTGAAAGAGCACCAAGGAGAAAGCTCCTTTGTCTCGCCTTTTAATTACAAGGTATTAAAAAATGAATTTTAAGCTTGTAATGAATATCATGTATTCCAGAATAAAGTACCGAAGAAGTTTCCCAACTTTCATAAATGAATTTCGAGAGACTTATTACTCTATTACATTAAAGTTTATAACGCGATTAATACGCGGAATGTGTCTTATTAATTTGTCCCTTAATTGAATCCTCAATTTAATGATTTGAGAAATTGTTTCAGGGTTTAAGAGGGGCATAAAAGATTATGCTTAAGAGTAAAATAGCCATAATTTCTCACAACCAGTGGAATGAGAGAAAGTAAAAATGAAAAATTGTCTTAATTCGATCCTTATCGTAGTACAAAAAATTAATTAGTATCTTTTAATTTTTCTAATAGAATTAACGAAGATAGATTGAAAAAATTGCACAAGGAAAAAAATATAAAGCAAGAAAAGTAAAGAAATGTAGCATGCAAAAAAATAAAGGCCAGTACATAAAACACGCAGAAAATTCAAGACTGCAAAAATACAATCGTAAGAAAGTACATTAATTGAAAAATACGTCATTATTTTAAAATTACCACACCAATTATAAAATTGCTTATTATTCTTTTGATCATTCCCATTATTGTTCAATCGTAGAACACGAGTGACCTATACTACTTATATGTAGTCATCACAGTGAACCACATCCTCCGCCTCCGTGAATTCTATTGAGGTATTCAAGGTTCCTCTGAGGTTCTACACAGACATATGGATGCCTTAGGGTATTCCTAATAGGATTCTACTACGATGACAGAATTCCTGGGAGTTCTGACAGAGAATGCAAGTTCTTGTAGAATTCTACGTGGACGTCGAATTTCTTTGAGGTTTTGCCAGAATTTTTGAGTTGTTTCGAGGTTCTATTAAAATATATGTGTGCACATGATTTATTTGATCAATTTTACGTGTCTATCACATGAAAACAAAATATTCTGTCATTTTTCTTTCATTCAACTTTTGAACATACATTGTAATCTCTGTTGTATGAATTGAACGAATAAGACTGGAATCTTTGAATTATTCAGCGACTTAAACAAAGAGTATTCTATTGATAATCAACGTAAAATTTATGTTACGTAGTGATTGATCACTTAGAAATTCTACTGACAAAGAATGTGTGAGAATGAGGGTTGACAAGACCTCTAGACACATTTCGTCGAAGCGTATCAAATTCAACCTTGAATATTCAATTTTAAAGTTTGATAACTCGCCATTTCTCATTATCTTATCTTTTTTCTGACCCTCGTATTTTACTTAATTTATGATTTCGCTATTTCTCATGTCTAGGTTTCACACTGTGCAATTTATCCTACCAGAACCTCGTCGATATTTGGTTTATATTTTTTTTCAACATCGACCGGACGTCCGTTTTGGAAGATAAATGCGTGACAGAAAGTTCCGCAAATCAATTGAACGTAACATATTTCTTTCCGCGCCTTTTTCTTTTTAATTATTCCCATAACGTAACTCTCTGATCCCTTGATTTACTTGGCCTACTGCTTCGTTGAGTTTATTCACTTATCAGTAGACAAATGATTCTCTTCTTTTTTTTTTCTTTCATGTTTCTGCGCAGTTATTTACTAAAATCATGCATAATAATTACAAATATCACTGACATTCCTAACGCAGCCTATGCTCATTTGCGCGAAGAACAGCTTTTACGACGTTATACCGGGAATGAAGCTGTATCGTCAAGTTTTACGTCCACGTCGCGCGTATGGGCTCTTAACATTATGGCAGTAAAGCGCCGAAGCATCCTATATCCTATAGGCTCCTATCGGCTCGGTGATAATGCCACAGATATATGGGAAGTACCTACCAAGAAAGTTCTAACGTGTTTTTGAAATTTCACGAGATTTATCCTGGAAAATGTGTTCCACAATCCACTTTTATGGAATCGGAATTTATGCAAATTCGCCCGTCGCCGGAAAACTTCTTCACGCACGCGCGAACATCGATATATATAACACCATCGGCATTAAAATAAATCCTCGAGCTTGTGGTTTAACGAAACGAAAAATTCTCCGGCTCTGTCTGTAGAAAACGCATACGCATCGGTGCGTGGACTGATTTCCAAGCGAAGTTTGAGATTCGCCAGACTCTCGAATTGGAGTTGTGTTATAAAATAGGACGCGATATTTTTCGCATATTGGGGGATTCGTTAATCCCGCTTGGGCCTGAATTAGAATGACTCTCGAGTGTCCTGACACGTCACCAGCGTATTTCACAAAGTAGTGGCCTGAACAGCAAAAGACTGGCAGAGAGACAAGAATGGAAAAGAATGGAAACGAGAGAAAGAAGAATTCGCAAGTTTTCGACATGGAAGTAGGTGTCGAGATTTCGTGAAATAGTGGCTGAAAGTAATCAAGAAAGATGTCTAGCGGCAGCAGAAACGCTGTCTCACAATGTACATTATCATCGCCAAGATTTCATCCAAAGGGTTAATGATTACATTCAGCTAGCAAACCGAATGGGGGTTACGATAATCAGATTACCTGAAATGCTGTTGCGAATCGAAACTACTTTGACTGATTGCGTTATCATCATTACTGCTTGTTCCTAGTGGATCGATTCAATCCAGTTTAATGTGCGAATTGGAAGATATTTTCTTGGACTGAGATTGAAAAGAGAGGGAACATACGAATGATGAAAATTGTTTAATGGTTTAATGAGAGTCGCGGAATTGATCATCGCATTCTTATCTACTATTCCGTATTATTACGTGTGATTAAACTTAAAACGATAGAAATCACGCTTGTAGAGAATTCAGAATGGTATTGCAGCGAGTAATTTTTCCACAGAGGACCAAAAAGCATTACTTCCGATTAAATATCGAATACTTGCAAGGATAATGGACGATAAATTTTTCTGCGTTTTCGAGTAATTCCCAAGAGTCTTCGCGTCTCGAGTAAATTCTTTAAAGTCGAAGCATAAACAACGAAAATTCTCCTATTAATTTCGAGTCCAACATGTTGCTATTATTCGTACGAAACAATTAATGTTTATAAACAAAAAAGGATTTAACCAATCTGTTTCTAAGCAAATCCTCCCCTTTTCATTTGTAAAATCAAAATATTTTTCGAGCAGAGGCAAGTCTTTTTTTCCTTTGATAGCCAGAGTTAACATCGTCGTAAAGTGATTTTAACACTTCATAGGCAAAAGGGAGTCGTATCGTCGTGAAAGATGCTGGAAAGTATATCAACGGCTTATTGATCTAACGCCAAGCTGAGTATGAGCATCCGACGACCGTTATTTTCCTTATGGAATCCTTATCGATGATTTTTTTCTTGCTTCCTCTTCCAGAAGCGTTTTTACGAGGCTCTGTTGGAACGCATAAATTTCGCGAACACAGGACCACAAAAGGTCCCTTGAACAATTTCTCGTAATCTCAGCGCTCTATCTTCCAGCGAAAAAGCTTCTCTCCAGCTTTGACTACAATTTTGATTAATTGCTACTCCACGAGGTTACGCACGTTTCTATTTGCAACACGAGTGAGGGATTAATCTGCAAGGAAATGACTTGGACGTAATAATAGATTCTTTTGGAAAAGTTTTTCCACTCTCTGTTGCATTGCTAAGTGTGTCGTCCTTTTAAATCCCTTTTTTCACGGAATAGGTCTTTTAGAGTCTTTTAATTCGCGAGGAATCCAGAACGGAAGGCCTTCGTTGAGCCTCGTGGTTACTCATGGAAAATTCATAGTACTTCATTCTTTCTTGAAGAAATTAGATCCTCTAACGTTGAACTAATCTATCGAAAATCATATAACATACTTGTTCGTATCAGCATTAGGATACTTACAGAGAGAAAATTGACCCTAGGAATTTTTAAGAATATGTTAAAATATCTGGGATTATTATCTCTCACAAATAACTTTTACAAATTTTTCCTGTGAGTATCCTGAATCGCTATCCTTTGCTCTGTCGTTATTCTTTCTTACTTTTTAATAAAGCAATCATTTTCATGGTAATCTGGGTCAATTATCACGTTTTGTATATGATGAGTAAGTGCCGTAATATTTTTCGAAGATGTAATTGTATAAATCGTTGAATACGAAGCAAAAATACCCATTAAATGTATTATGTTTATTTATCTTCGATCTAAAGAGGATCGCCCTATTATTGGCACAATGGCGAATGTTCTCGATGCTATTCGAGAAAAAGTTGAACTCTGACCCAGAAGCGGCAGTTCTGTTCGCCGATAGCACAGAATCAGACTGTCTTAATATTATTTTTCTCCACGATCGCGTTTATTTTTCGTGCTTTTCCTTCGCTGAACGAATTCCAAATCCCCCGTCTACTTTGTGCGGGCGACATCGCTTTAAACGGCGTTTTTACGTGGCTTGAAATAAGGAGATTGGGCTTTATCGCGTCTAAGCCGGAAGATGCAAGGACTCGGCCTTTTACAATCGCGGAATTGGCCAGGATTCACTATTCCTCCGACCGTCTCATGACAATAATTGCGCTCCACTTGCGATATATATATTGCGATTCCATTTCTTCTCCTTTGAATTCTATGGCGAAATTTCGCATAAATGGTTACGTTTGTGCTTCAATACGCCGAAAAGAAGTCGATACGCGGTACATATATACATGTACTAGTTACTAAGAATGAAAATTCGATAGACTGAGTTAAAAAAGGTGATTTTGTCCAATCTAGATAATCTTCCGACTTTGGTGCACAAGCAGAATTATTGATATTTGCTATAAATTGAATTCTCTTTGCCGATTTTCTCCAGTTATTTTACTATAAATTCATTATTTCATTTTCATCGTACAAGCTTTAAAATGTAAAATACTAAATGAAATATTTTCCAATATATTAGGTGGTCCGAAAAGTTTCTCTCGTTTTATGAGGAAATATTAGACGCACGACGTTTTTTGTTTTATATTATTTTGTCGAATTACGTACGACCCATTTTGTTCTGTTGAGATAAACACTGCGACATTTCACAGACTTGGTTTCACGTTTGTACGAAGGTGCATTGTTGTAAAAAACACGTTTGCGAAAGAAAGACACTTTCCAGACAACCTAATATAGTGAATAGTTGCCATAACACTTATGATCAGTAAGTGAGTTATGCTACCTGGAATGAAACAATAGTTTTTTTTATACAAATACGTTTATACAAATTACGTTTTCTCCAAACGTCTAAATTTCATTAAACTATCATCCGAAAGCTCTACGAACTCTATATCATTTTGCCATTGTAAAAATAGGAAAGGGAAATATCTGGCTGCTTCTACACTATTATCATTCGAACATCTTAAGGGAGCGAAGATAAATCAAAAAAAGCGAAACGTTAAGAAGCTTTCCCGTCGTTTCCATTGTGCGCCACAGTCTGTAAGGAAAACGCAGTCAAAAGAGATCGACGGAGAGTGCATCACGATGCATCCCTCCGGCAGATGATGCGGGCTGCGCGCGATCGATCCTCTCTCGACAGCGTATCCGATAAAGAATATACATATTTTTCTGACATTCCAGCCGATCCTCGTCACCTCTTTCTTCCTGTTTCAACGCAGCTTTCTCAAGCCTTCCCTTTTTCCTTTTCTTTTTTTCCTTCTTGCACTTCGTTTCCTGATCCTTGGTTTTTCACGTTCTTCTCACATCTTGCATCATACAATGACTGCAGAAATCATTCCCAAGCTATTATATTCATTATATCATTTATACACTAATTAGTTAGGTCCAAGTAGGTACATTGTAGGTAAATTTTGTAATATTTTCATACGACAAAAATTTGATGCTATGGAAGTGAAATACAGAATTTGAAAAAAGAAATGCTTTATTGGATAATAAGGATATATGTCGATATTTATTGTAATCATTGTTGTTTATAAATATCTGATCACTTTGATCGATTCGTAGCAACAGTGCGCGAATTTTAGCAATGTTTTAAAAGTCTATGTGAGTAACGGAGAGTTTCAGGATAAGTACATCACGATGCAATGAATGTGTAAGATTCATGAACGCTGCGAAGCTATTTGGTTGGAGAGAACAATTAACACAGCTGGCCGAGGGAGATGATAATTAATGAAGATTTTCTTTTTAGTAGTAGCCTTTGTTGTGCAAGGTATTCTTTAAACTGGTCAGATATTATGAAAAGGATATTAACAGAAAAATAAAGATTGATATCATAAATCTCTATTTATGTTCGGTTTTCAAAGGAGTTTCTTATTTTCTCTTCTGCTTTTCTCACCTTTAAAACATTCTATTCTTCTCTTCCTCTCTTTTCTTACTTCTTTCTATTTTTATTACTCTCTCCTTCTTGTATTTACGTGTGATGAATATCTTTATAAGGAAATATCTATTTTTTCCAAAAGAGGATCGGAGAAGAAAAGAAAATGTCTAAAATGATTCTTACTGTTGAAATGGCAAATGCAAAATGAAATACATTTTCATCATCGACATAAATAGTAAAAAAAGCTTAAATTGAGTTAGGCCAAGGTAAATCGTATTACAACATAAACTGTGCGATGACTAATTGCGTGCTATTTGGAATGTCACAAACAGAGAATTCAAAGTCGCCTCAGCTGTGCATAATGCAGAAGGTAAAGGACGAAATGCGCTTTGACGCAAGCTTCTGGGACCTATCACGTTATAGTTCTAACATTTCAATGGAATAGAATTACAATAGGTGTCTTTGCAATTATCGTATTTCTGAATATAGTAGTTTCTAAGCACTTTTCATGCAAACTTGATCTTTTTACAAATTGCGAGAAGGAAAAAAAGAAGCTAATTTGTAACAAGTGCCACGCTGATTTACTAAACAGCAAATATACTTATTTTTCAGAAAAATTAAATGTAAGTTTGGTACATTATATCTTTGGAGAACGCCTGGAAAAATATGTTCGTTTCATTAAAAATTTATGAAAAGGAGTATGTAAAACGAATTGATAAAAAGGATCCCAAAAGGAAACTTAAAAAGATTAAAAATATAATGTATTGTAAACATCCATTTTCTATCACGTATTTAACAATCAACAAACAATAATTATGAGAAACACCATGACGGTGAAATGCATAATGTGAACGTACTTGACATTACACCAGCATGCTGGTTGCTCGAGTTGACAGTGTCCCGATTGTAATGGGGATGCTTGCAAATTAATCTGCTTCTAAGGAAGAAATTGAAATATGACGCATCGCCAATATGCTGGGTCACAGTCTGTCTCTTCTCTTTCTGCAATGGCAACGAAGCAGCAGCTGGCGTAGGTGATTGTTTTCCTTGCGTAATGATAATTGTTCCCGTACACAATTCCCGTATAACACGCGAAATGATATTAATTACACTTGGCGTAATAATAGCGTAATGGCAGTTGAGCAGAATTCGTTTCTGTTTAGTAATTATTGTTAAATTACCACCAAGATTTTGCATTCTATAATGAAACGCATGAACGATATTTCTGTGTATTATAGTTTGAGTGTTAAGTTATTTAATTTTAGTTGCTGTCAATCTCTCTCTGTGTACCTCTATCTCGCTTGACATATAAGGTACAAATTAAATTCCATTCATCCTTCATTTGCTCAACTTAATTTATTTCTTCGTGTTTAATTGACACAGAATGCTATAAGAGTAATATAACGTAATGATAAACATGTAGCATACATAAAGGCAATTTATAAAGTTTTTGGAAGTGACAAAAGAAGTAACGATGGAATGGGAGACCTTGTGCACCGGGAAATTTATTAGTTCGTAAAGAGTTTTATTGTAGGGAGAGAAAAGTTTGGTACACTTGGAGCTGATTTACGAGATGACCTGTAGAGTCGCGACCTGGCGTACTTGCAAATTCTAGAGCTTCAGACAACCATATGTTTGGGAGTGAACAGTAATGACATTTTAATGGAATAGAACAAAAATTATTATATATAAAGCAATTATATACAAAGCGGATAAGGATTAACATTCTACTAAAAATTTTATAGACATGTACATTGTGAAATTGAAGTTTGGAGTCTTTGCATTTTTTATAAACGTAGCAGATCTTTTATTATGATGGTTACAGAAGAGTTACACGTTTCCACCAAAAAATTTCTGACGAATACTTTGACGGAGAACCGTGCTCTAGCGGCCTGAGTAGATCAGATGCCTGTTTTTAAGAATTTTTTAAACAAACAATGAAAGTCAATCAATTTCTTATTTATTATAGTTGATATATACATATTGAAAAGTGCAACAAAATATTTTGAGCCGATTTTGTTTCTACATTTTTGATATTTCCTTTACAAAGTTGTCAGTGTTTACAAATTTGTTATAATTTCATAACATTTGTTACAAAACTAATTAGATGAAGAAATAAGATGAAACAACGGGAATTTGTATATCTTCCGCTGAATCTATCGTTTTGTAGACTAGCATCGAGTGTGGACAGAAACCACTCGGTCGAAAGTTCTTTGTCCAAGCGTCATTTCATGCAGAAACCGCGCCAAGCATTTATTCGCTGCGCGACAATTACTGGCAGCAAGCGGGTACGACCTCGTGAAACTTGTAATTGCACTAACGCTCGAAACTAGAAGTCTCCGTGAATCTCTGTGCGATGTTCTTCGACGAACCATTAATTGGAGAGGTCCAATGGCTGAATGTAAACTGGAAATTCCGCAGGAAATGGACTAGGTGACGTCAATCGAGCCCCCTTGCATTTTTACTAACTTTGTCGACATCGTTTTTCTCACACAGAATTACGAAAAATTTAAAGCAAGAAGGAATCTATATTACGTTATGTCGTAGAATTTTACATAGATGTTTGATGTATTTATTCGATATCTTTACATTGAGTTAATTAAACATTCATTTTAAATTTAAACATTTCTCCACCTCTTCAGCCTTCTGAAGCACTAATTTAAATTTATATAAAATACAGAATAAATTGCTAACAAATGACACAACTTCGGAAAATATTAATATACAGGGTGGTTGGTAACTGATGGTACAAGCGGAAAGGGGGTGTTCCTACGAGAAAAAAGAAGTCGAAAATATAGAATAAAAATTTTTCGTTTGAGGCTTTGTTTTCGAGAAAATCGACTTTGAATTTTCACTCGGTACGCGTGCACTTTATCACGTCTCGTTATAACGGATATCACTGTAGATCGTTGTCTCGATGGAAAAATTAAGAAAAAATTTTTATTCTATATTTTCGACTTCTTTTTTCGCGTAGAATCACACCCCCTTTCCGCTTGTACCACCAGTTACCAACCACCCTGTATATCTATCATGACACTCGACAAAAGTTATATTAGTCATTGTATACTTTCGATGTTCAATTAACCCCTTGCCATACTATTTAATTCTTTGTCCTATCCGCTAACTCTCGATTGCTTGGGCCACAATAAACAAGGTCGGTCACGCGTCGAACCATTTAGCTGTTTGCCAGTGTGTTCGAACTTGTGCAAAATGTATGCGTCTTATGGCATGTCTATTTCGGCGCAAAGAAAGGAATTGTGAAATGACAAACACGTTTGGACACAACTAATACTTTTAAAATGTCTTGCAAGTAATTATGATCGATTTATTAGTAAAGAAAAATGGTTTATTATTTACAAGTGGATAGTGTATCAGTAACAATTTATAAATTAATACTTAGTTTAAATTAATAATGTTTTGAGAAAACTCGTAGGAAATTAGTAATCTTCAACTGTGTGATATTTCTCGAAACGACGAAACACAATATCGCTATCATCACTATCGTTATCAGAAGGATCTATCGAATCACTATCCGCAATAATAATGTTTCTCACTACTATCATCAATATTAGATTTTCTTTTTACTGATATTTTTTTTACTGACTTTAAGGAAATTATAATCTGAACGCGCGAACGTAGCAAATAATTACACGTAAGTAAAATAAAAAAATATCGAGAACTAAGTCCGAACTAAGTAAATACCACGAGTCAAGCTCGTAGTTATTGCTTTTGGCCCAAATTTCTTACCACGAGTCTCACTCATTTTAGGACAAAGGGTTAACTCGGAAGTTGCGACCGAATGGTCAAGAAAAGAGCCGAACAGATAGAGTGTTGGAACTGGAAACATGAAATCGTGCGACAAAGTGCGTAGATAGCCGCGCTCGTGTTTAGAAAAAAGACACCATTCGTACTTGGCCCGAGATTAAGACTACGAGTGAGACTCGAAATGACATGAAATTATACCACGAATCTGACTCATGATATTCAAGTTTGGCTCAAAATTCTCATTACGACTCAGACTCGTAAAAGAATGGCAAGGGGTTGAAGAAAAATGTTGCAAAATTATCTGTTCTGTTTTGTGCGAAAATATGCCGCTGTATAGAACAATAGGGTACAGGTTGTTTTTTGCCTATCGTGTCGATTGACATTTGTCAATGCTTATGGGTTTTCTAGGAATTTTTTATTATAAAGTTCCACGAAAAGGTCAATTTTGTCGAAGAATAAACACAGCCATAACTTTTAAATGTATTAAAGTTGTAAAATGGGTATAAAATAGGTTTGACTTTTTTTAAATCACTTTGAAAGTATATCTTTTCTTTTGTTTAGATTAAGCTAGAGATATTACACAATATATATTAGGTTGTCCAAAAAGTTTCTTTTTATAAAGAAATAATAGACGTACAATGTTTTTTGTTTTATACTAGTGCATTGAATTATGCAAGAACATAATAATAGAAATATAACGAAATGGATCATACCTAATTCAACAAAATAATATAAAAATAATTATTGTTCATCTATTATCACCTCATGAAACGAAAGAAACTTTTCAGACAACCTAATACGTACGATTCCATTTAACTCGGATCCTGCGCTCGTGAGAACATTGAGAATAGCAACAATGTAACATGTTTGTTTACTATGTAATACAAACAAATATTGCGAGCCATCTATAAGCTCTCGAATACATTGATTATTCATGTTAAATCTATCGTTTAGTTTAGAGATACGTTCGGTTTCTTATAATTTTCTTTCTAACATAATTCTTGTTCCAACTAAACAATTTCTGTCGTATGTGTGTTTGCCGACTAGTTCGTACGGACCCAAGCGCTGCAGTACTAGGGTTAAATTAATTTCTATTTTTTTTTTTATTAATCTGTCTAAATATGAATTTTATGAGATGTCACATTGTATCTCAATTGATTTCCTTGTTCCTTATTCGACATATTCACAGCAGAGCAATTTAAAATCTGATAATAGGACAATTTACAGGAAGTGATTGCTAACAAATTTGTAAGTACGAATACGTTAAAAATGAGAATTACTGAACAAAATAGAAAAAAGTTTGTATGTTTGTAAGAATACCAACAATTTTAGTGTAATTTGCTAATAACTCTAGCGGTTGGATGCGATTTTAAATAAAAAAAATTACGTTGTAATTACATTTCAGATAAGCATAACCCAAGATACCATTTATTAAAATTAAAAATCGAGCTGCATGTGGGAACAGGTCCGAGTGTACTTGCTTACTTCGAAGCCTTTGAAGCAAGCTGGAACATGAAATTGTCGGGCGAAAACTTACGGGCCTCGTTTTCTTAGTGATCTTTTCCTTATTGTGGCGTCAAATTTTAAGTCGTTCGGCGATATCCAATCCGCTCTGTGTTCTCGCCAAATTGTACTTCTAGCAACAGCTCAGAGATGATTCGTGACATTTGAATGTAGTAGTAAGCATAGATGCTACCATTCTCAAACTCTCACGGACACGTGTTCTGAGTAAAGTGGTAGGTGTAAACGATAGGGGTCTGTAATAAATTAAGATAATAAATCTATTCCAAAAGGGCAATATTATTTAATAAAGAGAAAAGAAAAAAAATAAGACCAGACCGTTATTTCATTATTTAGAGAAAATGTGATATAATTTAGGATTTCGCAAGTCAGAATAAGCTTAGAAGTAGGGAGGCAAAAACCAAGGAGACAATCAGACCTCAGAGAAAATACTAAAGTATTGTTAGAGAAAGATCTGCAAAGTAGACAGGCTTTAGATAAAACAAACAGAACCTTAAAATAATTAAGATCTCGGAAACAATATTAGGCTTCAGAGCAGGGTAGTAAAAAGTCTTAGAATAATCAGGATCAGTGTAGTACTTAGAATTTAGATCCTGTTTGACCTTCTAATCAGTTTAAGTATTCGGATTTTGTGCTCCACGATTTGTAGAATATTCAGTGAGTTGATAAACTACGGCCACTATATTTTAACAAATGATACAATGGCAATTATATTCGTTAACAAAATTACGCGATTCGACAATTAATCACTTAATTACAAACTTTTTATCACGATATTACATTTCGAATATTTATGTATTTATGGAAAATTTCAAACTATAAAAACGCAGCAAGTGCACATTAATGCAGAAATATTCAAAATGACCAAAGTAAAGTACCTATAATATTTAATAGGCGAAACAAATTTCTATCTAGAGATATAATTCCTGGACTTAGAACATTTACAATAATTACAGAAAATTTTAACGATTAAAAATGCTCAAAATGCGCATAATATGCAGAAATGTATAATGCTCAAAGCTAAACCTCGTCATAATGTTTAATAAATGAAACTAATGTTCTAATAAATTTTTACTGGAATTTTATTCCTTCTTCCGTATATCCATGAAAACATGAATTCTCACAAATATCTACTACCAATATAAATAATGTCTATTTCTTTAATTACATCCACAAAAATATCAAATACCATAAACATGCACAATCTACTCTTTGCTCTCACCAAACCGAATTCCTACCTACATTTAAAAGAAAAAAGAAAAACACTATTTTCAAGAGTATTCGAGAGAATTGACAGGTTGTCGGTTCAAGCGTGTATAACGTGTATCCCAGCCTAAGCTGTTTTTTGTATACCGTGGTACGATGGTTTTCTATTTATTATCGGGGAAACGAGGCAAGAGAATTATTGGATTTCTGTCCCGCGTATCGGCACGCGTCTCTAATGAAATTCACGCCCGCGTGTTTCCCCGCTGCTCGTTTTCTTTTCGTTCCGCGAGTAGCCATCCCTTCGACAGTTTGCGTCGAGTGTGTCAACAATCCTCGAAAAATTCGCCTCGACTGCGATTACAACCTAGAAATATTGCGGCGGGCTGGCTGTATCGGTATGTTACGTTTCGCTCGGAGTGCTGCTCGCTTTTTATCCGCCGAGGAAACGTTTCGCCGACAGGAGACATGATGGAGTGACGTGGCTCGTATCGTCGGGAGTACGTCGTTGTTGGATTAACAAACGTACGGAAAATGGGCTTCGTATCGAAGTATCGCGGAATTTATGCTGCTCTTGCTTGCGTATCGTCGACGAGAGACGATCTTTGTTTCGAAAGGTCGTTTCTGCATGTAGAAACACGGTTCACGAGAATTTTAAACTAGGGTATAAAATATTAGATGCGTATGTACATAGTGTCCTTGTAATTGTCGTACAACTGAGTAAGAAATAATTCCTGGTGGAAAGATAAGTCGAGTATGTTGAATAAAGTTTTCGCATATAAGACTTCGTTTTCAAGAAAACTGAAAATTGGAAAATTGCCTATAATACATGTACTAATTGAAAATCATAGAGGAAGAACGTGACTCATTATGGTTTGTTGATTTCGATACCAATTTGTAGTTAAAAAGAAGTAGTTTTATTATAACAGTTAAAAAAGGGACCTATCTTCTACGTTTAAAGTTATAAGCCTCTTAAAAGTAGAAGATAAATGTGCAAGATATTGTGGAAAACAAATAATTTATAACTAATTTTACGACAATCGACATTTTCGAAATATTCAAGGGTTGGAGGAAAGTTATATTTAATTCTGGGATAAAATAGAAAAAAAATTTGTTTTGGATGGCATTAACTGACAATTTTGATTTTCTAAATTTCTGTAAAAAATGGAACAAAGGATGTCTTCCTCGTCATATTCTTCTCCTACGTTCTTGAAGTTTCGACTTGACTGGCTTCTGTACTGCATGCAGCTGTGTGGAAATTTATTCTACAGCTTTAATTTACATTTTCGTGAGAATCACCCTTTACTCGATCGTGCCACGATTGCAGAGACACTCTATATATAAAAGAGTGGTTTCCTTTGCGAGATACGCGTCTTTTCGCGTTGTGCGTGGTGAAATTTTGAAGAAATAACTCAGTTATTCATCGAAGCGAACAGATACTTGGGACGATAGAGAGAAAAGTGCGTTTCCTGAGCGTCGCGACGGGAATATTTTACAGTTTCGTCAAAATTGAATTCTGTCGTTGACGAGCTGCTCGGTAACCGTAAATTTCTGAGATAGTTGCGTCTTTTGCTCAAAGAGGCGACGACACCCACTCATGGGACGTGTGATTACGCCGACACGACTCTCTAATAATTTCGTTATTTCGCCTGTGAATATGAAAATACAAAGGAACTAAGCAACGAAAGGAATGGAAAAGTGGGAAAATGTTTCGAGCACCCTCGAAAATAACTTGGTCGTATCATATTTCTGTCGAATCAGTATAAAAATTGGACTAGGCGCGGGAGATGAAGATCTGCGGAATTATTTTCGTTACTTACGTTGACTTGTGTGCTGACAGCTTCAAAAATAGGTTGCGGCAAGTTGTTAATTCCATAATGTTCATTACTGTTTTCATTTATTTGTTTAGCAAATGTAGTAAGAAAAAAAATTATGGACGTAACTCCTTTTTAGTAGTCGAGTCACATTGCATGAAGTACGACCATTAAGTACAAGTGGCTTTCACAGCTGTAATTAAAGT
This sequence comes from Bombus impatiens, assembly GCF_000188095.3. Classification (NCBI taxonomy): domain Eukaryota; kingdom Metazoa; phylum Arthropoda; class Insecta; order Hymenoptera; family Apidae; genus Bombus; species Bombus impatiens. Next base: position 263,233 of record NT_176695.1, on the reverse strand, counting down.
GTTTGATTGCTACTATAAGAAGCTAGGATACAAATCTTCGCATATATTCATATAAATGTGAATTACAGAACGAATTAAATTTATATCGAAAAGTGGTTGATGTAAGAAACTGAACAATTAACCTTTCGCAATAAAATGATTGACGTAACTTTCATCTCTTTAAATACTGATATTTTGATATTTGCAATGAACTAATTGTAGCTCACAGATGAATCCATCGACATGAAATGGAAACACTTTATATAGTCAGTGTACCTGTCTCGTGAAAATGTTGTAGAAAGAAACTACTATAGGAAGAGATTGTAGTACAACAGATCACTTGGCGCAATCATTAAAGTGACTGGTAAGCCGAGACTGTCGATTTCGAGTTTCAGTGTAGGGTTTTCGAACTCTTTACTTGCGATTAATATGTTAATTTCAATAGAATTATCCTCTCGCTAAAATTCAAATAAACAACTTCTGGCAGTTATCAAACATCCTAAGAATTATTAAATAAAACCAAGTGAAAATTATAAAATAATCCCAGTAAAATAAAAAGACTGAAATGTGAAGTTTCAAGAAAGTAAATTAATTTGGAAAATGCTCGACCATCTGAAACCATGACACAGAAATGGCGTCAGCAGGCAAAGATAGGTTACATTTCTCCTCTTTCCGAAGTATAGAGAAAAATGGGTGGTCGCGTCACGATTATTCACTATTCTTCGGGCCACGATTCCATTTCCATCAAGAGCTTCTCTAGGATCCATCTCTGCCGTACCTATCGAGTCGATACCACCTCTTGAACTATATGGGGTTGTTACTGACCACACGTGACCTATACTTCGTCATCATACTATTACAGTGAACCGTCTTTGTTCCTCTCGCGCTTCCCATGAATTTTATCGGGTTATTTCGGATTCCTCCGGGAACTGATGTGATATAAAGTTGCTAATAGTAAAGTTTTCCATAAGACTGTACGTAGCCCCCTGGAACTGTGCGAAGATAGTTTGAAATCTCTAGGGAATCGCATCTCAGGATTTCGGTAGTCTCACTAGGTTTTAACATAATACACTAGTTTCTTAAGTGAGGATCCGCTGGCTTTCACCGAAGATGGTCTGAGTTCCCATGGAATTTCTTCCGTACATCCATGTCCTTTCTAGAAAAGAAATTCTATAAAAGTATCTAAATTGCTTAAAAATTGCAGTTAATTGAACGAGATACTACAATATGATATTTTAATCTCTCAAATTATAGTATTATGTATATATAATGTTTGAATTGCCAAGAGATATCATAATACTATACTATTTAAATTGCCTATGTCAAGATTAAGGTACTATAAGATATCTGAATTGCCTAAAAATCGAACTACTATAATATTCAAATTGGCAGGGAACTACTGTAGTACCCGAATTTGCCTATACAAAAATATGATATTTGTGTAATCTAGAGACTAAGATGCTGAATTACCTAGAGATGCTGTAATCCCGAATTCTACTATAATTTTTCAATTCTTGAATATTCTCGTTGCCGTGGAATTCTATAAAGATATTCAAATTTCTCGGAAATACTGCTGCTGCTAGAGTTCTCATAAAATATTGTACCGAGATTCATTCGAATGTTTTCACGAAATATTGCTCTTTCATCCACCTTTCAAATATTCTGTCACTTTTCAAATAGATTATACATTTTATCAGATGAATAAGTTTGCAACAGGGTCTCAAATTGGAAATGATGTCTGTATGTGTAATTCGGTAAATTGGATATTACGGATGTGTCTTGAAAACGAAGTACATATAATATATGCAATATCAGGAAGCGTCGATTACCATTTCATGCAAATTGTCGAACCGTAATTTCTAAGACTGAGTTGTAATCAGCTTACGTCAAACTCATGTGATAACTATAAAATCGGAGAACGGTAGATCGGTTTAATATTCCATCAGACTGCATCAGCATCTCTGTTATTCGAATGCGTGTAATTCCAAAACTAATTTATGAGTTAAATGCTATTTAATCGTTGTATATAAATCCCCTACTTCTTTGTCACTAAAATAAATAAATAAATAAATATTGTGCTATCCCAGAATTAATGCGGATTTTCAGAGAATTAAAATAATGCAAGTTATTAGTATCGCAGTTTCATACAATTGGAATAGAATACTTTATAAAAAAAAAACGATAAAAACTATTAAACATAGAAAAATTTTTCGCTAATTAATTGTTAATTTTATATTGCATATATTGTATTATATTGTAAATATACAAAAATCATCCTACATGCATATAACTGATCGGTGCCGATGCTATTGACAGTATTCAATTCAATTCGATACCAAAGCACTCAGAGGAAGTATATGTGCCGAAACTTCAGGTCTGTAATTGGTATCAATTATTATCGATATCGATACCTTATCAGTTGATATCAAGCCAGAGTGCTGTGTTGAATCAAAATCTGTTTAATACTTTACAAAGATATTGATAACCGTTTGATATCTAACGAAAATATCGCTACTCGTTTGATACGTACTTTCGATACTACTGTTCTTACGTCGGCCGACTCTCTACCTAAATCAGGCCACACACCGCGGACAAGATGGCAGCCAGATATCTTTAGATCCTTACTGAATATCCTCAATAGTCTCAAGTACTCTCCATGAATTTCAGGAATTTTCTAGTTAAAGTCCTTCAGACCGAACAAATATTTTTTCACTGAATTGTTTTCTAAAGTTTATTGTCCACCACGGATTGACACAGGAAAGTTGCCTTTTCTCGCGTATGAGCAAGTTTATTTCGAGGGCGGTTAGCATCCTTCCTCACCCCTCCCAAACATAGCAAATAACCAATTAACAACGAAGCCTATTTGCCTCACTCTGTTAGCCAAAATTGTCATCAATAAATCCGGTGGTCCCGTGTGCTAGACACACCCATCCTTAAGCTTTCCTCCGCCACAGCATCGTCACCGAACTTCACTGATTTTCCATCTTTCAAACAGTCAACATCCTTTTGACCGGGTTTACACTCTTAGATCAGTCACTTACTTCACTTATACATACGCACCAGCGTAACTATCTTCTTTACAAAGTTGTTGGAATCAACTGTGATTTATAACTTGTTATATCAGTGTCATTTAATTTAACTGCCTCTATTATCCTAATCGAAATAGGGGATCGATCATTTCGTGGCGTCGATTATCTAATCGTAACGGGAATTTACGACTCCCGTTGACGTGCTTCCTCGCGATTGCGTCTCTCCGCGAGTGGTCGAAACAACTGTATTACATCTTCCTTCCCCTCCGATAGCTACACTAATCGGCCTCTCGATACAGCTGATATTCCTACCATAAGCAAACCAGCCACTGTTACATATTTACGATGCTAGTGTGAGTTAGAGACTTATTCATACATGAATGTGTATACGTGAGCATATATGGTAATGATTAGTCTGCTGATATCAAACAGGTATCGATATTTTCGTGTGGTTATTACATAGATATCGATATTTTCGTTAGGTATCAAACTGTTGTCGATACCTTCGTGTAGATATCAAATAGGTATCGCAAGTATCACAGAAGTATAGATACTTTTCGATCTTTGATATGTATGAATAGCAGATCGCAATTTCCGTCCATATAATCCATATAAGAATCCATATAATATCCATATAATACATAACCCATATATAAAGAATCCATATAATAATTGAAATATAATAATAATATAATAATTATAATATAATAATATAATATAATATAATATAATATAATATAATATAATATAATATAATATAATATAATATAATATAATATAATATAATATAATATAATATAATATAATATAATATAATATAATATAATATAATATAATATAATATAATATAATATAATATAATATAATATAATATAATATAATATAATATAATATAATATAATATAATATAATATAATATAATATAATATAATATAATATAATATAATATAATATAATATAATATAATATAATATAATATAATATAATATAATATAATATAATATAATATAATATAATATAATATAATATAATATAATATAATATAATATAATATAATATAATATAATATAATATAATATAATATAATATAATATAATATAATATAATATAATATAATATAATATAATATAATATAATATAATATAATATAATATAATATAATATAATATAATATAATATAATATAATATAATATAATATAATATAATATAATATAATATAATATAATATAATATAATATAATAATATTATAATATTATATTATACAAGTGAAATATACATATACTTTTGGGGTAGTAGCACAATAAAAGGGTTAAAGCTCGCATAACAGAAAACAAAAATACTTGTATATGGGACACGTAATATTTTATAAATGATGGGATTGTTTCAATATGAACTGAATTTAGAATGTAGATGGTATTCAGAGATTTAAATAAATCACATAATAACTCGTATTGCATTACTACGTTGCATAGTTTCACAAATTTCCAAACGCTATGAGAGCTTTGTTAATTAACGTCAGATTTTAAACTTCGTCGACGAAAATTCCATCTTTTTTTTATATTTTAAGACAGAACAAGCTTGCTTTATGATTTTATATCGCTTATGAAAGTTTACAATTTATTAACATTTAAATTTTATAACATACTGAAAAAGTTGGAAACCAGAGCTAAAACTGAACGAAATATATATACACTTCCAACTGAAATATTATTCCTTAACCAGTATTTCCTTGACTCGATCAGTATTGCAAATAAACATTACGGTATATTGGTTCGTGCCGTAGGCAGCAAGCGCCTGTAATATTATGCTCGCGAAGGAACAGCTTGCCTGGTCGTTCAATTGGACGAAATAGAGAAAGAATCATTGGAATCTAGGTTTGGCAATCCGATCCATTGATTCCTTCCTTCTATAAAACCATCGTGTAGAGCCGTGTTTTGGGAGTCACGAAATAGAATAGAAGGTTCGAAACGCTCAACTCAATTTCGTATAAGAATTTCAATTCGACAGAAACCGATTTCGGTAATTACGCAGTTTAGTGAATTTTTTCCAATTTTGACTATTCGATTTCAATCTCTTTTTTATGAAGTAACGAAAAATTTTACAAATTTAATACCTTTTCAGAACAACTCAATGCACAAAATTTAGAAACTAGGTCAATTTTTGTGTCCTTACAGAGCTAAAAATAGTAGTTTCGTTTATTCAAACTTATTTAAATAAATTTATTAAAATCTAATTCTTACGTGACCTTTTCGATAAATCGTGAACATTAAACAAATTAAACTGAGAATATACCATATTTTTATTTATTTTTACGAATTAAGGGAAAATGTCAAAATTTGGCGCTTTTATAATGAAATAATAAAAATTATAATTTAATAATAAAATAAAGCTTTCAAAAACAAGGATTCAAATAATAGGTTTAAATAATCAAAATTGGGAAAAGTCACTGATCTGTATAATTAGCCTGATTTCTTTTCAAAGCTTTTTGAGTTTAATTCAACGATAAAAGTCTCGTGATCGTGTTTCGCGACAAATTACAGCGGCCAGCATGCGCGAACGCGTCAATTTGTCAGTTTGATTCCCGGGGAGAGATCGATAAGGCACACTGGCAAAAACCAAGTGACAAAGTTCCCGTTCCTGCGGTTTTTCCCTTGGCATCCACAATTCCTAGCCATTCTATTTCCGGGACACGGACAAAAACGACGCGACTTTGTCTTCCCTTTATCGCGAACGATGCCTCGTAAAATTAGCGCGATTACTTGTATGCTTTTCTTTCCGTTGGTTGAGGGGGGAAAGAACCAAGGAATAATTTATCATTTTAATGGCTCGACAACGATCAAGATAGGATGATGATAAAAGGTCGCCCTTCCGGGACATTGTTTTTTCCCATTGTTTAATATTTTGTGAAAGAGATTTTTAGTTCGAGCCAATAAATCACAAATACGCCAAGCTTGTAAATATGTGCGATCAATTTGCAATGCGTTTTAGTTACCTGCACATGATTTTGATGAATTGTATCAATGCGGTATTTTTAGTGGAAGAATCAAAGAGTGCGAGATAACGTTGCAATGATCGTGAGATAGAGATTTTGATATTGGGAATGTTACGTTGAAAATATTGTATGGGAATAATTGCAGAGATGTTTGATTGATAATATTTGATGTTTCTTACTGATTCTGAATTATTTATCTTTATATAATACGAATTGTCTTTCTCGCGAGATAACAACTGCATAATAATTAATAACGTATAATTGAGTGAATAATTAATTTAATTTAGAGAAGTTTCTGGTTTAAGTTATTTATCAGGAAGTTTCCGCCTTCGAAATTACAAGCAATTTACAGGAAGTAGTTGACGTCGCGGGGAATATCGCTTGTTCTATCAACGTCAGTGGAAAAACTGCAAGCACTACTTGCAGGGCAAAACTCGTTCCTCACGACACGGCGGAAGACTAATTTGTCAGTGGACGGAGATCAGATCAACAAAGAACGCCGACAAAAGGCAGGTACCGACCTTTTCTATCCTTCTTCCTGTCCTCGTCGCGGTCGTTTGACACCGTGGATGCGTGCTTTTTGTACGCCGTATAATTAATACCTTCCATTCACCTCCACCCCGTTTCACTTCCAAAAGATCGTAGCGTGACCAGTGGCCAGGTTTGGGGCTAATTGTACCGCAATATTAATGTGATTTTTAATTAAAGTTCCATTTAAAAAGCCTTTTGTCGGATGGTCTTGTTTCAAAGTGAATCACAAAAGCTCTCGCGTGCTTCAACTTTCTTAATAAATTTTATATACAGTAACGGTGCTTATAATAAGTACATATTTGAGATCGGACGACGTAATCCAGAAACTCGATTGTTTTGATTGTGAATTCATATATTGACTAAGGGAATTTTTATTTAACGAACAGTCAATGGTATATTCCTTTAACAAATTTATTTTTCATTTATTGTAATAAATTTATTATAAACAGCTTTTAATTTCTACCCTTTAAATGTACTTTAAATGTACTATGTAGAAATGATTATAGTTCAGATAGTTTAGTGAAACTGAAGTAGCAACGTATTAGTCACATTTCCATCATAATAAAAATTATGATTCTATAGTATGTAATTGTAAAAAAGCGGAAACTGCAACCTGTCACTTTAACAAGTTTATTGAATCAATGAAAACTACATTTAATAATACTATTTTTCACAACAATTCAAAACCTTTGCTGCAAATTTTTACTCTTTCACAACTGGTTATTATCAAGTATCGCGTGTTTAATTGTTGACTCTCTTGCGCATATATTCTTCTTAACCATTTAAGTTTGTATACATACATTCTCTCTATCTCTGTTTGTCTGTCTCTTCATTATCATGTATTCATCGTTCACTCGGTCCAAACAACCCTTCCTTCATATTTCTAATATTCTAAACCAAATACTCATCATTCACACTTTTATCATCCTCTTCAGAAGTACACATTTCACTTAATCTGAAACTTTCTCCCTTTCATCTACTTTATCTGCAACAAGATTTATTCAAGCGAAAGTAACTCCGTTGAATTAATTAAAAGACCGAGAAGAAACAGAGGTGCCTAAAAATGTAAACCTTCGCATAGTGGAACTTTCAGTTGATCACAACGTTTTCAGGGAAGAAATTGTCTGTTTCTCGCCAACTCTGTGATATTCATCCCATTTTCATTCGACGAATTACCGTTGTCACTTGCCGCGTCTACATAAAATTTACCCAACGAATACTGTTATGCATCTCAATGTAGTAAAACCATTCCCCCCGCGCATGGGGTCTGTACAAATCCGAGCGGAGGGGAGGTTTCTTATTTCCCTAGGAACTCAGTTGCAGTGACGTGTAATCGACCAACGATTTACGTGAGTTGCATGCCGTGTTACGGCGGCTACAGACGGGTCGACTAGTGAGAAATTTTGTGTGAACTCGACCAACTCTAATTGACCGATTTACTACCTGTCTGTATGTATTCTGTAGCTCCCTTCAACGCACGAAGACGGCTCAATTTCTTTTGTCACGACCAGGAGGGACCATTTGGAACGGACAAACATGAAGAAACAACCGAGGAAATTGCTTTGTGGCCACGAAAACGACGCGATTATAACGATTAACTGTCGCTATGCGACGTTAAATTAGGCTGAATATCTTGTCTGTAGTTCCAGATCATAGACACATCACTTTCTTCTATCATTTTGTTCTTTTTCTTTCTATGTTGTTTTGATATCTGATACTAATTTTAATATTCTAGATAATATGCAGATTCCTAAATACATCGGCTCATGAAAGTAAATATTTAGATACTTATAAACATAATACTTATATACATAAAAAGTTACATAAACATTAAGTTGTCCCAAAAGTTTCTTCCGTTTTGTAAGGAAATAGTAGATGCACAACATTTTTTATTTTACAATAATACTTTTGGGACAACCTAATACATAATATGTTGTAAGAAATATTTTGAAATTTCATTAGCACTGTTATGATATTAGAATATTATGATTATATTGGTAAATATGGCATTTAACACAACAGTCAATTGTCCGCTATATTAATAAATCTCAGTAATCTGTGAGACCACGTATAACACTAAGGTGTATGTGTTGTTCGTGATAATTGTAGCTGCTGGGGTACCGCTGTATTTTCTTCTTATTTAGATGTGGAGGAAAACTCGGACTACGGGTGCCGGGATTTGAAGCCGGGTCCCGAACGTTCGTAACCTACGGCGCTAATCACTGCGCTGCTGTTGTCCGGTGTTAATGTCGAGTGCTGCAACAACACTTATGTATATGCTTAAGATGGTTATTCAGACGTCTTGCGGTAAATTCTTGAGTTTTTTCGTGAATTCTTACCGTTTCGACCGTTCGCGGAGCGACGCGATCTCGAAGAAGCGCGTCAACGGGAGCCGTAAATTCCCGTTACGATTCGAATAATCGACGCCATGAATAGCCCTATTCCGATTAGGATAATAGGGGAGGTTGAGTGAGTATAACGCTGATTTGAACAGGTTATAATATATATGTCGGGTTAATGTTGGAATTTTGGGCGTTTGACGAACCTTCACTCGAATTTGCCATCGTAGTTATAGCTGATATTTATTGGTACAAATGTGTTTATTACAAGAGGCTCCAAGTATTAGCGGCGATCGGATGGTCGAGATGTCGATGACAATGAATTCAGGTTCGATAACGAATCCACGGCCAACGGGACGACGAATGCGATGTGATACACGATCCTGGTGTCACTCAACGTGCAAGTAGTACTCCTTTGAATAGACTCTATAGACTCCATCGCAGTCCAAGTGGAACTGCCCTTATATAGTCCTGTTCCCACCTCTCGGGTCAATCTTTGTTTTTAAGGAGAGCTATATAATCATTTCATACCTCTGTTAGGTACACGTCCCTCCGTTGACCGTGGTTACGTTCAGTGACCCGTTATGTCACTTCGAGCCCAAGCCCATTGTCATAAAATCGGATTGGGACATTACAACTATTTCGTAGTTTTATTACTTAAGTGTAGCTATAGTAAAAAAGTCTGGACTAGGGTAGTGAGGTTTTTGCCAACTTCCAAAAGGGAAGCCCCGATGTCCTTTCATCTCCGACATATATATTTCCAACAGTTAAATAACTTCAATATTGGATACAATTGTGTATGTGTTGGCTGACAAACTACGAGCGAGTGTGGCCTGAGACTCCTTTCGTGTTGGCGACTGCGTTTGGACTTTGACTGTTGTCGAGATTTGACTCTTACTTAGCTGATATTGGGATTTGTCTTCTGTCGATTGACTGTTTGTTACTTCTATGAATTGACTGAATGTTACTTCTGTGAATTGACTGAATGCTACTGTGTTACTCTGTCGATTGACTGTCAATGTGTTGACTGACTGTTATTGTTATTCCGTCGATTGACTGTTACTTGGTGACTGTGTCGACTTACTGTTACTTCTGTGAATTGACTTTTACTAAGTATTTTAATACTTATAAATCGGGATATAGGTACGTATCCTAAATGGTTTAGATTTAGTTTTAGGTGTTCGGCTTTTCAGATGTTTGTACAATTGATAGAACAGATTTATTGTTAGGTGTGTTCTATGTTTAACTAAAATTCAAATCAGGGCAAACTTGATACTGGATATTTGAATTGCGAAAATGGATGACTTAAATGCCACTGATACAGATTATCTCTAAGAATAACTATTGCATGTGTTACGTGCATTTACGGGTGTTTCAGTTTAAAGTTTGACAACTAGCAATTGGTGTACGTAGTGATATTTTCGATACTCAAAGTTGGAGCTCCTTCTTGAATAATTTTTTAGTAACGTACGAACAAACAAATGAGAACCTATTTTCAAACAAATAAACAACTTGTATTATATTACAGTAAACATTCTACACATAAAGTGGTGTAATAATAATAAATAAGAATCAATATTCATTTTACCAAGTGCAGTACCTGTGTTTTTTTAACAATTACAATTAAGTTTGGTAGTTCCCAAAACAGAGAACATAGAATAGTGATAAAATGAGTCTTATACAATAATAAATTAAAATATTTCTTTTTGAAATATGTGTTCCTATAAAGACAGAATTGAAAGCAAAATTTTAAAAAGTGATAGCATACACTTTAATTTAGCTACACTCAACAGAAAATGATAACTGTGAGACAGCTGTAGCTGTCCATTAAGAGATTGCAAGAAATGTGTCTGGTGTTTCAAAGATGTGAGGAAAAGAAAAACAAAAATAAAAGTAAATACTGATAATCCTATTTGGTCAAAGTACGTGTCAAACATCTCACAAAAAGAGTCAATCTATATCCTGATCCTATGGTTCTGTTACTTTCAAGGTTCTTCGACAAGTTTCGCTCAACTATTATCACACAACGATCACGTTGTTGTCACAAATTTCGACTCGTGACCAGAGTTGCAAGTACATTGGTAATCACTGACTCAACACAACCGCGTTTTTTGAGAAGTTATATATCGTAATGATAAATAAAATGTACAGATCGAACTCAACCTCTCCGATTTCGATGATTTTTTAATATGTCGTGGGGCGCATGATACCGAACAACTTCTTCCTATACATATAACCGCCGGTCTCTCTGAATTTCCGAGGTATTCGCCAAAAACTGCAGATACCACTCAAGTGTATTTCTGCTTGTAGCTGTGTAGTTGTGCGTCTATGATGGTGCAACATAATAAATGACGAGGTAATATATATATATGTCGGAGTCAGGTTGGCATTTTGGGGCGTTCGATGAACCTTTACTTACTTTACCGTCACGGATGTAGCTAATATTTACGAATGTGGGCACTACAAGAGGCTATGAGTAATAGCGGTGATAGGATGGTCGAGATGATGGTGACAACGAATTCAGATTCGATAACGAATCCACGGGAGGACAAGTATCAACGTAATACTCGATTCGGGCAACTTCTCGATAACTCAATCAGCAATTCGTCCAACAACTAACTAACAAACTAACTGACTGCCCCGTAATCCAAAAAAAACTGCCCTTATATACTCCTGTCCCCACTTCTCGGGTCAATCTTTGTTTTTAAGGAGAGCCATATAATCATTTCATACCTCTGTCAGGTACACGTCTCTCCCGTGATCGTGACTACGCCCAGTGACCCGCTACGTCACTTCGAGCCCGAACCCATCGTCATAAAGTCAGATTGGAACATTAAAACTATTTCTTATTTTTATTACTTAAGTGCAGCTATAGTAAAAGTCTGGACTAGGGTATTGGGGTTTTTCCCAACATTCCGGACGGAAAATCCCGATGTTCTTTCATCTCCGACATATATAAAAAAAAAGGCGAATAAACAATAGCCCGTTCGTATACTTTATTCACAAGGCAAAGTTACACTTCAATAGCAAAATACAGACTGACTTACCGACTAAAGGACTGGGATCTTTACCTCCTCACTATGATTCGCATATCTCACGGGTGGCAGTCCGGCTACTGTCTATTCTCACCGCTATCGCATGACCAGGTGTTATATGCATATCCTGAGGTCGGCGGATTCCTGGCTTCTGGGCGACGTTACAATGGCGTATGTGTCAGTTTGTTTGCCAGCCGCGCTTGTTCTTTGTTTATAAACGAGAATAAGGCGAGTGTCACGATCGGCGCTATTGTCACGACCGGCATACTTCAAATCCGGCGGACTGACGATAGAGATAAAGATGTGGCGGCACTCGGTGACAATGTATATCGCTGAAGTGCCTAATGAACCATCAACATTCCAACGGTCCTTCCACCGAAGGTTCTAGAAGAAAGAGCACGTGGCAACGATCGCGGACGCCTAGCAAATACATGGACGGTGGGGATGTCGAGGGATTTTTTTTTTTTTTTATTTTATTTGTTGAAATTACAATCAATTCTCGCGTTGAGAATTTTCAGTAATTTTTCTGGCGTGGCGCAGTGACATGGCTGTTTATTTACAATAAGTTATACTTATTATAGATAGGTATAATTTATTAGTGTTATAGGTAAGTGCATATGCTTAATTTGGATAATTAAGTGAATCTAACGTTTAGGTCTAGCGGG